>NW_022111372.1:7000705-7056910 GCF_000313985.2 Echinops telfairi | reverse complement strand
GACCACGTTCCCCACATAAATGCTGAAGACGAATGTGTGCATAAGTAAGTGTGGTGAAGAAGGCTGATGGTGCCAGGCTATCAAGACCTATAGCGTCTGGGAACTTAAAGGCTTGGAAGTAAACAAGCGGCCATCTAGCCTAGAAGCAACAAAGCCCACATGGAAGCAGCACACCAACATGTGCGATCATGAAGGGACCAGGCTTCAAACACCAAAAGCAGAGGGGGGGGGATCATATCCTCGTCAATGAGGGTGGCGCGTAATGGGGACCCAATGCCCATCTCCAGACAACTGGACATACCTTGCATAGGGGTAGTGGGGAAATGAGTCACTTAGGGTTCAGGATAGCAATAATGAAACCCACAACCTTCCTCTAGTTCTTAAACGCTTCCTTCCCCCAACTACCAGGACCCCAATTCTGCCTTGCAAACCTGGTTAGATCAGATGAAGCACAGCGGTACAGATGGGAATTCGAAACGCAGGGAATCTAGGACAGATGAACCCCTCAAGATCAGGGGTGACAGTGGCGATACCAGGAGGGAATGGGGGGGTGTAGAAATGGGGAATTTATCACAGAGAGCTACATATAAGCTCCTCTCTGGGGGATGGGCAGCAGAGGGGTGGGTGAAGGGAGATGCTGGGCAGTGTAATATAAGATATAATAATAATTTATAAATTATCAGGGTTTATGGGGGAGGGGGGGGAAGGGAGCCGGAGGGGAAAAAAGGAAAATGAACTGATTCCAGGAACCCAAGAGGAAAGCGAATTTTGTGAATAATGAGGGCAACAAATGTATAGATGTGCTTTATACCATTGATCTATGTATTGTGATGAATTGTATGAGCCCCAATAAATTGATTTAAAAAAAAAAGAAACTAATTTCTTATTTATGATAATTTTGATACTGCTTTATAAAGAAACTAATTATTTAGAATGTATGAGAAGACCTTAAAATTTTGTGGAAAGTTCATTAGCTTTCATTTAATTTTTCATGAACTGTACTTTAATATGGAATAATAAACTATCCCTAAATATAACATTTAACCTTCTGCTATTTATCTGGGGTTGACAAGCGTAGTTTGATGGTTAGCTTTGATCCATTATATTGTTCAACTATTTTAATTTTACATCTTTCTTTTATGTAGTGTTAAATAATTTAAGATATGTAAGTATTTTTAATATGTTTGATATTTAATAGATTTATCGACTGCTGTATTTCAAATGCATTCAAATACTTTACTTTTGTCAGAATATATGAAAAACAAAATAATGAAAGTTCAGTAAAGAAAGGGTAGATGATAAATAATTTAGGAGCTTTAGAATCATTTCAAATTGTTGAAGAAATTTGTGATTTCAGAAATTCAGATAAAAATTTGGACAAAATTCTTTCATTTATGTGTGTCCAAATAAGCAAATAAAATGTGTTTAGAAAATGATTTTACACTAAGAAGAAAGTTGTGTGGCAGAAATAGTTAATCCCTTGACTGGTAGTTTAAAGATTGGTGATTTGAGTACACACTGAGGCACCTAGAGATACAGATGTGTTGATCACTTTCACAAGATCATACATAGCCTTAAAAATTCTATGCTGCAATTCTCATCAGTGTACCTAGAGTCACCACGAGTCAAAATTTACTCAACAGCAACTAACTGCATAATAAGATAAAGTGTATAGGAAATCAAATACTATGAGAATAGATTTTTTTATGCTTACATTTTGATTGACACATGTACACAGATAATACAGATACATGTAGTAAGATTAATTATAAACTTCAGTTTTAAAAAGTGAATATGATGAGTAAGCAATTTAATATCAAGTAACTTGCGACCAGGATCAAGTTCAGCATACATACAACACCGTCCTTGAGCTAAGCTATAACATAAAGTAGCAGCCATGTAATTGCTGTATCCAAATTAAAAATATTATCTTATCAAAATATCTCTTTAGAACTCTTTTAGTTAACTGATTAATGAAAAACATCAAATGTAGGGTCTCTAAGTTTAAAAACATATTTAAACCTCCATAAAACGTATTTCTCAAGTTAACTATTAATAGGAATTTGCTTGCTAGCAATTGGACATTAAAAATTTTTTAGAAATCTTATGCAACAAAGGAAATGCAAAAATATATGTATAGTTTTCTGAAAGAAATGGGAATTTCATTATCAATAGAAATTACAATATTGTTTCTTCAGTCAGTTATTTATCACAAAATAAAAATGAGATGCTGTATCACTGAAAATCACCAGTGAAATTTTTTTTCCTCTGCAATTTAGATAAAATCCAGTGACACTTTTATAAAATGCTTCACAGAACCAAGAACACTGAGCATGCATTAATTGGAGATGCCAGTTAGAACAACTTATTTTACACTCAGCCTGCTTGGGACATATGGAGCCGTAGAAAATAGTCTACTTAGTAGAAAAAAACAAAGTGTATATTATAAATGCTGTATCTATTTAATTCCTAATTCAATCAATGATGTGAGTGCAATTATTATCTCCCTTTTCCAAATAAGAAAACTGAGAGGTGAGCAATTGTTTAAAACCTCAGAACTTGTATAATGAAAAGCCCAAGTTCAAATTCAATAAATATAATTGCAGTACCCTTCTTCTTTAATCCTATAGTGTGGAGTGTGTGCGCAATTATGTTCAAAAATGAACATAGAGACCCTGAAGTAAGATGAAAAACTGAAAAATTAAAGGCTGAGAATTCTGAAACACTACAGAAGAGCTATCAGTACTTGTTTTAAGAAATACTTGAATATCGAATTGAATAATGACAATGAAAATCAGTCTAATGAATGTAATAGTAAAACAAAAACAGAAGACAATAAATGTTATAAAAAGTAAGAAAATAGAAAGATTATTCCAGTGATATTTTCAGTGATAATTGACTTATCAAAGATGGAATTAGAGTAAGAAAATGAAAGTGATGGTCTCTAAGTGATGAAGCCATTAATTGTATATCAGGGCATCAAAATCAATAAAAACAGATGGAAAAAAGATTGCTCATAAAGAAATATTAAAACTATTTTCAAACATAAAGGGAAAGGAGTAGTCATTAGCACACTTGTAATTATAGAAACAAACAAAAATGTGAAAATAATCTCAGAAGGAAGTTTGGGAATATAAACAGCAAAAGATGGGTCATAGGATGAACACTGGTACAGATAGGAATTGGAAACACAAGGAATCCAGGACAGACGAACCCCTCAGAACCAGCCGAGAGAGTGGTGATGCCAGGAGGGTGGAGGGAGGGTGGGGTAGAGAGGGGTAACTGATTACAAGGATCTACATATAACCTCCTCCCTGGGGGATGGACAACAGAAAAGTGGGTGAAGAGAGAGGTCGGACAGTGTAAGATATGACAAATAATTTTATAAATTATCAGGGGTTCATGAGGGATGGGGGAGTGAGGAGGAAGGGGGAAAATGAGGAACTGATGCCATGGGCTAACATGGAGAGTAAATGTTTTGAGAATGATGAGGGTAATGAATGTACAAATGTGCTTTATACAATTGAAGTATGTATGGATTGTGATAAGATTTGTATAAGCCCCCAATAAAATGATAAAAAAGATGGGTAATATTTATTTTAAAATTATATAAATTAATGCAGGCTGTAAAAAATAACAACATTTTGGAGAATCTGCAATATGTACAGAAGCAAAATAAATGTCACGTAGCATGTATGCTTTGGGGAAAATGCACTTTTCATAAGTGAATGAAGTACTATTTGGTAATTGACTTTAGTTACTAAATGAGGCATGATATAGCATCTAGGTGGTCATTAAATAAATGAATACTGAATAATGCATCAGGAACCCTGCTTGCACTATGGTTTAGGAATTGGGATGCTAACCACAAAATCATTACTTAAAACCCACTGGCCATTTAGTCTGAGAAATATAAAGTTGTCTGTAGGAGAAAGATGAGGGTAACTTGCTAAAGTAAAGATTTACAGTTTTAGAAACCCTATATAGGGTCACTATGAATCAGAGTCAGCTAGATGGCATGGCAGTGAGCTTGGATGTTGAGGGGAAATAATTAATAAGTGTATCCATCCAGGTTGACTAAAGAAAACAAATTCTGGGACATTCATATATGTGTAAGAGAGAGTTTCATGTCAAGAAGTAGTTATGTATCAGGAAAACACCCCAGCCCAGTCCAGATCAAGTCCATAAGTCTGATCCTGGTCCATAATACCGATCATGATCCATTAATCCCTCTTCAGACTCCTGCAGCTATAAGCAATGATTCGGGAATGCAGAAAGAGCATAGGTAAATGGGTGAAAAGTCTTGGGGATCAATTGGTGGTGGAAGGTCTGGTGCAGGTTTCAGCATGGCTTGCCAGCAGGAAGGTGAAGGCAGAGATAAGGGAGGTGGGTTCCCAGGACCCTCCTTATGAAGAGGCCACCTGCAGAAGGAGGCACCAGCAAGCTGTGACCTGATTGACAGGCTAGACTCCACCCCCACACTTCAAGTTGACATGAAATTATGTAACTACCAAAATAAGTTATGGAAGAATATAAATAAATATATATTATGAAATCCAATAGCTACAAGAGGATCTTCCTCTTTTTCATTACCCTCTATATTACCAAGTGTGATGTCCTACTCTAGGGACTGGTCTTTCCTAATTGCATGTCCAAAGTACATGCAGTATCACTTATAAGGAGCTTTCTGGCTATGTTTTCCAAGACAGATTTATTTGTTGTTTATTTGTTCTTTTGAAAGTCTGTGGTACTTCCAATATTCCTGATCAACAAAATATTAATATAATATAATGCTTAGATATTGTATCATAGAATAGTAACAATGGTAGGCTGAAAAATGTACCTTATCTAGTATATTCTCTTCCTAATCTGAGTAACATACAAATAATGCTTGTATATGGCAATAGAGAATGTTATGGTGTTAATAATATTGAGATATGAATACAGTTCTTAGATTATGTGTGTTGGTAGGTGCCATCAAGTGACTCACAGCGACTCTGTGTACAACAGAAGAAGACACTGACCAGTCCTTTGCCATTCTCATTATCATGCCATGCTTGAACCCATTGTTGCAGTCACCGGGAAAATTCATCTTCTTGAGGGTCTTCCCCTTTTTGCTGCCCCTCTACATTACCAAGCACGATGTCCTTCTTCAGGAACGAATCTCTCCTGAAAACATGCCCCACATATGTAAGAAGTCTCACCATCCTTGTCTCTAAGGAACACTCTGGTAGTACTTCTTCCAAGACAGAGTTGTTTGTTTATTTGGCAATCCATGACACAAGATTCTTCTCCTGCAACGTTCTCACCGAGATTTTTCTGTTTGAGCACATCGTTGCAGCCATTGTACCCGTCCTTCTCTGTAACATTCTTCCTCCATTTTACTGCCCTTCTGTTTCACCAAGGATGATGTCCTTTCTCCAGTACTGCTACCTCCTGATAGCAAAATAAATGAGACAAAGTCTCATCATCTTCATTTTGAACATTCTTGCTGTAAATCTTCTAAGACAGATTTCTGGCAGACTACAGTACTTTCATTATTCTCCTCTAACACCACAAATTAAATGCATAATTTTTCTATAGTTGTTCTAATTCATTGTCCAACTGTCACCTACAGACGAGATCACTGAAAATAGTATGGCTTGAGTCAGACACAACTTTTAGTTCTAAAAGTGAAATCCTTTTTCTTCAATATGTCATTTTATTGACGGCTGCTTCCATGAGTATTGATTTTAGATCCAAGTAAAACATAAATGTACAAATGTGCTTTACACACTCATGTGTGTATGGATTTTGATAAGAGTTGCATGTGTCCCTAATAAAATGATTAAAAACAAAAACAAAAACAAAAAAACCTTGACGATTTCAAAATTTTCTGTATTTACCATGAGGCTCCCTATTGATTTAAAAGTGAGGATTTTTGTTTTCTTTATACTGAGATACAATCCATTATGAAGGCAGCAGTCTTTGATTTTTATCCCAAGTACTTCAATTCCGTCTTGCTTTCAGGAAGCAAGGTGGTTGACAAATCTTCCTCCAATCCTGATGCTGCATTCCTCTTCAGAGAGATGAGCTTCTCCTATCATATTCTCAGCATACAAATTGAAAAAGTATGCTTTCAGGATAAAATCCTGATGTATACCTTTCTTGTTTTTACACCACTTGCTGTACCCTTGTTCTGGTTAAAGGAATTTCTCTTAGTCCATTTACAGTTTCTGCATGAGCACAGTGAAGTGTCTGAAATGTTCATCTTTCTCAGTGCTAGCTATAGTTTATTGTGAGCCACAGATTCGAATGGCATGCAAAGTCAATAAAACACAATAAAGATCTTTCTAGGATTATCTGCTTTCGATTTTGATTCATTTGACATAAGCAATAGTATTTCTTGTGCCATGTCCTCTTCTGAGTTCAGCTTGACTTTCTGGCAGCTCCCTGAAGAAGTCCTGCTAAAGAGCTCTTTGAAATTTCCTTAGCAAAGTTTTACTTACATGGGGTCTTATTTATATTGTTCAATAATGTCAACATTCTGTTCCGTCACCTTTCTTTAGAAAGGGGAAAATATGGATCTCTTGCAGATAATTGACCAGGTAGCTATCTTTCAAAGCTCTTGGCATAAATGTGTGCATGCTTCTAGAGTTTAATCAGCTGGTTGAAACATTCCAATTCTGGGATTCTTGTTTTTGCTAAAGCATTCAATGCAGCATGGACATCTTCCATCTGTCCTATTGCATCTTGATCATGTAGCACTTCTAGACATGACTGAACAACCAACTATTCTTGATATAATTGCTGAGTATTACTTCCATATTCTATTTATGCTTCCTGAATTTCTCAATATGTTGCCCATGTTATCCTTATCCTTCAATATTTCAACCAGAGGGTTGAAAGTTTTCTTCAGTTCCTAAGTACTCTCTTCCTTTTTGGTTTATTTACTCCATAATTTTGCACACTTTAATCATCCATATTTTTCCAGCAGCCTTTAAAATTTTCTGTTCAGCTCTATTACTTGATCATCCACCTCAGCCCCCATTTATTTTAGCTACTTGATATTCAGTAGCAAGTTTCAGAATCTTTCTTAAGATACCCTTTGGTTTTAATTTTATTATATTTTTTGTCTTTTCAATGACCTCTGATTTCTTTATGTATGCTGGTTTGGATTCTACTCCAGTATTCATCAGGTCTGTCATTACTTCTCACTTGGTTCTTAAGATGTTATCTTGGATATACTGGTCTCTTGGACTTGTTTTAATTTTCTTTACCTTCATTTTGAATTTGACATGAGCAGCAATGGTCTGTTCCACAGTGGCCCTCAGGTCTTAATTTTTCAGATGATATGTTTGAATTTTCATCTCTTCCCAACAGATAGAGTCAGCATGGCTGCATTGTCTTCCATATGTTAATTCCCAGGTATAGTTGCCATTTACGTTGTCGAAAAAAATGTACAGTTAAGAAGTTGTAGATCTTGCAAGTTTTTTATGATATCCAGTTTAATTTACACTGAAAAGGCTGTAGTTTCCAAGTATTGATTCTTGTGTTTTCAACTCTCACATTCTAATTGCCAATAATTATCAGTACAATTTTTATTGAATGTTTAATGAAATTTAGAATGAATAAAATTTTCATCATAAAGTATTCAAATTCTTCATCACTAACATTTTTTTTAAAACGATCATTTTATTCGGGGTTCTTACAGCTCTTATAACATTCCATACATCAATTTTATTGAGCATATTTTTACACATGTTGCCATCATCAGAATGTGATTTCTGTCTCTTTTTTTAAATCGTTTTATTAGGGGCTCATACAACTCATCACAATCCATACATACATCAATTGTGTAAAGCACATTTGTACATTCATTGCTCTCATCATTCTCAATACATTTCCTCTCCACTTAAGCCCCCAGCATTAGGTCCTCATTTTTCCCCTCCCTCCCCGCTCCCCGCTCCCTCATGAACCCTTGATAATTTATAAATTATTATTTTGTCATATCTTTACCTGTCCGACGTCTCCCTTCACCCACTTTTCTGTTGTCTATCCCGCAGGGCAGAGGTCACATATAGATCCTTGTAATCAGTTTCCTCTTTCCAACCCACTCTCCCTTTCCCCTCCCAGTATAGCCACTCACACCACTGGTCCTGCGGGGGATCATCCGCCCTGCATTCCCTGTGTTTCCAGTTCCTATCTGTACCAGTGTACATCCTCTGGTCTAGCCAGACATGCAAGGTAGCATTCGGATCATGATAGTGGGAGCGGGGAGGAAACATTTAGGGACTAGAGGAAAGTTGTATTTTTCTTCGTAGTTACATCGCATCCTGACTGGCTCGTCTCCTCCCTGAGACCCCTCTGCAAGGGGATCACCAGTGGCCTACAAATGGGCTTTGGGTCTCCACTTCGCATTCCCCCCATCATTCACTATGGTAAGATTTGTTGTTCTGATGATGCCTTATACCTGATCCCTTCGACACCTCGTGATCGCACAGGCTGGTGTGCTTCTTCCATGTGGGCTTTGTTGTTTCTGAGCTAGATGGCCGCATGTTTACCTTCAAGTCTTTAAGACCCCAGACACTATACCTTTTGATAGCCGGGCACCATCAGCTTTCTTCGCCACATTTGCTTAAGCACCCATTTGTCTTCAGCGATCGTATCATGGAGGTGAGCTTTGAGGGCCTTCCGCTTTTCACTGCCCTGCCATTTTACCATGCATGGTGGCCTTCTCCAGGGACTAATATCTCCTGAGAATATGTCCAAATTATGTAAGATGAAGTCTCACCATCCTTGCCTCTGAGGAGCACTGTGGACTTACTTCTTCCAACGTAGATCGGTTGGACATTTTATCTGTTCATAGTACTCTCAATGTTCTTATTCAGCACTGCAATTCAAATGCATCAATTCTTCTTCAGGCTTTCTTATTCAAAGTCCAAATATTGAATGCAATCAGGAGGTGGAAGTAGTTTGATCAGAGTAAAACTCATGGATATACATTTACATTGTTTGCTTCCTTGGGGAGTGTGTCAATGAATGATAATAACTGCCTATTATGAGACTGTCTTTAGAAAGTTAACCAAAATTTTAGTAGACAAATCCTCAGGAATTCTTCACCAGAAAGTCTTTCTCTACAGCAATGCTCCTGCGCTCCTCCCATCAAACAAGAACGACTTTGTGAGAGTCAAGAATTTCCTTAGCAGTCCTGATTTGACTTCTTCTGACTTCTTTTTGTTTTCTAACCATAAAACAAATTTTTAAGGTCACCAATTTTTCTGTAGTTATTAATATAAGACTGTGTTAATATGATTCATTTTCCAAAACCCCCCATTTTATAGGTGTGAACTAAACAGCTGGTATAATTACTTACGGTGTCTTGACCTTATGTTGAAAATCAAGTTAGTATTTTATTTTATTTATTTTTTTTGTTCACACCCCCCCCACACACACACACAACATCTCAAGTTAGTATTTTATATTTTTATTTTTATTCCATTTTTCCAGGAAATTTTTGTTAACCCCTTATATGTCATTAGCTTCAAATTGATTAGCCTCTTGGTCAGTCCCCTGGGAGTTATTTTGATTATATAAAATTTAAGATATAAAAATTTAATTTAGCAGAAATATGTTAATTTTAAAGTTCAACTCTCAAATTTTATTTTACTATTAATTCCTAATTCTAGAATATATATCATAAAACCAAACACTGCATCAGTAGATTCTGACTCACGCTACCCTAAAGGTAGGATAGAACAGCTGCTGTGGATTTCTGAGGCTGTAATAGTTTATGAAGCATAGAATACCCCATATTTCACCCACTCTGAGTGGTGGGTGGTTTTGAAAAGCATACCTTGTGGTTAGTATTCCAATAGTCCAGCACTAACCACTGGACAGGGCTCCATATACAAAATATTTTTCTTACCAAAAATAGTGCATCTCAACTTGTTCCTTTGTTATTGTGTGTTAGATGAAAGGAAAAGTACTAATTCAAGCTACCACTTACTAGACATCAGATAGTTCACAAAACAGTATTTAATAATTCACTCACAGTCACTGCCATACAGTGGATTCTGATTTATAGTGACCTTATAGGAAAGGACAGAAACATCCCTATGGGTTTCTGAGACTGTAATCCTTTAGAGATGGAGAAAGCCTCATCTTTCTCCCACGGAATGGCTGGTGGGTTTGAATTACTGATGCTGTGGTTGGTTAGCAGTTCTTTGCATAACCACGAATGGCACCAGGGCATTTGATCATCACTAACGTTTATTTTTGAAGGGTCCCTGGTGGTGAAAGGAGTTAAGTGTTGGGCTGCTAGCCACAAGTCAGCAGTTCAAAACCATTGGCCACTCTGCTGGAGAAAGAAGAGGCTTTCTATGCCAGTAAAGATTTGCCATCTCAGAAACCCATGGGATCAGGTCTGTCCTGTCCTATTGGGATGCTGTGAGTCATAATCAATTTGATGGTAATCAGAAGGTTTACTTATTATTCTCATTTTAAGAATTGTCAGGAATCTATCCTCATCTTAGAATTTGTTAAAAATAATTCACAGCAAACTAAAGTGTCCTGTGATCAAATCAGCATGTCACTTTAAAAGTCTTAACCTGTTAAAGCGTTAAACTTTATGTAACTTAAGTACAGAGAACCCAGCAGTTTACAGATATTCTTATTGTTTAAACACCTTCATTAACACACTGATATTCATAGTTAACAAACATGAAACTAGCTGTTCCACTTTGTAATGATTTATCAATTACATTTATATTACATATTTTTATATAAAACATATACATAAATGTATTATAAGACTTAATATATTGTTTCAAATTAATATTTACCTAACCAAGAAGGGGGAATAGATCACAAGGGTAAAACTTCTATGTCATTTAAAAAATTAATTCCAGACTGTAATTGCAATTTATACTGCACTTTGGAAAACTTTGAGTTAAAGGGTTGCGATTTTTCTTCTTTAACGAGAGAGGTGACCTCAGCCTTCACTAAGTGCTTAGTGGAAGCGTTTAACAGAGCAAAACTGCAAGAGCCTCCCAAGAGAAAATGAACTGCCATTGATGCCAATGCCCTCTATAGAAAAGGAACTTCAAAACGCATTTTACCTTCCTAAAAGAATGGAGATGGAACTGATTAACTCGAAGCTAATCAAGAGAGTTGGCCAAAACACTAAATGGAAAATCTTAAGGCTTCTTTTAAACAAAAGTAATCAAGAATCTGAATCATGCTAATGACTTTTATCATAAGGCTGTGATATCTCTGTAAACTTAGCCAAAGGTCAACCTTATTGTGCTATCCTTATACTTTCATACTGAAATTGGTATGTATGTATGTGTGTGTGTATATATATATATTTATATAATTATTTTCTCCTTTATTCTAAAGTTTCCAAGTTTGGAATTTTAGAAGGTATAAATATTTTGAGGGTTTCTTTTTTTTTTAGGAGTAGGGGAATAAATCATTAATAAAAGATGCATACATATGTAGATGTTTCAAAAAGTTTTTGGAAAGATTCCACTATCTTCTCATTCAATTTTTTCACAAACTTATGGGTACGTCTATATATATATATATATATATTTAAGTATATATATCCAGGCACATACTAGTAGGTGTAATTTTACTAAAGATTATATGAAGAAATAACAATGAGTGTAGATCAACACCAATAAACAAATGAAAAGTACACAGTACTGAAATATAATTTGCACACAGAATATGTAGAGCACAATACTTATAAGGAGAAGACTAAAATCAAGAGCATTATTTTCTATGTGTCAACATTCCCTAGATGGCAGTAAGTTTGGAGATCTTGTAATGAAACTTTCATCAGTTAATCTGATCCACATCTGTCATTTTCATAAATTATTACATATCCAAATCTAGGCTTCTACTTTCCAGCCAAGAGCATTTTTTACAGAAATATGATTATTTGTTTTAAAATTGTGATGATGTCCATGTCAAGTCCAGGCATTGTTTCTGATTCATATAAGAAAAACATGGAAACAAGATTAAAGATAACTCTTTAAAGTCAGTTCTTTTCTGCTTAGATATGTATCTTAGTTATCCAATTCATTGATTATGAATAACATAAATCATTTTAAATTTAATTTGATCTAAGGATGTGAGGGTGTCTCCAGGAATCTAAGGAAGTATTTATGGGAGCCTCAAAAGCAAATTGAAACCATAACAAAGGAAGCTTTTAGGAATATCAAAGTTCCCAAAGATTGATTCAGATGTTAACATTTGAGATTATTTGTTGCTCCATGCACATTTCATGAACTTTAGATTTTCATCAGCTCTCTTAAGGTAAAGAATAGAAAAAAAATTGACTTTCATAATCCCAGTTTCAAAACTGTTAGAAACTACATTGTATTGATCTACTTTACAAAATCAAAGGTATGTCAAAATGTGACTCCTGTCATTTATTATTTATTTGTTTCTGACTGCTTTAAGCTTAAATTAATTTTTAATAACTAGTTCCTGCCTGGTGGTATAGTGGTTATGTGTTAGCCTTTAATTTACAAACTCAGCAGTTCAAATCACCAGCCACTATGTGGAAGAAATATGGAGTTTTCTAATACCATAAAGAGTTACAGTCTTAGAAATTTACAGGAGCAGTCCTATCCTGTCCTATTTGGTCGCTATGAGTCAACATTGACCCAATGGCAGCAAATTTGGTTTGAGTTTTAGTATATGCATGCAATTCCATAACTAAACACTGCTTGCAAATGGGTCCACAAATTTGATCTTACATCTTTATTTTCATTGACTTCTAATTTTTAAAAATAGCATATTAAGAAAACATCCTAGTCCAATCCATATTCAGTCCACAAGTCCAATATCAGTCCATGAATTCAGTACAAGTCCTGAAATTCATCTTCAAACTCACGAACACATGCAATGATGGACAATGCAGGAAAACCACAGGCCAGTAGGTGCAAAGTCTTGTGGATCTAATGCTGGTTGAAACATCTCAGGACTGGTGTGGGTCTCCACGTGGTTCCTTCAGCTCTCTGAGTGTGGCTCATTAACAGGAAGGTGAAGCAGAGAGAGAGAGAGAGAGAGAGAGAGAGAGAGAGAGAGAGCTCAGAAAGTCTCCATGCTTCTATCAACAGGAAGACCAAGACAGAGAGAGGAAGTTCTCAGAATCCTCATGAGAAGGCCATGCCCACAAGGAGGCATCATAAGACTATGATCTGATTGAAGGCTAGACTCCACCCCTACACTTCTTTATCAAGTTGATATGAAATTATGCAACCACCATGCTATTCTATGTAGTTTAGAAAAAAGTGGAGTCTGCTGATGTTACAAAAATACTCAATAAATATGAATTAGATCAACTTGGTTGATAGTGGTGCTCATATTAACTATACCCTTATCATAGTTTTTACTTTTTTGACCTTCCATAACTGTGAGAGATGTTGAAATGTCAGACAATAATAGTAGATCTGTCTATTTCTCAGTGCTGTATAGTTAAATCCATATATATTTATGATTTTCATGCCTTCTTGCAGAATTGACCCTTTTATTATTATTTATTGCCCTTTTTATTCATTATGACTTTCCATTTCGTCTTTTTTTGTCAAAAATTTATATAATAAACCAGTTTTCTTTTGATTAATGTTGTAATGGTATATCTTTGTCCACCTCTGCATTTTGAAACTGCCTATGATTTTTTATTTAATATGGGTATGCTGTTGATATTTCAAATTTCAGCAGGATCAATCGTGGTTTGGTGAGTTTCAGCACAGCTTTGAGAATGAGATAGATATGGTTAATCTTACTAGTATTTGAAAGACTTTATTGACCTAGCTTATTAACTTAGGTTTATTATCCCTTGTTAAAAATATTTTGAAATAATAATTTTAGTATTTCTATATAGTCATTTTCAGTGGTTTGTCATATATCTATCTATCTATCTATCTATATATATATATATGTCACCTACTCTGCATATTCTAATCATACAGGTAGCTAATTGAAGTCTCAATATAGAATAGTATCAAATGCTACAATAATGATGTTGATTAGAAAAAAAGTTAGACCCTAAAACTTAAAGTGGAGGCATATGTGTTGATCAGGAATATGGGATCATTGGGCTCCCAGATTTAATTCAGTCAATCTAGTCACCAGCAACACCTCAACTAATCTGAACTATCAGTAAATACATTATCTCCTCCATTGACACTAGAGATTAGTCTAAACGTACTTGTTAATATGGTGATCTAGGCAGGGCTCTCTGGAGAAACAAAATCAGGACACTTATGATTATATATACATAGATAGATTTATACAGTGAGAAGGAATAAAGCAGCAAATTAGTCAAAGCTGCTAATTAGTCCAAAGAGTTCTACAGGGGGCTTGGTTCAACACAATTTTGTGGACTAATGAATATACTGAAGGTTCTTCAAGTCAGCAGGCTTCTAGTTCAAGGTCAAGGAAGCAGACAATGGAATCTGCCCTCAGAGTCAGTCCACTGGCAGGCAGCAGATGGCAGGGTGGTGCAGCAACACTCAATAGGAAAAATCAGTAATTTGGGAGCTTAGTGTAACAAGTCTCACAGGAACAAGATGACAAGATTTCTGGGTTGGCTCAGCCCACAAGTAATGCAGCACATGCTTGAGGCAGAGGACTAGCTCAAGCAGCAGGATGCTTGTCCAATCACATGGAGGCCAGCCTCAGAAAGTATTTTTCTCCCTCTCCCTCCAATCAAGTGACCACTGATTAAAATATGCTCACTTGATTCTATGGGAGCCTAGTTGGCACAATAAACATAACTATCATATATGACACTTGAGTCTGGATCATTAGCATTGTCTAGGGCAGAAATCTTAGTAAGTATTGTTGAGAGTTGCAAGGAAACACCATCACCACCCATTTTTCTTTCTAGACATATACCTAGACTTAACTCACCACATGTCCACAAAGGTGAAGTCTCAATAGTGACTCAAGGAAAGTGTGCGATACACATAAAGATTGAGAGTTGTTTTCAAATATGTCCAGACACCTGGAGAATATATGTGTCAATGGTTAATAAGGATGTGGGGATAAGGTTACAATGCATATAAGGTTGGATAGGCTGAGCTTGTTGATATGGGGCCACTAAACAATATTACTCATTCAATGTTTCAGCTCAAGAGCTTGTGAAAAGAACTTATACTTTATTGGGTTGGATCTTTGATCCATTGATTACTAGATGGCCTACAATATGGCAATTTGAAGTACCAGATATACCTTGAAATACTGGAGCAGAAAAGTATCCAAAGGGTTAGGGCAATTGGCTTTTTAGAGTAAATAAGAAACTCATAGACTCACAAATGAAATGCCTAGACGGAAAAAACTTACCCCTAAACAGTAAAAAATTACTGTTCTAACAGTTTAATGTCATTAAACTGGAAGTTAAATTATGCCTTCTCCCCATTCAGGACTATTCACCCTTCTGAATTAGTAGACAAAGAAGTGCATTATAGTATCGAGTACTGTGATTGATCCTGATTATTAAGGGCGAGTTGGATTGGTGTTATATAATGAGGGTGAAAATGAATATGTCTGAAATCCATGTATTCCTTATGTCATTTCTTAATACTACCACACTATAACATTAAAGCAAGTGGTAACATACACCAACCCAATTCTGACATAACTACTACTGTATCAGATTTTTCAGGATTGAAGATTTAGATCACACTACCAGGTTAAGAAGCATAAATAGTTAAGGTGATTGCTGAGGGTTAGGGGCATCAGAATGGATAGTGGAGAAAAGCCATTCTAAATACCAGCTACAGTCATGTGATCATGTGTGAAGATGAAGACTAATTGTTATTAGTACCTTTTCTTTGAATGCATGCATCAAATATTGTTCTTTTGTTCATTTACCAAATATATAAATGAGTTAGTGTGCTTTTGTTAATATTTATGTTAATTTTGTCATGTTAAATACAAGTATGATTTTAATATTGCCTTTTTGGGAAATTATGCTTAATTAAAGAGAGGTTTATAAATGCAGAGTAGACAAGGGTGTATTGTGGTAGTTAGATTGTGTATCAATTTTGCCTGGTCAGTATTCTCCACGGTTTTTCAGTCAGTTCTCCCCCATAAAGTACAAATCACAGCATAATGATGTCTCTTTCAGGGTGAAGCCTGTTTTGATATCTGTCAAAGAGGAACCCTGGTTGTGTAGTGGTTACACATTGGGCTTCTAACCTCGCAGTCAGAGGTTTGAAACCACCAGCCTTTCCTTGAGAGAAAGATGAGTCTTTTTACTCCCATAAAGATTTGTGATCTTAGAAAACCACAGGGACAGTTCTACTGTGTCCTATAAGGTAGATATGAGTTGGCAGTGAATGAATTTTAAAAGAGAAGCTGCATTTAAGAAGTAGAGGAAAGTTGTATATTTCATCATTGCCAACCTGCACCCTGACTGGCCCACCTCCTCCCCGTACCCTTCAGTAAGGGGGTGTCCAGTTGCCTACAGATGGCCTTTGGGTCTCCACTCTGCACTCACCCTCATTTACAATGATAAGATTTTTTGTTCTTTGATGCCTGATACTGGATCCCTTTGATACCTCGTGGTCACACAGGCTGGTGCGCTTCTTCCATGTGGGCTTTGTTGCTACTGAGCAACAAGCTAGATGGCCGCTTGTTTATCTTCAAGCCTTTAAAACCCTAGGTGCTATATCTTTTGATAGCCGGGCACCATCAGCTTTCTTCACCACATTTGCTTATGCACACATTTGTCTTCAGTGATCATTTCGCAAAGGTGGGCACCGATTGATATGATTCTTTGTTCTTTGATGTCTGATATCTGGTCCCTTCTACACCTTGTGGTCACACAGGCTGGTGTGCTTCCTCCAAGTGGGCTTTGATGCTTCTGAGCTAGATGGCTGTTTGTTTATCTGCAAGCCTTTAAGACCCCTGATGCTATATCTTTTGATAGCTGGGCACCATCAGCTTTCTTCACCACATTTGCTTATGCACACAGGTATCATGATCCCAATTCTACCCTAAAAATATGGTTATACCAGAGGATATACATTGGTACAGATAGGAACTGAAAACACAGAGAATCCAGGACAAATGACCCCTTCAGGACCAGTGGTGAAAGTGGCGATACCTGGAGGGTGGAGGGAAGGTGGGGCAGAAAGGGGAAACTGATTACAAGGATCTACATATAACCTCCTCCTTGGGGGATGGACAACAGAAAAGTGGGTGAAGGGAGATGTCAGGCAGTGTAAAATATGAAAAAATTATAATAATTTATGAATTATGGAGTGTTTCTGAGGGAGGGGTGAGTGGGGAGGGATGGGGAAAGAATGAGCAGTGATATTAGGGGCTCAAGTGGAGAGCAATTGTTTTGAGAATGATAATGGCAAGAAATATACAGATGTGTTTGACACAATGGATCGATGTATGAATTGTGATAAGAATTGTATGAACCCCCAATAAAATCATTTTTTTAAAAAGAGAGAGAGAGAGAGAGAGAAGCTGCAGAGCTTCTTTCTTGCCTTCCTGTTAGTGTGGCTCCTGCTTCTGGATGCTTGGGACATGTCTCTATGGACTGATATGGCCTGCTGAACCTGAGAGCTATCCATGACCTGCCATACCATCTAATCTACTCACCTATTTCTTCTTCCATTGGCCTCTGATCCTGTGATGATATTTCTTTGGGTGGGGGCGTGATGTTTTCGTAGTTATCAAACAGAAACTACAGAGGACACCTTCCTCTTTGCTTCTTCCTTTCTGTTCCCATAGGTCTCTTGGGATATGGGCCAGCAGCCCAAAATATTGCTGGCTGCTCATGGGAGCTATCCATGGTGTGTCATAACATCCAATTGACTGAACTCTCTGTCTCCACTGTCTTTGGTCTCTCAGCTTCCTTTCTTCTCTTCTCTAGGGAGCTATTCAAATAAGGAAACATCTCCTGTGTGATATCAAACAATTAAATTGGACTTAAGTGCTTCTACAACTGTGTGAACTATTTTTCTTGGTATACACTTATCTTTATATGCACATATATATCACTGTTTTTTTGTTTCCTTAGAAAACTCTGCCTAACAGATTCAGTGTAGCAGAGGCTCTGTCTACCTTTTCCCCAGATTTGATTGTATTTTTCTCAAATTGTTCAGAAGAGGAATTTCATGTAACCGTTTAAATATACACAGAAGTATTCAACATATATCCATTATACAATTTTAAATAATACCTTTAGAAAATGAGTAATATTGTATAAATTATTTTAAATGCTAAAGAAAAATAGTATCAAGCTTTTTACTGAAATGGCTGCAAAAATAAGAAAAATGTATCTCTTAAAATAATAAATTATCATAAGAAACTTTCTAGCATCATTTACTTCAGTGGTTCACAATCATTAAAATCACAAGTCTGGTATATTCCAGCCAAGATTATCAGAAATATTTTATAGAACAGAGAAACTGTATATCTTACATACTGTCTCAAATAATAGAAAAAGATGAAAACTGTCTTCTCTCTCTGTCTCTTGGAGGCTTTACCCATTGTTATGCTGGTTCCGCTTATGGTGACATGGGGGTTGCAGTTGTGACACATAGCAGCCTCTGACACCAAAACCATTCTTACATCTCTTTTTACAAGTGAGAAAGTTTACCCAGAAATCCCAGGAAGCCTCTCTTTATGTAGCATTATTTAATACTGTCTTAGGCTCACCACCAAACCAAATTCTGGTAACATAGAATTTTAACACTTCTTTTTCTGAATATTTTTGTAAAGAATAATTCCATAAAGCAGACTAGGTAGATATTGCAAACTCTAATGTATGGGCTGCATGTAATTTATTTCTCCAAATAAACAATTTTTCTACCTTCTATACTGTGTTATTCACATACATGATATCTCACGTTAAAATTACATTATGTTCACTGTTTATACAAACTCTCACAAATGGTTTTGAGAGTGAAAATATTCAAAATGTTTACTTCCAGATCCTAATGTACACTTGATAATCAAGGAGCATCAGCATGTTTACTATGGGATTTTATAAAATCTGGCCACATTACTCTATAGCTTTAGGGTTACACAAACTTTTTTTGTTTTTAGATACCATTGAGTTGATTCTGACACACAGTGACCCTATGTATGACAGAGGAAAGCATTTCTTGGACCTGTAACTTCTTTTCGATTATACTTATGTTCAAGACCATTGTTGTAGCTACTTTGTCAATCTATCTTTTTCATTGTCCTTCTACTTGACCAAGCATTATGTCCTTTTCCAGTGACTGATCTCTGCTGACAAGATGCCCAACATTTACATATTTAATAAAAATATTTTTAGATAATTGAAGCTATTCTTTTTAAAGAACTAAATATTTTCTTAAAATATGCATGCTATTCATTTTAAAATAATAGCATCTCCTATTCTGATTAATAGACATTATTACTACCTATTGCTTCTGAAGTTAGACATGGTTATGTCGTGTAGTTACCATAGATTAGTGATTTTATTCTCAGCAAACGAGTTGCCTGCAGTGGCAAGTTTTATATTCAGATGATTGCTCTAAACCAAATTCTTTAAGACAGTGATGATTTTAAAACTTTAAAATGCTTAAAAAATGATTATAAGTTGCTTACTGTAAAATGACACAGAGAGACTCCATGTACTCTTTATCCAATTTCTCCTAATGGTGACATCTCACACAAATATAGAATAATACATAAACTAGGAAATTGATATTAATGTAATCCACAGATTAGTGAAAATTTAAATTATTGACATGCCTTCATTTGTGAATTAATTGTGCATTTTTCTTTGTAATTTTGTTGAAAAACTAAATCATGATACAGAACTTTTCAAACATTAAATCATCTCCGCACTAGTATTCTTTAATAATTACTATCACTCAGGTAAAAAAAAAAAGGGTCTTATACAGATATTTTGCACTGTCTTTTTCAATGAAGACCCAGAGAAACAAAATGCAGAAGAAAAAACAAATGACCTGAAGACTGAAAAATACAGGGATCTGAGGACCATCGAGTGTGCAGTGATGCTAACCTGGTTCCTGGGGCTGTGCTACAGCAGGCATGTTGGGGTGCTATGGTGGTTACATAATCTGGTATCAATTTGAGGATGAAAAGTAAAGGGGTGGAGTTTGCTTGTCAATCAGATTGCAACTTGATGAACTCATTTGGAAGTGCTAAGGAGATAAGTAGCTCATTGGAGGCGGGAGAAACTCACTCTCTCTACTTAGTCCCTGTGAGACATTCTTGTTGACTTGCTACATGGCAGCCAGAGCCTCAGAGCTGGAGAAGCTACATGGAGACTTCTGACTGCCCTGAGATGTTTACACCACCACTGGATCCACAAGACGTTCCACTCACTGGCCTGTGATCATCCTGCATTCAGCATCATTTCATGTGTTTCCTGAGTCTGAAGAGGAATTTATACATTGGTTTCTGACATATGGGCTAATACCGGACTTACAGACTTGATCTAAACTGGGCTGGGATATTTTCCCAATATCCAATTGTTCTTATATATAAACCTCTTTCTTGTACACGTATTTGTTTCTGTAGTCCATCCAGACTAACACAGGTGCTGTGGGTTCCATGGGGCTGATATCAGACACTGACTGGCCTACATTCTTTAGGGTGTCCTGTACTGGGTAACTTACATCCTTAAATGTAGGGTAGCCTGGACTGGGTACTCTACATTAATGATGAATTTAAGAAGGATGACTGAGGAAACACTCCAAAAGTGTGTCTGGTGGTGCTGATTCTTAGCAGCCTGCTGCATCTGGATAAGCTAAATAGAGAGAAGCGGCATTACTGCCAGCTAGATGATGTTGGGCCCCAAGTAAATCCACAACACAATTGAAGACTTTTTGTTCCTAAAAGTAAAGCTGATGTATTAGTGTCCATAGCACTAATTTCAGCACATGCTGAAACCCACCTGCCTATCCCCTGACCCTCAACCCCCCAAAAAAGAGCTAAAAACCTATAGAGAAAATTTGAGTGTTGGATCCACACAAAAAGACCAGAATGAGCAGTGAACTTTAAGCTTAACAATGTTTAGTCTTTAACTCTTAGCTCACCACTCTTCCACAGAATGTAATGAATTGTAGAGTGCCAAGCATGAGAGAGGTAGGCGAACACTTTGCTTCCCCTACTTGCTGGGTGAATGGAAGAATACCAGAGATTCAATCTAGTCCACCAGGAAGATGATAACCCCCTTCTCTCAAGACTCTGTGGCAGTGTGTACACCCTGAAGTTGGTGGTGAGATGGTGTGTTACTCTGGGTAGACTAGAGAAGCACATTCATAAACATGCATATGTCTATAACAAAGAGGCGTATATACAAGAGCAATTGAATATAGAGAAAATGTCCAGCTCAGTCCAGATCAAGTCCATAAGTCCAATATTAGCTTATACGTCTGATAATAATCTATAAACTTCTGTTCAGACTCATGAATACATTCAATGATGCCAAATGCAGGAGGATCACAGACCAGTAGGTTGGAAGTGGATCCAGTGTTGTTGTAAACATCTCCGTGCTGGCCGGGTTCTCTATGTGACTTCTTGAGCTCCAGAGATCTGGTTGCATCGAAGTAGGTCCGCGTGGCTTCTCCAGCTCCCAGGATGTAGTGCCATGTATTTGGCAATAGAACGTCTCTCAGGGAGTGCGATCAACTGACAAAGTTTTAACCATTCAAGTCAGGTTTATCAATTTGATCCTGTATACACATCTTTCCAATGCACTCTATTTGGTAAGCACTTTACTCCCATCCCTCTACTATGGATAGAGGGAAATCAAGGGAGGCTTATTTCCTATGTACATCCCACAAATGTATCTTGGGTTCCCACTGTCATCCATAGCCCTCTGAAAACCACATTTTCATGATTTAGACTCTGATGCTATACCCTCATTTGACTTCATATGATATGATTTACACTCCTGTTACTTTCGTTAGTGTGCTTCTTCTATAAGGACTTAGTCAACATTTCACTTAGATGTTTTGTTAGTCTGAGTAGACTTGAGAAACAAATTTGTAGAGACACTTATATGTGTATAAGAAAGAGGTTTCTATATAAGAGCAGTTGAATATTGAGGAAACATCCCAGCTAGTCAAGATCAAGTTCATAAGTCTGATATTAACCCATATGTCTGATACCAATCTACAAAGTCCTCTTCAGACTCAGGAAACACATGCTTTGATGCCGAATGCAGGATGATCACAGGGCAGTGGGTAGAAAGTCTTTGGACCCAGTGGCATCGTAAGCATCTCAGCACTGTCAGGGGTCTCTCCATGGCTTCTCCAGGTCCATGGTTCTGGCTGCGGCAGGGTAAGTCCATGTGACTTCTCCTCAGGGATGTCTCATAGGGAGTCAGCCTTGTTTCTTGTCAGTAGAGCATCTCCAAGGAAGTGAGCTGAGAGAAAAAAGTCTTCGGGCTACAAGGAGGAAAAACCAGATTTCTCAGAATTCTCAGGAGAAAGCCAGGCCCACACAAAGGCCTCATGGGTTATGATCTGATTGACAGACTAGACCCCACCCCTTCACTCTTAATCCTCTTAAACCACAAACTGACACCAGATTATGTAACTACCACAGATGTCATCATTTTAATACATCTATTAGCCCCAACAGTCACACAGAATCTTTAAAAATTATAAAATAGATAATATGTCATTATGTGTGGCAACAAATTTTGAACAATATCCAAGATACTAAATGGTGTTTGGATGGCTACTTATGACTGATAATTACTACAGAAACTGGCAGGAATATGTAATTCCACATTACAATATCTACATTCACAAAAGCATAAGCAGATGCTATTACACTGGAGGGCTTAGAGTTGTTTGTGTAACAGTTAATTGAGAATGAATGTTTTCAATTTAAAGGTTTTTTTTAAACCTTTCATTTAAAATATCTATCAGTTAAATAGAATGCTACTACTTGAATAAGCTTTTATTTTATTTTAACTTTAGAATATATTTCATGTGATATATATATATATATATATATATATATATATATATATATATATTCTACCTTGTTTCCCCAAAAGTAAGACACCCCCCAAAATAAGATCTACTTATAGTTTTGCCTCTCGCTGAAATATAAGGCATTCCCCAAAAATAAGACCGCCCCGAAAATAAGCCCCCCCTGAAGCTACCATAACTCTGGACTCTGGACCGTAGTGGTGGGTGCTGCCACACAGCTCGCTGTTAGATGCAGCACAACCGGAGCAGACAGGAAGTGCAAGGTCTCAGTTAATAAAACAATAAGCAATAAATATGTACCGTATTCTTCTTCATGGAAAAATGACATCCCCTGAAAATAAGACCTAGCGCATCTTTGGGAGCAAAAATTAATATAAGAAACTGTCTTATTTTCGGGGAAACAGCGTAGATATATTTCAATAGCATCCCATTAATAAATATGCATATGGTGATACTGTGAGTTAGGCAGTGTGCAGCTAACCACGAGGTCAACAATTCAAACTCACCAAATAATTCATGGAATAAAAGTAAAGCTGTCTATTAATGAAATGATTTTTAGTTTATGAAATACTATATAAGTCTAAATCTACTCCAGAGCAGCGTGTTTAGTTTGATTATTTACATATGCATCAATATATATTGTATGTTTACATTTTTAAAGCATCATTTCAGAGAGTTGGAATTCCAGCCATATTCAGCCCCCACTTATCAATCTATCATATATGTGTGGGTGAGGGACAAGGGGTGATGAAAATTTATTTTAGGCATCAGGTTAACAGAAAACTATATTTCATACTGATGGGTAATAACAGAAACACATTTTCAAAATGGTCTTAAAGAAAACCCCAAGGCATGTGTGTTGTGTTTAAAAGGTCTGGGAAGTACAAGAATGAAGCAAGAGTCATAAATGGGGGTTGATTTACTTTGTGAAGTCAAAATTCCTCTGTGGTATTTATCCCAATTTCTAGACAATAACTTCAAAATCAGAAAAGCTTTTCTACTGAGAAAAGCAACAAAATGGCTAAAACAAAATTGAAAAATGTTCTTTTTTTTGAATGCTATGCTGCTTCTCCGACAAAGGCATATTTGGCTCATTTGTGTCATCATTTTAAGTTTAAATAATGTTAAATATATATCAATTTATTTCCTCATTGATTATAAAAATTGGCTAACAGCATTTTTCCCCATGGGAACTTAAGGATAAGAGAAAAAAGTGTGGTTAAGATTTTCCATTATTATGTTCTGTGTCAAGGAGCTAAATTGACAAGAAGAAATCAAGTATTGAAGAGAAACTGAAAACAGGTTAGAAAAGAGTAAGAATGTTGAGACAATAGGTGAGCTGCAGAAAGGTAAAACCTCAGGCTCAAAGCATCTTGTTCAAAGAATGACAAACTGAGTAGTGACTTAATAAAACTATGTGTAGCTCCATACAATAATGATACAATTCCTTATAGAATCAAATTCAGTAAAGGGCCAATTCAACTTGATGTCAAACTTGTGTGATCAGCTAATATTTTGTACTAATTGTTTTTGCCATTCTGTGTGATAGATTGGTGTCAAATGGTTGCTTTTGGGAGCCGAGCCTCCCCAGTGTCACAGCCTGATGATGCTTCCTTAAGGGTGTGACATACTTGAGATGTGTATAAGGTGCATTCTCTCTCTCTTCTTGCTGTTGTGGATTCTCTCTGTAACATTGTTTGCCCCTGCCTGATGCCTACCATCACCATCTGTGGCAGTCAAATAATTTCATGTCAACATGATAAATAAGTATAGCGGTGGAATCTAGCCTGTCAAACAGGTCTCATGTTGTCTAATAAAGTCTCTTTGTGAGTATAGCCTTCTCACGAGGAATCAGGAAACGTCCTTTCTTTCTTCCTGGACAAGGGCCACCCATATTCTTTCTGCTTCATCTTCCTATTGAGGATGCATACTCCGTAACTGAAGGAGTCACATAAAGATGCTTCCACTTCCAGTGGAGCCACCAGACTTTCCACCCACTGGCCTGTGAGCTTTCTGAAATTGGCATTATTGTGAGTGGCTATGTGAGTTTGAAGAGGAATTTATGGACTAGTATTGGACATTTGGGCTATATTGGACTTATGGAATTGATCTGGACTAGGCTAAGATGTATCTTTAACATACAATTGCTCTTCCTTAGAAAGCTCTTTCCTATACATATATGACTGTGGATTTTATTTTCTAGTCAACCCAGCCCATCCACACCCCATCCACACAGCTGACAAGCACCCCTGCCTGAAACCAGCATTCAGCCTACCACCATAGTCACAACTGCAGCTGCCTCAGTCGTGTGGCCAGAGCTACCTCCATCACAGCTGCTGCACTCACAATCATCACTGCCACCCTGCCGTGCCCTTTGCTTGGCTCAAAGGCCCAGGACTTGACCAATGGAAGTGAGCCAGACTGAGTTAGCTTTTCTGTGGCTATGTGAACCTCACACTTAATGTAAATTCCTTTCCTGATATACAATTCTGCCTTTACATACACATGAAAGTGTCTTGGTTTTATTTCTCTAGTAAAGCCAGTCAAACAATTTGGTGCAAGTTGTGATTTTAAAAAACCAGTATCATAAAGATGAGTGTTAAAATTGGTGCTCACATCTGATTAGATCTAAAGGCACTGCTAATTCTGACTCTGTCTCCACTAAGCCTGCCACTATTAATAAGAAGGTCCTATTAATCCATGACATGAGGTGGAAAAGTTAATAAGAAAAATATCACCCCTAGAAGAAGTGTTGGTGATACGTGAGGCTCTGGGTGATCATGAGTTTGAAATCTTTCAGCTTTTTTATCAGGATGACTAGCATAATGAAGGTGGTTGTTTAGTACTTAGAATAGACTAAGTGGTAAAGGGCAGAGATAAGCCCAGAAATATAGCACAAGTGCTGTGTAAAAGCCCCCAAAGCCCTTAGTTTTGCCATAAAAAAGCCTTTTCTCTTCTACTAATGTAGCTGATACCACCCAAAACCAAATCCAGGGTACTATATTACACCAATGGGACCCTCAAACCAGGTTTGAGTGAGGGCATTGATTTGAATGAAATGGGACCCTAAAACATAGGATGGGGACATATAGGTGGGCTCATAATCAGGAATATGAGGATAGTGAAGCCTTAGATTCCATTGAGCAATACCCCTTCCAGCTGAGGAATAAAATCATTTGCACTTGAGGTGTTAGCCCAGTTCAAATACATTCCAGGGCTATATCTGGAGCATTGTCTGAGCCAGATGCCTTACAAAATACGGCTCAATAACCCTGGGAAATAACCCCCTCACTCATTATTGCTTCAGGATGTATACCTAGAATTGTGTCAGCCAGGTGCTAAAGGTGACCAGATGGTGACTCAGGAAGAGGTGCACAATACTTGTCAAGAATTTCTGGAGTTTTCCAAATATACTGGCATACATCTGGAGATTATGTGTGGTAATAACTAAGGGAAACGGATACTGGTGAAACGCGCATTAGGTTGAATCAATCTAAGGTTGTTGATATGGGTCCAACAAGCACAGATGCTTCATTCAGTGTTTCAGGTAGAGAGGTTAAGAGTTGATTTAATAGTTCAGTTTACTGGTTCATACGGGTTGCTACTTTGTCTACTTAAGTTACATTGAGCACCAGACCTGGCATTGTGTATGATAGAATAATGGATCCAAAGGTTTAGAAAACCTGACACCTTTGAGTAGATTTATCATGATAAACCCATAGACCCACACATGGAACAACCCGAGGAAACACCTTTATCTACAATGAATTTGTGACGGGAGCCCGAGGGTCTCTGAAGTCCCCTTTGGGTGCTGTTTCATGAAGGCTAGGTTTGGCCCTGGGAATTGCCATAATTGAATTAAGAAACTGACCTAAAATGGGGCTCACTGGCCTCCATTACTGGGGCAAATGTACAATACTTAAAGGCCAGAGATGAAGTTGGCATGGTTCATGTAACAGACCACAAACAAACAAACTCACTGCCATCAAGCGGGCGCCAACTAACAACAGCCCTCTCTAACACAAGTTACAATTGGCTGGGAGGGTTTCCAAGACTGTAATTTTGTATGGGAGCAGACGGCCTTACACTTCTCCTGCAGAGCAATTGGTGGGTTTGAACTTCCTAGCGGCTCATTGTGATATCCCTAAACCACCAGTGCCCTATAGTGAAGTGGTAATCAGCATTGCCAGGTTTGTATGGATGTACGATATTGGCTGCTTAGGCAAGGTGTCCCTAGTAGTGAAATAGATGGGTAAACTACTAAATATACACTTAATCTGTACAAGCTGAAGAATTCTAGATCAGATGAAAATAGGTCTAAGAAACCCAAGACCCCTCGATCAATCTCTAAATGGGATCCATTGACAGATCCACATCCCCTTTAATGAAGGGGAGGCAGAGACTCTTTGAGGAAGGACTCTGCTACATCATCAAAGTTTCATATTACTATTCTTATCCCAGTCTTCCCCATAAGAATAGCTATTCACTAGGGAAAAGGAAATAATCAGACTTTGGGGAGATTACTAGACCCTGGCTCTGAATTGATACTAATTCCAAGAGACCCAGAATGTATAAAGGCCCAGCATTCAGAGTGGGGGGTAAACGGAAACCAAATTATTAATGGAGTTTTAGAACAAGTTTGTTTCACAGTGGGCCCAGTAGATCCCCAAACCCTTTGTGTTGTAATTTCCCCAGTCACAGAATGGAGAATTGCATTAGACATACTCAGCAACTGGAGAACACCTGTCTTGTATTCCTGGAAAGTGGCATAGGGATTATACTAGGAAAAGACAAATAGAAGTCATTACAGCTACCTCTTCTTAGATAAACAATAAACTGAAAACACTATCTCATTCCTGGAATGATTGCCAAGTTTAGTACCACCATCAGGGAGGTAAAAGATGCAGGAATGGTGATTTCCATCACATTCTCATTTAACTCTCCTATTTGGTCTGTGCAAAAAAACATTGATCTTGGAGAGTGACAGTGGATTATTGTAAACTTAACCAGGTGATGACAATTGCAGTTGCTGTTCCAGATGTGGTTTCATTACTTGAGAAAATTACAACTTCCACTGGTACCTGACATAAACTATTAAACAGGCCAAGTTTGTTTTTTCACCCCCTCTCAATTCCAGTCTAAAAGAACCACCCATACAAGTTTGGTTTAAGCTAGCAAGAGCAACAATACACTTTTCAGGACACTATATTAGAGTTATAACAATTTTCCATCACTAAGTGATAATTTGGTCCAGAGGGGCCTTGACTGCGTTTCTTTTCCATAGCATTCCACACTGGTCCATTTTATTGATGACATTGGCTTATTGGATCTAGTAAGAAAGAAATGTCAATAACACTGGGCTTGATTAAAACAAGCATTTGCATGATAGAGGGTGGGATATTAACGTGACAAAAATTTACCTCAGTGAAATTTCTAGGGGCCCAGTAATGCGGAGCATGTCAAGACATTTCTACTAAAATGAAAGATAAGAATTGCATCTTGCCCAATCCATAAGTAAAAAGGCAGCCAATGCCTGGTGGAACTCTGGATTTTTGAGGCAACATATCCCTCATTTGAGTATGCATTTCTGGCCTGTTAAGTGATCTGAAGAGCTGATAGCTTTGAGTGGGGCCTACAATAAGAGAATACTCTTCAATGGATTCATACTACTCGCAAATAATTCTTCCTCTTGGGCCATATAACCCATGTAATTCAATGGTGCTTAAAGTATCTGTGGAAGATAGAGATATGGCTTGGAGCCTTGGCAGGTCACTATTGGTAACCATAACACAGACAATAAGGAATGTGTAACAAACTCTCCCATCCTTCATAAACAACTATTCCCTTTTGAGAAATAGTTTGTGGCCTCTTACCACGATACTTCATCATCACCACCCAGTTACACTGTGGCCTGGACTTCCCACCATGAACTTGGATGAGTCTTAAAGTTGGATGCCTATGGCAGCATTCAATCATTAAATGGAACTGGTATATAAAAGATTGGGTTTGAACAGTACCTGAAGGTACAAGTAAACTGCACAAAGAAATTCCCCGAAACCTTTGGTCTCTATTCTTGTCACCATATTGGTTTTACCCCTCTGGGCACATGTAGCCTTATGAGACATTCCTTATGATCAGTTGACTGAGTAAGAGAAATCTTGTGCTTAGTTTATTGATGATTCAGCTGCCAATATATAGGTCAATGTTTTTAAAAGCTAAAATTCATGGGCCCAAGGTACTCCCAGTGACCCATTTGGAGTATTTTTGCTTCATGTCCCAGTGATCCTATGCTCTTCAGCTCTGGAGGCCCTTTTTCTAAAGGAAGAATACTCCCACCTGGGCAAAGCACTGATTCCACTGAACTGGCAGTTAAGAATGCCTGCTTTTCATTGCAGGTTTTTCTTGCCTCTAGATCAGTGATTCTCATCCTGTGTGTTGTGACCCCTTTGGGGGTTGAACTACCCTTTCACAGGAGTTGCCTGATTCATAACAGTAGAAAAATTAGAATTATGAAGTAGCAACAAAAATAATTTTATGTTTGGGGGGGTCACCACATCATGAGGAACTGTACAGAAGGGTCACAGCATTCGGAAGTTTGAGAACCACTGCTCTAGATAAACAGGTAAAGATGAGTGTTGTTGTAGGTATTAGTGTGATTGATCCTGATTTTCGTGGGGAAAATGGGTTGGTATTAGGAAATAGAGACTAAAAAAAAGGCTATGTCCAGAATCCAGCAGTAGTATCCCAGGCCCTTCAGAAAGGAAGGGTTGTCCCTCCACTGGGTAAATAACTATGGCTGAAGGAGATGCTGACTGAGGGTAAAGGGCTACAGGGTGTTGAAGAAAATTGGTCTGAGTGTGGTCTATGGCCACATGTATTTTGCAGGAAGTAGGACTGAAATTGGTAGTATTTCCTCTTCATGCACACATCAAGTATTTCTGTCTTATTCACTACCAAAGGAGGTCGGTGTGCTTTTGCCTCTACCCATATTAGTTGCATCCCGTTATGTGTGTGTAATTTGTTGTTGTCCTTGTGTAGACTTTTTGCATCAGTGAGTAGATAGATACAGCTGCCACATTCACATGTTGTAGACTGTGATCGTTACAATTTGACAGTAGGGCTTCCCCAGGGTCACAGCCCGATGATACCTCCTTGGATGTAGAACTCATGGGCCCAGGAAATAAGGGGTGGAAATGGGAGTATATTTTATCAACTGTATGGGTTCTGAATTAGTCAGTAAAAGTGTCCCTTTATCTGCTGCAGCCTGCCAGGTGAGGGACAAGCCTCTCCACAACAGAATGGGTCCAAGAGGTGGTTGTATAATTGAGGGGTAAATTAAAGACATCAGAAAAGATAGACCATGCAAGGGCTCACCTTTCAGTCATGACTTCAGGAGCCAGGTCCGAGCAGAGAGAGAAAGTAATGTAACCTCACGAGTTTATATAATCCCAGGCACACAGGCCACAGTGAGCACATACACATAACAGATAGGGGTTGTACAGAGGAATACATGTAACATGAGGGGGGAGCAATAGGGAGGGGTTGTATTAGGGGCACACAGGTGACAGGGAGCCATATATGTAATGAGATGGGTGGGCTTTAGAATCAAGCTGGCAGCCTAACCTTGGTCATCAGAGTAGGCTTGCCCTTAGGTGTCTTTGAGCTCCTCTCCAGGGGAAACAATGAATGATCCTTATGAGAATGGAGTGGGTTCCACTTAGGGTGCAACAGACAAGAGGGTCTGATTGCTTTCATGGCAGATAACCTTTAAGCAGATAACCTTTAAGTAGTTGACCTCCAAGAGTGTAGTCAGTGACCATGTATTTGCAAACAATACCTTAAAATTAGCATTATTATGGGGAACAACATAGTGGGGATTAATTTTTACATTAAGAGAATGTGAGTGGGATGCATCTCTAGCCCAGGAACTTGAAGGGTCCCTCCATGAGAGCCTTGTTTTCCCAGACTCCTTAAAGGGTGAATGATAAGCGTTTGTCCGCATGCCCTCTCTTCCCAGTTCTGTTCCCCACACTGCCACTTGCCAGTGCCTGCAGTCTTCTGTCAGGAGATACTCTCAGCCACTCCCACTACAGCCATCACCACATACAGTGGCTGGCACCATGGTCACCACCACCACCCAGCTTCCTGATCCGGATCCTTGTCTCTTTGGCCCAGCAATCACATGTGTTAAGAATGGCCAACAACCAAAGAGCACCAAAAATCGGCAAACCGTTCTCCTGCCCACAGGCTCTCGGTTTTACTTGTCCTGTGGGTTGGAACCACCAAATGCCCCTTTATTATGCTGTGATGTCTTGCGTGTTGCTGGAAGCTATGTCATTGGCATTTCACCTGCCAGTGGTGTCACAAAAAGTGAACAGGTTTCAGCAAAGCTTTGGAACAGCTGACCTTGGTGTGAGTAGGCCAACAAGTGAGCACGATGCCACCAAGAGCCCAAGGAATAGAGAAAGGAAATTAAAAATGTATGACTCACATCAATGGTTGAAACATCATGGTTGTAGTCTTTGAGTGCAAAATGTCAACTTGTCACAAAGGGGTTGGTCTCCTGTTAAGCTGCATTTTAAAGACTAATACTAAAGGTGGAAAAGCTCATAACACATCTACCATACCATATTAGCCATACGGCAAGCTTTAGGTGCCCAGTTCCTGACCATACTAGAAGGGCTAATGTTATCAAAATCAGTTAATTTTAACTGGAAAAATAGAACTGAGGTTACGTGTCTGCCATTTCATTATAATAAATCTAGTACTAGTTAGTAATAGGAAAAAAAAACTAGTGTTTTCCTGATGATGTTGCTTAAACTATGCAGTGAAAAAGGAAGAAACTTGCTCTTAAACTCTGTAGTTCTCAGCCTCTGCTACAGAGAAGCACGGGCTAAGAAACAGGGACAAATGACCCTCCAATTGTTCCTCTGCTCTTACACTCTCCTATTGTATACATTTCCTCTAAATCTAATCTGCTTCTTTGCCTGCCTAATGACAACACATACTTTAAGAAAAGATAAGGCATTATTATATTCATTTAAAATAATGTGACTGCTGCTTGCCTCCCACATTTCCAGTCAAATCTGTAATGATTACACTATTTTTTTTCCAGTTTAATATAGGCTTCCCTTTAAATAGCCTTTAAGCATTAAGTTATGAGTGGGTCTGTAGGCTTTTGTAGGTTTTATTATGGGATGTTTTTTCTGACTCTCTCATAATTTGTTTGACTCCAGTAAATATGTTTAATACATTTATATTACTAGTGGCCTGAAAGGTACTTGAAATGCAGTAGTTCAATATACCTTGCTGCTGGTGCAGTGATGTCAGTTTCTCCCTTTTGCACATCTACTCTCTGTCAGCCACTGTGCAGCCAGATTTATGTCGTATTCTTACATTACCTTCACAACAAACCTAGTATATTTGTAGATGTTTGTAATTATCTGCCTAACAACGGTCTTTACTTGGTTTCTATAGCCAGAGACCATGTCTTGTTTAGGTGTTACATTCAAAACAACAACAACAAAATCATACCTGTTACTGGAATTAGATTCTGGTCTTTATCAAGAGAAATATTTGTTCTGGTACATGTATAGGTAGCACTGCAGAATTTTATCAGAAGTGCCTGGCTGGGAGTATCCATGTAACTGAAACAACTGCCTCAGCTTCTTAATGGTTTTCCTCAAAGCATGAGAAATGGGATGTCAGTTCAATATGCTCTGTTCCCACTAGATGATGTGCGGCAGCAAAGGATTTTGGGAAATGTCGTACTGAAGTGACATGTAGTCAACAAACTAGAACTACACCTGTGTCTGCCTCTGGCTGAGGTCTCCACGGTGACCCTGGCAGCAGAATGGTTATGCCTTGGGCTGCTGTCAAGTCAACTGTTCAAACCATCAGCTGCTCTGTGGGCGAAAGACAGGTTTTCTACTCCCATAAAGAGTTACAGTCCCAGAAACTCACAGGGGTAGTTCTACCCTGTCCTATCAGGTGGCTATGAGTTAGCATCCCCTTGGTGACAGGTAGTTTGGTTTCAGTCTGGGTTCATGACCCCTGCTTTTGAGTAAATTCTGATTCATGGAAACTCTAAAGGGCAAAGTAGAATGGTTCCATTGAGAGTTGAGCTCCCTCATGGGGTTCCCAGAGCTAAAATGATTTACAGAAAATGCTACATCCTCCTCCCATAGAATAGGGATGAGAGAGTAGAACTATCAACCTTTGGTTAGCAGTATAGCACTGTAACTACTGCACTACCAGGTCTTCTTAAGCTTAGAGGCAACCCTAAAAAAATTAAAAAGGGTTGTACTAATTTAAACAAGTGCCCTGCTGTTTAGTGTTTACACTGTGGGCTGCTAACCAAAAGTTCAGCAGTTAAGAAGCATCAGCCACCCTCTGGGAGAAAGATGAGACAGGGCCAGTTCGTCCCTGTCCTAGAGTTGCTGTGAGTCAATGGCAGTGAGTTTGGTTGTTTGGGGATAAGTTACAAAGGTCAAATTCAAGTCAGGAACAAGAAATTTCCTTAATAATTAAATTCTCAAATGTCTTTGGTATATGGAGCATCTTTATATCTACTAAAAAATAGCATTACATGAATTTATAATGATCTTCCAGAGATTCTTTGCCCAACCCCAATATTTAAATTCTTAAGAACTGATCAACTTGAGGATCAACACCCATGACCCGTGACAAATGCCCTCATGCTGTATCCAAGTTTCATCCAATGAAAGTCTGTTCTGTATAAAACCTTGCACTCGTTGGAATGCCTTCCCAATACATTTGACTTGACTTTGCCCAATTTAAATCATATTTACTGCAATACACAGATTTTCTGGCATTAGCTTCAGTTGTTTCTCTGTATGGTTAGTTTTGTTCCTTAATCCCTCCTGATATTATTTCACATTACTTTATCTAATAGGTGGAGGTTTCAGTCCACTACCCAGAAAAATGGCTAAAGTGTTAGATATAATTTGCCATTATGTATGGGGTGTCATTGTTAAAAGCTTTCTGTAGAGTTTCTGGGAAAGGTGCCTTAGTCCCTAGAAAGCAATGAAATAAAATACCAACTCACAGACCGGTGTGCCATCTTGATTAAATAAATGCCACCAGACAGAGGAGTAGTTAGGATCCTAAACAAAGATGGCATGTTTCAAAAAAGAAAAATAAAAGGAGGGAGAGAAAGGAGGGAAGAAAGAAGTGAACAAGGAAGGAAGAAATGCATAAATAAAAGAATTAGCAGAAGGTGAAGCAAATGTGTCCTGTAATTACACAACCACGGAGCTTATCTAGCTCACATTCCATTTCCCATAGGATAACAATTTCCCATTTGATTTGATATGCTGATCACATTCTGTTTCTCACTTTTCTTTGCCAATGGAAGCAGAATGAATTGCAATATTTTATAATATGTTGTATGTAGGAATATTTATGTCCAGATAATTGAAATAAATCATCTGTAATTAAACAAGCAATAGAACAATCATTGAAATTTAAGTCACTATCTTTTTGAATCTGAAATTCAACTGCTGGTTAAGTGTTAGACTGCAAGGTCAGGAGTTCAAATCTGCAAGATGCTCTGCAGGAGAAACATTGAAATTATTTATTCTCTGAAACATTTACAACCCTGCATGTGGTTGCTATTTCTCAGAATAGGCTTGATGGTAGTGGCCTAGAGTCATGAGAAATCTCAGCGAACTAGTAAGTGACTGCACTATTCCTAACGTGTGGGTGTGTATTTAATCTAAAGTAAATAGTGATTTATAGAAATTTATAGAAGTCTATTTTATTTATGGCATTGAATACAAATTGACATAAACAGCAAACTAATATTAACATTGATAATTTAAGCGTTTTAAAATCTTAGATAATTGAGCTTTTTTTCTCTAGTCTATACATAAGTGGATTAGACATAAGGCAGGATTATTTAATATGAGTAACTTTGGTATTAATATTTGGTATAGTGAGCTTCTATATGTGCATAATATGACTGATTCTTTGGAGCTGATGTGTATAAATTGGACTGCTAAGGGTGGTGATGTAAACCCACAAATGACCCTGAGGGAGGAAGGGGCAGTTAGCTCCTCCCAGGAAAGAATTAAAGCCTTGGGAATCTTTATAGAATTGAGATGAGTCAAATGAGTCAGAACCACAACACGATTGCTGTGGTTTGTGTTCTCATGTTTTAGTTTTGTTTTGTGAGAACTTCAGCATAGATTTAATGATAATAGGGTTCATGAAAGACCCTAAAGGATTTGATGGGGACAGTTATTCACGGTTTGTTTTTAAGGTGCTGGGAATTCCAATATGTTGTTATTAAAAGTACACTCTTTTTAAAAAAAATTATATCATTTTATTGGGGGCTCGTACAACTCTTAGCGCATTCCATATATACATCCATTGCGTCAAGCATATTTGTACATTTGTTGGCCCCATTATTCTCAAAACATTTGCTTTCTCTTGGGCTCTTGGAATCAGCTCCTCATTTTCCCCCTTCCTCCTTGCTCTCCTCTCCCTCATGGACCCTTAATAATTTATAAATTATTATTATTTTATCATGATTTACATTGCCCTATGTCTACCTTCACCCACTTTACCGTTGTTCATCTCCAGGAAGGAGGTTATATGTAGATCCTTGTAATTGGTTCCCCCTAAAAGTACACTCTTATGAGTTAAAAAAAAAATAATGCTCTACAGAGGAAAGCAAATGAACTATGATAACATAGACAGATCAAATTTAGTAAAGATAAAAATGTTAAGAAAATATATTTAAAATAATTTCACAAGAAGTAGAAAAGTAAGTAAAATGTATTAAAATATGCAATAAAGTATTCTAGACATAACTCTTTCAAGTGATCATAAATCAAATACTGAATGGAAGATCAGGCTGTTTAGTGGAAGTGCATGCCAGACTGGCTATAAATTTTGGTTATATGTCAAACAAGAATGAAAAGAAAGACAATTTTACACATAATTAACTGTGTGTAAAGGTCTGCTTTTTGAGCAATGATATTAACTCCATAGCAGTGCTTATCACACTGTAAATGGATCATCCAAAGGCAAAGGTCTCTATTAGACAGTTGCTGCTTCAAAACATCCAAGAAGGAAGCAGAAATTGTGTTTGCTCTATTCCACAGAGATTTTCTCCGCTGTATCACTCTGGTCTTGACATTGCAGATTTGCACTGTCCTTTTGTTTTATGAAAAGCTCAAAGAAGACAATTAAATACAAGAATTCACTTCAAGGTTATGCTCAAACTATTTAATATTGAATTCTACTAATGAGGAATCTGCTTGTTTGAAACAAAGTTGAGCTAAGCAAAGTAGATGAGCTATTTTAAGTAAGTGGCAGAGTCGTACATAGACATAGGTACTAGAATTTTATGAATTAATAGTGGATGAATGCAGACTGGTGATTGGTTTAGGCTACGTATTGTTCAATTACTACAGCCAGAATTGGGACTTTGGAAAGGTCTATGTCAAATTTCAATAATCAATACCTAACAATTCTCTACTGATTAATTCCTTACATATGTGAATTGACTGTGGGAGTTTAATCTTTTCTTCTAGATAATGAAGAGAAACACAATAAACTAATTTTTGATTAGCTAATCAACAACTGAACTACTAATAGTAATGTGGTTACCAATCCATCTTAAACTTAATATGACTATGAAGAGAGTAATGTTAAATTGTTCTTATTTTTTCAAGATAAAATAATAAATGCATCTTCCAAACACTAATCAAATATTTCATTTTATTTTAGCAGCAAACATTCATGTATAATGAAAATTGCCTCATGATCGCACAAGAAAAAATTCTATGTTATCTCTATATTATTTGATTATTAAAATAATTTAATACTGAAATAATTTTGCATGGTATTAAATATAACTGGAAACATGACTTTCACTTCACCTAATGGACAATGCAGTATGCTTAGTTTTACTTTTATTTCAAAAGCAACACAAATAAGTCTTCTTTTGAAGGCAATGTTACACATTTTGAGAAAGACATATCAGAATCAATGATATTTCATTTTTAGGAGAAAGAATGATTGCTAGCACCAAAATTGCAGAATCTAGGCTCATTAGGAAAACTAGATATGGTGCAGTTATAATGAGACTTTATTAATGGGCTCAAAAAAGGCCTCATAAGTACCAGTATGATAGTCAGCATATTGAGACAATAGCATTGACACGAACAGCTTATTTTTTACACAGAAATCATTAGAGTTGAGACCAAAAGTTAGTCTGACTGTTTGATTTAATTTCACCATTAGAAGGACTAAATAACTTCAATTAATAAACAAACAAACATACAAACACCACAGATATAGCAAGCTTCCCAGTTCTTATGCAGCAATGTTTTAGTCGCTCATACAATAAAAGTTAAATGCCACAGGGCAATGCCATCAATAAGCATTCAATAGACAATTTAAGAACTTAAATTGTTTCAGATCGAAATGTTAAATTTCCTAATATGGAGATATATTACTTTTATTTGATTTATTTTTTTTGAGGAAGGGCAAAATATAATGACCTTTAGTGTAATTTGCAATAGAACTGATATTTCAAATATATTGCATGTTCATTTCTGTGCTTATAACTATTTTAAAGCCTTAAAACTATAAGATTTCTTTTTTTTTTCTGATCAAGCCTCCTAAAACTATAAGATTTCATTAGAATGTTTATTTAATTTATTTGGTCAGTGTTTATCATTTATACTAAGTTCAAATGATATTTAAATTGTTCACATAATTTGATTATAATAGTAAAGAGCTCAAAGGTAATTAAAGATCTATTGAATTATCATTGGAGCATTTACCTGTACTATGTCAGCCTTGATAAGGTATATTGATATGATGATAGATTTATAGGAACATTATTTTAAAGTTATAACTACTTTTATGGAGAAAATGAAGTAAAAAGAAAAGAAACATTCTTCATTTATCTGTATTAATCATGATTTGAATGCTCCATTTATCACGAAACTGCACTTTTTCCCCTCATGAAAGGAGTTAAGAGTATTCGCCTTTTAAAAAATACACATTTCATGTTCTTAAAAGGTGAAATACTGACAGCTCCATACCATTTCCAAATTGCACCATTAATGCTTTTCAAGTGTAACTTATAAGCATTGAGGGGTACATTAGGGGAAAATGGTTATTGCTTTATTCTTTTTTATTTTTACTGATGTAGTAATACTACATTGTGGTTTTGTGAGTGCTTTATGGTAACGTATGATAATTGAGACAAAGCCTTCATGATTCTTTAATATCTATCAAAAATCAAACAGCTGGTACCATACCTGTGAGTCACATAATAACATATCTAAAACAACTTTAAGAATAAATATTATGTACAACTGGTGCATTGAATTAATATAAAGCTGGAGTCTACTCCTTCATCAACCATTGGTGTGACATCACATGGATTTACCTGACTCACGGGGACTTTGAGTATAAGGAAAACACAGGTGACTCTGTCCGGATGCATTTCCACAATTTTTGCCTCTTTGAGTCCATTGTTGTGGCTATTTTATAAGTTCATCATATTTTGGGTTTCCTTCATTTTCCTGATCCTCGACCTTACCAAACATGAAGTATATCATTATTGTATTAATAGTAATAATTACATATTATACAGTGTTCATAAAATTGCCACCAATATTCCAGGAAATGCCTATGCATTCATGTTATCCCCTGATATTTCAAGACATACAATGTAGTAAAACCTGCTTGTGAATATTTAATTAAATTTATACAGTGGCATGGCACTGTCTTCACTTAGAAAACGTATAAGTACAATTTTCATTCCAAGTAAAGCTATAATAAAAAGAAATGTAGTCCAAATTAGTGAGGAAACAACACAACATGCATTTATTCACAAACGTTTATGGAAATCCCTTGATTTCCATTACTCATAGTTTTCCACACTCACTATACATAGCCTTCATCTGCAAACTGCTGATTCCTGTCACACATATTGGAAGCACATTTCCAAACTTAAAAATGTTTTCCACAAGAGTATTTGCAACACTATTATGGAGGTATAGTGAGAGATTAAAATACATGGTGCATTTGTGTTTGAAACGTTGAGTAGAATCCTTGGAAAGAAAATGAGTCATGTTGATAGTTCAGAAGAAAGGAATTGTCTCCTTATAGGAATGATGTCTAGTAGGAAAAGAAATAACTGTAATTTTAATGATGATACTGATATTTAAATAATTATTGTTAACTTCTTTTATATTGTTAATACTTAATTTTAATTTGTCCTTAAAGTAAGGCACTGTTGTTGTTAAGTCCCAGTGAGTCTGCTCAGACACATGGACACCCTTTGCACAAGAGAAGAATCACTGCCTGGTCCTCCCCATACTCACCAGGTTCATATTCTCGAGCCCATTGTTGCAGCCACTGCGTCAATCCAGTTCATTGAGCGTCTTCCTTTTTTCTGGCCGACCCTCTACTTTACCAACCATGATGTCCCTTTCTAGAGACTAGTCTGAAACTAGTCCTGACAGCACGTCCAGTGCATGTAAACTGAAGTCGGGTCTTCCCTGCCTCTAAAGACTACTCTGTTCAGATTGCGTTGGTTCTTTTGCTAGTCCATTGCATTTCCAATGTTTTTTTCTAGACCACAATTCAAATATATCGGTTCCTCTTCTGTCTTCTCTTTCAATGTCCTACTTTCACTTGCATATGAGGCAATTGAAAATACCATTCCTCGGGTCAGGCACACCTTAGTTCTCAAAGGAACATGCTTAATTTTGAATATTTTAAAGATGTCTTGTGCAGCATTTACTCACAAAGAGGCCAATGAGCTTTAACTAGCATTAAAGTGAAGGATTCATGCCAGCAAATTCTCCTTTACCTTTTCACAAAGCAGGATTTTGTCATGAAAATTAATGAAATAATATTTCTTAGAAAATAATGGGTTGATTATCTGCATTTTAAAAGGACATTTTAAAAAGAAGTCAATTAAGTTAAAAGGAGTGATTAATTTAGATTTTCAAAAGAGATCAGAGTTAAATAAATTACTTGTAATTACTACCACCACATCAAGTCTTGGTCTAACCTTTACTCTTGTCACAAGTAAATTCTATATAGAGGTTTAATGCATAAAATATCACTTTATTTCTAGGACTAAACTTACTTCTGAGTAAAAAAAAAATTAATGAATCAATATAGTAAATTTGAAGCTCATAACTTTCTTCCCACCTAAGAATGGGTAAATTTTTTATACGTAATATTAAAAACGTAACCTTGCTTATCTTATAGAATATTAGGTTCTTAACTTTGCGTCCTTGTTTCACTTTTGGAAATAGAATCTTTTCTCAGGTATAATAAATGGAGTGTTATTAAAGGGAGTTTTACTAGCACATGTGTGTTTGGTGAAGTAATATATATATAGTGTACATAGGCACTAGGACTGAATTATCTCTAGAAGAACATGAAAGAGTTTATTATGATAAGTCCTGATTAATTTTATGCCACGTGTAGTTTGGCATGTGTACGTGTACGGAGGGTGGAGATTGCTTAGCATATTGATTTTACAAATGTTAAAATCCTTTTATCCAGACTACAAATCAATAAATGGTTAGAAAAAAATCCTTCTTCTAAATATTAAAAAAACCTATAAAATGTTTTAAGCACTGTTCAGAAAATATAAATAGTTTTCCTTTTAAGATTGTGCTTTGTTCATAATTATACTAGAAGGTATCTTATTACATGCTACAGAGATTCTACATAATTAAATACAATATGTTTTAATGTCTAATTTTAATAACTAGTGTCAGGAGCTAATATGTGTTCAACAAGGAGTTTGGTCTGTACAGCTATTGGAAAATGTATTAACCAAAATGGAAAGTATAATTGCATTATTAAAAGTACAATATGTTTTGTCATGTAGGAATTTCTTCTTTTTAACAAACCCATGGCCATTTTTTTTAATTTAATAGAATGTGCTTTTGCATATCAGTCTGTGAATGCATGATGACTTCTTGTAATACATACATGACACTGTAGGTCCTCAAATGTCAATCATTAGCCTTTGGTTCTGCCTGGCGTCTTCCCATATGCCAACAGTAGAAGAATGAAAGTAACTGGCTAAACCCATCAGAAGAACTGGCAACAATTTTAAATTCAGTGTCATTTCCTCTGGGTTAAAAAAAATTACAACTAAATTTCTATATTCTATTTTTCTCAGTCTACAAAAATAAAATAATTTCTCAGGAACAAAATGTTTACAACAGTCAAAATAACTGCCAAGTCAATTCCAACTGATAACAACCCAGTAAGACGGTAGATCCGCCCCTGTAGGTTTACAAGACTGTAATCTCCATGGAAGTAGATCGTCTCATCTATCTCTGGAGTATCAGCTGGTGGTTTCCAAATGCCAAACATGTGGTTTAAAATCCAACACTTACCTGATAGAAACAACAAAGATTCTTACCATGATCTCTAATAATTTTCATTTTAGCTGATTCTCAAAAATATTTTAAAGCAATGCCAGTATTAATTGTTAAATGTATTAGGTAGTACTTGTTTTTGTTGTTTTTGAATTTCCATTTCAAACATAGTGTTGGATGTATGGATAGTATATTATCAAATTGCCTGTATAAAGTATTATGAATAATTACTTATATATAGATAGATTTTTATTGTGTTGGGAAATTTTAAAATGTAATTTCTTTGGGTTTATTTTTCCTTTCTAGCAATTTAGTATCTTTCTTTTAATATTCCTTGAAACTATAAATGCTGGAATCACCCAGGTATTGTTTGTCACTTTTCATACTTTTCTGTATGTTTGGTACCTGGAGATATAGCCTTTTTGAAGTTCTACAATATAATCGAAGAGAAGTTTGCATGGGAAGTCTGGGAAACATAGAAATAGGGAAATATGTAAAGTTTTAAATATCATCAGAATTATGTCACAACCTTATTAAGTTTTAAGCTTTTGGCCAGATGTGTACCTATATCCTGTAAATTTCAGCTCCTAGTGAAACTAAGTCCATATTTCCTAACCTTAACTAAATGTCTACTTCAATTAATAATTATTTCTTTAATTAAGATGGGTTGCCTAGGTCCAAACTCATTTTACTTATCTGATGTATTCTCTCCTACTGACTGGACCCAGATCAATATATTTTCAATATCCATCTCTATGTCACACAAAAAAAAATGCTGGAGAAGATGCTAATAGATTGGCACTCATATGTTGCTGGTGGGCTGTGTAACCATTGTGGAAAGCTATCTGGCAACATATAAAACAGCTGGAAAAAGAAATACCATACCACCCAGCAAAACTTCTACTATGCATATACCCCAAAGAAATAGGAGGCAGAATATAAACATACATATACTTTCCTTTGCTCATGTCAGCACAGTTCCCAGTAGCTGGAAGCAGGAACTAGCCCTAATGCCCATGAGTAGAAGAAACTCTGGTACATACACATGACGGCATACTAGGCATCCCGAATCAAGAACAATGACACCAGGAAGCACCATCTCACCCCCTGGATGGACCTGGACACCATTATGCTGAGTGAATTTAGTCCAGCACAAAAGGACAAATATCATATCAGTCCATTATGATAAGATAAAAACCTAGATTAAGGCAGATCACTGTTCCCAGGCACAAATTTGTCTCATCCAGTCCCCTAAGAAATGAGGTGGAGTGTGAGCCTAGCATCCATGAAACACATATTCACTCTAACCATTCATCTTAATCAACCACTGTGATACAGGATACCTCACCTCAGCTCAGGTGAGTTTTTCACGTTTTGGGGAGAAGCAGATTATTCAGATGCTGCCATACAAAATTGTGCTAAGGTCAACCCAATCCAACAGACAATCCCACCAGAGTGATAGGAAACTTTACTGGGAATTCAGCTCAAGGGGTAGTGAGAGTGGGGCAAGTGTGCCTCAAAAAAGGCAATTCTCTCTCTGTCAGTAGGAAAAATGGGAAGCAAATTCTCAACAAGGGGGTAGGGGCACTTAACAATACTTAATACAGGACCCAACGGGAGAATTGCCCTGGTCCTAGGTTCCTAATTGGACATTTTTTACCTGGTTTCTATGTAGCCCTTGGTGACCCAGTTCATGCACTGTTGACGATTGGGACTTTAGACTGTTATTTCGAGGTGCACATCTTCCATAGGCCACACTAGAAAGACTCTGGGAGAAAATAGCACTAAGTGAACTGGCCTTTTCCTCAAACTCACCTGCAGCCATTGAAAAGCCCTAGTGTGAGAACAAGCAGATGACCACCAGCCCAAGGCTGGTAGTGCTCGCAGTTGTTGGACTTTGGTTCAAATTTCTTGCCTTGAGGATGACCAATGAATGGTGTCCCAGAACTACCATAAGCTAACTTTTCTTTTTTTAAATAATTTTATTGGGGGCTCTTACAATTCCTATCACAATCCGTACATACATCCATTGTGTCAAGTACATATGTACATTTGTTGCCATCATCATTCTCAAAACATTTGGCTTCTACTTGAGCCCTTAATATCGGCTGCTCATTTGTCCCCCTCCCTCCCCCCCCTCCCTCATGAACCCTTCATAATTTATAAATTTATAAATAATTATTTTGTCATATATTACACTGTCTGACAACTGCCCCCACCCTTCCTCTGTTGTCCATCCCCCAGGGAGGAGGTTATACTTCTTGTATTCAGTTCCCCGTTTCTACCCCACATTCCCTCCACCCTCCAGGCATCGCCACTTACACCACTGGTCCTGAAGGAGTCATCTGTCCTGGATTCCCTGTGATTCCTGTTGCTATGTGTACCAATGTACATCCTCTGGCCTAGCCAATTTTTCAGGGCAGAATTGGGATCATGATAGTGGGGGGAGGAAGCATTTAAGAACTAGATGTAAGTATATGTTTCATTGTTGCTACCCTGCACCTGACTTTCTCATCTCCTCCCCACAACCCTTCAATAAGGGGGTGTCCAGTTGCCCACCGATTGGCTTTGAGTCTCCACTCTGCACTCACCCACATTTACAATGATATGGTTTTTCTTCTTTGATGCTTGATGCCTGATCCCTTCTACAGCTTGTGGTCACACAGGCTGGTGCGCTTCTTCCATGTGGGCTTTGTTGCTTCTGAGCAATGGTCATACAAGCAGCCATAAACTCTTTTAATGTCCTCCTTGCTTTATTATTACGTGTATTAATCTGGTTGGCATGGCTTTGCTTCTGAGAATGAGTATTTTCAGATTTGCCCTGTCACCAACCCCCAATGTTTGTATACATAGTGTCAAGTCATTTAAGATTTTAACCTGTACAAGACAGCAGTTTTCATGTATTGTGGCCTACACACTTATAATTTCCTTTTTTTCAGTAGTGTTTTAAATTCTATAAGTGGTCACTCTAACAAACAAATAACTGCAAAGTCAACAGTCTGAAAGCCCCAGTCATCTCTGCAGGGTAAGAATGAGGTTTCCTACTCCTGTGAAGAATTTCACCCTTAGAGACTCACATGGAGGCAGTTCCACCCTGTCCTACAGGATTGCTGAGTCAGCATTGCCTTGATGGCAGTGGAAGTGAGTACACAGGGATTGAGTGATAATGTTCTATAAGATAAAATGACAATGATGTCTCAAGGTGAATTATATAAAGATATGTAGAACATAGAAATATGAAATAATGTAGAACATAGAAATATGGAATAAACCATAGACATATGAATAGATTTGCAGCTTTCACTTAATTCTATCCCCAATCTAAGAACAATCAGTTTTCATGACATGGCCTGTGTTGATGCTCGCCCTCTTGAAGAGATCACCGAAGATGTGGGTGCAATAGCAATGTGTAGTGAAGAAACTAGATAGTACCTGACTAATAAAAGCTTGTTTTCAAACAAGCAGATATCTAAATGAGGAGTCAAATAAGTCCACATGGAAGAAGAACACCATTCTGTGATCCAAGGATTGCAAATAATACAATCCTTATCTGAAGGAGGGAAAGATGTCAGAGTTTAAACTGTGGACATCTGGTGCGAAGAATGCTACAATGGATAACATTGGCACTCAAAATCCATATGCAGGGTCCACATATGCATTAAGCCACCAGAGAATCCCCTCTAATCATAGTTGAGGGATGTGAATAGCCCTGTTATCAGACACAGCTAATTGAAAAGTTGGTGGTGGAAGACATAGTTAGGTCAAAATATAATATTTTATCATTTGACCTCCTTTTTGAACCACTTAAAGCTGTTTCAGTTAAAATAAAATAAGAAAAAAACATGAACAAGAAATACATGTGGATTAAGTTCCTGGTGAATCCCTTCTGCCTTTGACTAAGGATACGAATAGCCTTGGTAACCTGCAGATTCCACTGTAAAATGAATTGTTGCAGATACAGGTAGATTAAAATTCGACAGCCTATCATATCCTCTTCTTTATGAGCCATTTAAATTTGTTCTAGTTTTTAATATTTTGTGCTTTCTTTTCAATTGATAATTTTGCCTTTAAAAAATTTTTATTCTTGTTAGTTTTTTATTTGTTTGTTTTTCAGTGTTTATTTACTGGATTAATGGTTCCTTGGGGGGTATGACAGGGGTTGTTTGGGGAAAATTGGGGGGCAAAACATAATGAGTCCAAGAATGAAGAAAATGGTCCTCAACTGAGTGTAGTGCTGATTATACAACTCCTTGGTGTGACTGAGCCACTGCATATGCGAATTCTATGTCAATAAAACTGTTGGGAGAAAAATAGCTGCTTTTGGAACCAAATCTAACTTTTTCAGTAAAAGTTACTTCAGTGCAGAAACCTGCAACTTAAATCCACTGGAAAAATGTTGCAGTTTGTCGGTCAGGCTTGTCTTGTATGTTCATCAAAGTTGCTTTTTACAATCCCTCTTCATCTCATTCCTTACTTTCTTCATTTTCCTATTTACTTAAAACAAAGGAAGCAGCACACCAACATGTGTGATCATGAAGGGCCAAAGGGACCAGGCTTTAAACACCAAAGGCAGGAGGGAAAAATCATATCCTCGTCAATGAGGGTGGCGCGTGATGGGGACCCAATGCCCATCTCTAGACAACTGGATATACCTTGCAGAGGGGTAGTGGGGAAATGAGTCACTTAGGGTTCAGTATAGCAATAATGAAACCCACAGCCTTCCTCTAGTTCTTAAACACTTCCTCCCCCCAACTACCATGACCCAAGTCTGCCTTGCAAACCTGGTTAGACCAGAGGATGCACAGCGGTACAGATGGGAATTGGAAATGCAGGGAATCTAGGACAGATGAACTCCTCAGGACCAGGGGTGACAGTGGCGATACCAGGAGGGAAGGGGGGTGTAGAAAGGGGGAATTTATCACAGGGAGCTACATATAACCTCCTCTCTGGGGGACGGGCAGCAGAGGGGTGGGTGAAGGGAGATGCCGGGCAGTGTAATATAAGATATAATAATAATTTATAAATTATCAAGGGTTCATGGGAAAGGGGGGAGGGGGAAGGGAGGAAGAGGGGAAAAAAGGAAAATGAGCTGATTCCAGGAACCCAAGAGGAAAGCAAATTTTGGGAATGATGAGGGCAACAAATGTACAGATGTCCTCTACACAATTGATCTATGTATTGTGATGAATTGTATGAGCCCCAATAAATTGATTTTTTTTTAAAAAAGAAAAGAAAATATTTCACTTATTCATTTTCTGTAACGCAGAAAAAAACAAAACAAAAAAAACACACAAAGGACTAGCCCAGCTCAATGTAGCTTTAACAAATGCATCCGTGAAGTGCCCCATCTCTAGATTTCTTTCATATTCCTGCTCTTCTTTGTATTCCTAAATTGGCATTCATTCATCATTCTCACTTATATTATATGGCACTTATTTGTTTACACTAAAAATACCAAATAAAAGAGCTTGTTAAATTATTTAGTGTGTGCATAAATAATGACAAGAGGCAGGCAGCATCTGCAATCAACTAAAAGCAAATTAACTGGTTAATTTTAATAGCAATTTATTATGTTATATTAAACATGATCTTTAAGCAGATGAATAATATAATTAATAAAATAATAATTTATGATCATCCATGAAAACAGATTTGGAATTTTTTTCCCCATAAATACCTTTCTTCAACTCCTTTAAAAATGTCTGGATTTATTTTTTGCAGGAATTTCGCTATTATTAACTTTCCCAACAGCAAAAAATCAGTGATACTGATGCAAAAGCTGATTATTTTCTCTTCTTAATGTGATTTTACATGGTATATTTGCAGAATGAAAGTAGTATTTTTCTTTTTATCTTAATTTGTGCCTTGTACTTCAAGATACAAATTGAGCAAGTTAAATAACATAATAATTACCTAATCATATGCTTACTTCTACTGGAGACATATGCACACTTCTGTGGCTAATATTTAAATGTGTATGTATATCTGTCTCCTTCCCATAATTAATTTATTCATGACTTTGCTTGTGTTTAATTATGTTGCAGGTTGTAGTTTATGACCTTTCTAATGTAATGGGATTGTCTAAGCATCAATTTGCATACTAGCTTACATATTTGATATATAAGTGCAATTCTTAGAAGGAAAAGATTTCATTCTTACTAAATTGACCTATGTAATTCACAAGAAAAGAAACAATAAAAGTCTTGGCTTTTTGAATAACATATAGACATTATGATACATGTATTTAGTTTATTAATACAAAGAGCATAATGAGAATAGGTATAGTGATGTCAAAAGAGAAAGTAAATTTAAAAGTTTAATTCCAACATGTAAGAAAATGAGACTTTATCCCTGTCCTTACAAAGACTAAGAAAAACCAAAAGAAGTTAAAAACAAAACTTTTCTGAAACCCATTAGAAAACTAGTAACAGAAAATCTTCACCACCTTAGTAACGGAAGGAAGACACATGACAGGATGGGTTAAGAGAAGGGCTACAAGGATGGGTTTGAACCTAGCAACAACCATGAGGCTGGCACAGGACAGGCAATGCTTCCTTGTGTTGCACGTAGGGTGGCTTTGAGTCAAACTAGAGTGTACAACAAACAGCAACCACAATACTCGGAGAGAGAAGTGGAACAAGATATTCATAATCATTATCTGTTGTTTAATTTGAAAATAAAATGACTACTTGCTTGCTAGAGGTTGATTTTGGCTTAACACAGCAGGAAAACTTCTGTAAACTCATGTGGGCATGCAAATGTTGATGTGTTTTAACTGAAAGAAACATCAGATTCACACTGAAAATTACTGGGAAAGTTATTCTCTGACTTTGGCAAAAAGAGAGACAGAACCGTTCAATCTGATCAAAATGATAAACATGGAAGATTTTAGTAAATCCTTATTAAGGAAAAAGTGCACTTCCCACGTCAGCTTCCTTTAGCTTTACTATCTTGAAAAGAAAATGAAGAAATATGTGGAAGGACTAAACCTAAGGATATAGATCCATTAAAGACTGAGATTTAATCATAAAATTATAGTGCAATAAAAAAGATTGCAGATAAAATTGCACAGACTTTCTCTGATGAGCAGGAAGACAAAAAAAGGGAGGGGGCAGTGAAGAAATTTTAGCTTTTGTAAACTGTATCTATAGAAAGGATTAAATAAAGCTCAACATCTACCCATGTCAAAATAAAATGTTACATTAAATGCATGTTTACATTAGGAGCACTGGTGGTGTAGTGGGTTACTTATTGGGCTATCAACCAGAGGTTAGCAGTTCAAAACCACCAGAGACTTCTCTGGGGAGAAAGATGAAGCTTTCTACTCAGAAACCTACAGGGGAAGTCCACAGGGCTATTTTAAGTAAGACTTGATAAGATGGCAGCGAGTCTGATTTAGTTTTTAGTGTATTCACATAAGTTTCATTAGATGCTATATCATGTCTAATAAAAATAACAACAAAAACTTGTAAGGTATGCTAAAAATCATGGAAGGGAATTGTTAGAGATAAAACAAATGTCATAAACAGAAAGATCTGAAGCCAATTTTAGAATTATCAGACAGAAAAATTTAAAAACATATTTGTTAAGTTAAATAATCTAATGATAAAATGCATCCTATATCATGACAGATAAATAATATAAGCAGATGAATTGTATGAGCCCCAATAAATTGATTTAAAAAAATATATAAGCAGAGAGATGAACATTCTAAAATTAAAAGAAAACACTAGAAACCAAAGCATTGTATTAGACATGTAGTAGAATTTAATGGTCTCATCACTAGACTGGGCAAAGTCAAGGGAAGGGTCTTTCAACAGAAACCTATGTAAATAGAATCTCCTCAAATTTAAACACAAAGAAAAAGGCATAAGAATACAAAACAGAACATTCAAGAAATATTGACAATCCCACCAAATAAAATGTATACATATTGAAAATAGCAGAAGAAAATAGAGCAGAGAAGAAATATTTGAAATAATTACTGCTGAGAAGTTTACAAAACTAAAGACAAGCACAGAATAAAAATAACATAGAGATAAAAATAATGAAGAGAGATGTACTGTGATTGGTGAGCTACTGGTAGGCTAATAAATAAGGTCTTGTTATATCAATGCCCTATATGTACTATTCTAGCAAACCTGTGAGGGTCATTCTGTCTTATTTGGTGTTTGGACATATTAAGATGGTTTCCAGAGGTGCCATGTCACTGGGTGTTACCTTTTGAAGTTGTGATGTATATTATTTTGGTTTTTGGTAAAGGAACCCCAGAATTGGTGAACCTGTAGGGATAATAAGATGAACAATGGTTTGAGATATGTGTGTGTATGTGTGTGTGTGTGCAGGAGAAACAGAGGGGGTGGTAAAAAGGAAACAAGTCAAGAAACTCAGGAAGAAATAGTATGTTTGCAAACTGATTACGGGAGTGCAGCTTGACGTGATTGAATAAATCATAACATGACATCGTGTTAGTGCCCAAGTAATAATAAATTAAAAGAATGAAACAAATAAAAAACAACAAAAACAAAAATAAATCCAGGAATGGGTTTGAAGCTTACACTATCTTAGCTCCAACCTAAGAACAATTAGCTTTTACATCCTGGCCTTGCTGGATACTCGCCTTCAGGAAGGCAATAAAGAGGAGACGGGTGCTAGAGCAAAATGTCGTGAAGAAATTAGATGGTGCCCGGCTATTAGGTAAAATAGCGACTGGGATATTCAAGGATTGTTTCCAACAAGCAGCCATCTAAGTGAGATGTCAAGTGAGTCCACATAGAAGAAGCACATCATAACCAGTCACTCAAAGTTTGTGAAGCATATGTTCTGAAATCAAAGGAAGGATTACTATCAGAGCCTTCAGTGTGAGAATTTCCTTTGCAGAAGGTTATGGATGACAGTGGGAGCTGAAATTCCATTTGAGCTCAAATAGGAAATAACTCTCTGTTGAACTTCCTCTATACATAATTGAGGGATAGAAGGAAAGTGATTACTAAACAGAGCGCACTAGATAGTTGGGTAGAGAAGATCAGAGGTATAAATTTGACTTGAACAGTTAAAAAATTGTCATTATAGGGATTCCCCCTTATAATGCTTACTGGACCTGATTCATTTTCCAAATTTTTCAGTAATTTTGGTTTGTATTGTTTGTTTTGTTTTTTTGCTTGTACATATTAGGGTGTATCCCATAGGTTTTAGATCATTGGGAATCAGCCTTTTGAAGTTGTATTATATGCAACCGAGGATTGATGAACTTATAGAGATAGCAAGTAGAATAAAGTCTTATGGGGGACAGTAGTGGTGGTGGGGTGAAGAGGAGTCAATGGCAAAGAGTTCAGATAGAAAAGGAATGTTTGAAAACAGATGTGGTAGCAAATTAACAATTCTGCATGTGATTGAACTATGGAATGATATGATATATGTCTTAAATCCCAATCAATAATGAAGTAATATAAAAATAAACAAGCAAAGCAAAATTACATCTAGGATTATCGTAATACTATTTTAGAAAATAAAGAAAATCTTTAAAAGAAGTGAAAGGTATGGAAAATTTAATTATTAAAAAATCAAGAAGAAAATGACAACATAAATATGTGTGTGTATAAAACTCAAAATAAACAAGACAAAAACCAACCTCACTCCCATCTAGTTAGTGCTGACTCACAGTGACCATATAGGGTAGGGTAGAACTGCTCCTGTGAGCTTCAGAAATTATAACTTTTAATAGAAGTAGAAAATCCCATCTTTCTCCCAAGGAGACTCTGGTGGTTTTGAACTGCTGACCTTGGATTTAGTAGCCCAATGTAAAACCACTACACCAAATAGGCTCCTTTAAGTTAGGACAGAGGAGAAATATTTAAAATGTTAAAACAGCAACAATAAAATCTACACAACTCAAATTCCATAACCAGAAAAAATTATTCTTCGAAAATGGAGAAGAAAGAGAATTTTTACAAAATTGAAGAATTAAAAAAATAATTAGACCTGTCATGCTGCAAGAGGAATTCCTCTGTGATAAAGGATGAAAGAAAATAAATACATAAGCAAATTCAAATAAACAAAACACAGATAACTGAACAGTATCAAAATGGAAGACTTTTTTGACAGTGGGTGAAATGGTGTTCAGTGACATAACTGACCACTTTATGGTCACCGGAAATGGGTTTTTGATATGGCTAGTAGGTAAGCACCCTATCTTCTTATGCTTTCTGTACGTATTTCTTCACTTTGGGGAATCATTGGTAAACAAACAAGGAACTAACTTTTCTAAGCAGGGAGTGTTGTGCGTCTATGACTCAGAATGTATGGGTATCTACACTTTCCTTTAGTTCTTCCCATTAATATCCAGGATATTTGCCTTTTTAATGTCACAGCATCAAGAGTCTTAAAATAATTTATTGAAAATGAAAGACTGCAGGTTAAAAGTGATTTACAATTTGAATGATTAGCAGCTATCCGTACTATTAAAAGATTCAATATTTTGAAAATATATCAGAAATTCTTAGAAATTTAAATCAATTTACTTATTTTTTATTCTTTTTACAAACATTTTACTTTTATCTGGGTGAATTCTTCGGCATAGATTCTTGGTTTAACATTTAACATTTCATACACAATTTGTTTTGCAATTCACCAAATATAACAGCACTCTTTCCCCTTTCTCTTTGTGATTACAGTTTACATACACTTTCTTTCCTATCGTTTCCTACTTTGGGAAGTTGTCCCTGAAGAAATGCTACTCCTCGGATCGCCTTCGCTGACTATTCGAGGAGTGCATACTTCTCTGATGTTACTGTTCACTTCAGAGCCTTGTCCATTGTTTAGCTGAAAGTTGAACCACAGAAGTGAATTCAGTCCCTGACTTGAAAGACTTCTACGGGCTATTATCTCAGGGACAGTAATTTTAATATAAGATTTGCAAACCACAAGTAAAACAAAGCAAAATTCTTATATGCATTTGATAAATATCTAAATAGCATTTACTATTCACCACACTTTCAACACTGACAGAGGAGGCATACGTTTCTATAGCAGATGGATGATTATGGTAAGTAAATCATTATTTCCTTATGGTAATTATTATAAAAATGAATGACTGCATTAAATAGAGTTACTTGAGCCTCGGGTTATATTTCTGGGTTGAAAGGGCTCATCCAAAGGTGTTATTTTCAAGCCACAATGAAATGACGAGGGCCAGCAACATGAAGGTCTAAATAAGACTCTTCTAAGCAAAGAGAAATGGCAGGACCAAGAATGCAACCTGAGAGAGAAAAGTTCAATGTGCATGTATGTGAAAGAGACTTGTCACGATTGGAGCACGTGTGAAACTAGTCAGCTGGCATTATCAGACCTAATTTAAGTGTTAGGGTTGCTGACCCGAAATCCACTCGAAGCCAGTGAGTTTTGGTTTTTTTCTGTTTATTTGTTTGTATAATTTAAGTGTTCTATGGATGTTAAAGTTAAAAATAACACACACATCAAAAAGAAGAAAAGAAAAAGATTTTCTAGACATTATGAAATCAGGATGAATAACTTATAATTATTAAGTAGTGTTTAGCTTCGTTATTTCACAAACTTTATCCCTTAGACATGGACTTAAATAGTTGGTGTAATGATCGTTACGACTGAAATCACGGTAAATAGTAAACAAACTAATAACACAGTTGCAAATTTCATCGAACAGATATTTTGTCCTATGAAACTGGAAAAGTACCAGGGCTGAAAAAAATCTGCATAAAACATAGCCCTGGGAACTATGAGTCCTGGACGGTGGAGTCGGAAGAGGAGAGACTTCGCATAGCAGTGGCAGCTTGACTGGTGGAATTCCAGCCATTTATGTCATGCTTTCCTATGATCACAGAGGTGCCTGAAGGAAAGTTCCGTGGATAATTGCCATGAACTATGTTTAATTTAATAAAGCCACAGCTGCACTCCTCTTTGAGAAAGAACTCTCTTGAGTCTCTATTGCTTGAGGAGGGCTGATATCCATAAAAGCACAGCATTTCTTGCCTGAACATTAAAGTATCCAGAAAAGCGGGGGGTGGGGGGGAGTTCCATATATTGAGGAAATGAATGCAGTACATTTGATTTTGAATTAGCATGTATTATCTTGGTGAGCTATGTTCAGGCTAAATATAGTTTAAAATTTAAAATAGTAAAGCACTGTCATTAAGTTTAATAGCATTCATAGTATCTCAAATATATCTTTATAGAAATATGTGTTTTTAAAACTCATACACTTTCTCTTTACTATTTCTATTAAATCAAGGATTTACCCTTTTTATGACTATTTCCACAGAACTTAAAACAGAGACTGGAACAGAGTAGACATAAAATAATGCTTGTTAATTAAGTGAATAAAATCATACAAGAGCTGTGGAGAGCTTCAATTAAATATACATAAAGAACATTTGAATTTATTCATATTTAATCAATAAATATTTATAGATGAAAACCTAAAATTAAACCTATTGCCATAGAGACTCTTGAGACTCATGACGATGCCATGTGTTTCAGAGTAGAATTGTTTGGGGAGTTTTCTTAGATGGAATTGCTACTGAAGCAAAATTTCAGACTTTTCTTTTACATTGCAGGTGGGTATATTCAAAACACCAACCTTTACGTTAGCAGTCAAACGCAAATGACTTTTTGCCACACTGGGACCTTAATTATATGATCACTGAGATATAAAGCCATTTAAAGGATTGAAAGATGTACTTACATAGATGTGATAAGAATTAATATTCTGATAAATTTCTGGGAAAAAATAATTTGCTCAGGAAATTTGTTATAAAAAGAATAGAGTGGATGTAAAATGTGAGTTAAAATGCTTTATAAATTCTGGTTACATGAGTTGCATTATTTTTCCCTTTTGTTACTCACATTTATAAAACTTATCAGACAAATTTGAATAGCAGATAGATTAGGAAGCAGACTTCTTTGTTTATTAAAAAAATAAAAGCAACAATAACAATAACAAGAAATAATCCCAGCATAATTTACCTAAGGAAAGAAATTGGCAAAATGTCATCCATTGCAATAATTATATTATCATCAGGTGTAGTCAAAAGTATTTTTCCCAAAATTACATGATATCAAAAACTAGTTATTGTCTATTACAGCCATTGATTTCAATAGGCATCAAAGAAAGAGATGGCATTGTAGCATAAAAGAATACAAAAAGAAAAGTTTATAAGTAGAAAAATGGGGTCAAGTTCATAGAAATAATAGTACCACTTTCCTACCCACTCTCCCTCTACCCTCCCAGTATCACCACTCACACCACTGGTCCTGTAGGGCTCATCCGCCCTGGATTCACTGGATTTCCAGTTCCTATCTGTACCAGTGTACATCCTCTGGTCTAGCCAGACTTGCAAGGTAGAATTCGTGGCATGATAGTGGGATCGGGGAGGAAACATTTAGGAACTAGAGGAAAGTTGTATTTTTCATCGTTGTCACCCTGACTGGCTCATCTCCTCCCCGAGACCCCTCTGCAAGGGGATCTCCAGTAGCCTACTAATGGGCTTTGGGTCTCCACTCCGCACTCCCCCCATCATTCACTATGGTAAGAATTTATAATAGCGATTTATAAATTATCAAGGGCTCATGAGGGAGGGGGGAGCTGGGAGGGAGGGGAAAAATGAGGACCTAATGCCGGGGGCTTAGGTGGAGAGGGAATGTTTTGAGAATGATGAGGGCAATGAATGTGCGGATGTGCTTTGCACAATTGATGTGTGTATGGATTGTGGTATGAGTCCCTAATATAATGATTAAAAAAAGAGAGTTGTATGAACCCCTAATGAAATGATTTTTACAAACAAACAAAATAAGAAAGAAAGAATAGTACCAGTTAACATATTCTGTTGTTGCCTAAATCAGGGGTAATTGCAGGAATATATATATAAATAAGGTATGATAAATGCTCATTTATTTAGTAGATGAATGTGTTAGATTCAGTTTTCTAGAGAAACAAACCAATAATACTCATACATGTATGTAACAAAACATTTCATAACCTTAAAAAAGTTTATATTAAGGAAGAAACCCAGTCTAATGCAACTCAAGTCCATGGGTCAGATGCCCGCTGTAGGCTCTCCAGACTCATGCAAGCTGCCAGCAGATGAAACAGAAAGGCAAATCAAGAATCTGAGAGATCACAGGCCCCAGAGGTGCATAGATGCGTGGATCCTAGGTCAGCAGGAGCATGGCAGAGTGCCTCAGTTCCCAGGGTCAGTATACTATATAGGTAGCCAAACCCACAGCCAGATGAAGAATCCAGGAAAGCATGAAATCCAAGAGGGGCATATAAGAAAGAGGTCTCCACAGCATCTGTTATAAGACGACTACCCCCCTATGAGATTATAAACACATTACAGGATGTTAATAAGCTTTGCTGCAATCCTGATGCCACCACATTCTTCCTCATATAAACCAGCTTCTCTGGTGATCTGATCAGCGTACTGATTGAATGAATATGGTGAGGTAATACAACCCTGGAACACACGCTTTCTGATTTTAAACCATGCAGGATTCCAAACTGCTGTGTGCACAATGACCTCTTGATCCATGTGAATTTCCATAGGAGCACAATGAAGTCTTCCTGAATTCCCACTCTTCTCAAAATCCATAATTTGTTAAAGTCGAATAGCCAGTGAAACCCAAGTAAATAGCTTTCTGGTCTTCTATTATAAGATAGTAGACTTTGTTGCTTCTGGGCTAGATGGCCGCTTGTTTACTTTCAAGACTTTAAGTCCCCAGACGCTATAGGTCTCGATAGCCGGGCACCATCAGCCTTCTTCACCACACTTACTTATGCACACATTCATCTTCAGCGTTTA
>NW_022111372.1:6997093-6999958 GCF_000313985.2 Echinops telfairi | reverse complement strand
GGGAACCCAGGAGGCAAGAGAATTTTGGGAATGATGAGGGCAACAAATGTATAGATGTGCTTTACACAATTGATCTATGTATTGTGATAAATTGTATGAGCCCCAATAAATTGATTAATTAAAAACAAAAACAAAAAAAAGATAGTAGAACTTTGTCATCACTTCATCAAGATGAACTGCCAGATAAACTTCTGATGACAAAGTTCTCTATCACTCTTTAGTAAACCTGATTGTCTCTCAGTTCTTTTCCATATATCAAATTATAATTCAGTATTTATTATGATCAGCATTTTCTAAAGTATTTTTAATAATAAAATAATTTAATTATATTTATATAGATATATGAATATGGATGTTATTTATTTTTTAACCTATTATTAATTAGGAGTTAATACATATTGTAAGTCATATCACTCTATAGTTCAATCATATCAAGCAGTACTGTACAAATGCTACCACAATCGATTTCTGAACATTCTTTTCCTTCCTGGATCCCTTGACATCATCTCCCTTTTATCTCCCCTACCACCTACATTTACTGCCTTCTCCCCAACACCTCACCCCACCCAAGACCCTTATTCTTGCAGTCCCTAGAGATTCATCAATCCTGAATTTCCGATACCGAAAAACAGAAAAAAACCTATAACACAACTTCAAGATGGTGACCCCAATGACATAACACCTCTGAGATAAACCCTATTATGAACAAACAAAAAACAAGAAAAAAATACAGAAAAGGTTGATCAAGTCCAGCATGCCACAGTGGGGATCAGTTGACAGAATTTTGACTGTTCAAATCAGGTTTATCCTTTGGATTTCTATACTAATCTCTCCACTACGCTCTGTTTAGTAGCCACTAAATTATGGATAAAGGGTGATCACCACAGGATTACTTTCTATGCAGTTCCCACAAATACTTCTTAAGATCCCCGTGTCATCCATAACTTTCTGAAAACCGGATTCCCACAATTTAGGCTCTGATGCTAATCCCTCCTTTGATTTTGGATTCTATGATTCCAATCTTTCGGTGAGTGATGAAGGTGTGCTTATTCCACATGGACTTAGTCGACAACTTCCTTAGATGGCTACTTGTTTGAAAACAAGTCCTTAAGACCACAGATGCTATTTCATCAAATAGCTGGGCACCATCTAACATTTTCACCATATTTTGATATAGTATCCGTATCTTCCTTGTTCCATTCCTGAGGGTGAGCAGGACCATGATGTAAGAACTAATGTTCTTAAATTGGAGGTTGGCTTTATTGTGAGTCCAAAATACATTCTTGGATCTATGTTTTTTGTTTGATTATTTTTTATCTGCCTTTGGCTCCCTTTCAAAACCTCCTTGTTAATTTACAATAGACAGTCTTACCGATAATACCCCTTGGGCATAAAAACCTTCATTTAGTATTGTCTTTGATTAACTCCTGTTACTAATTTTTCAAAGCCCTGTTTAGAGAGTGATATTGGCCCCATTAGGCTAACTCCATATCACAGTACCTGAATTATTCACTTATACAGAATCAATCCTTCCATGGCTTGATGCTATTTACAAAAACAATGGGAGTTAATTGTCATAGACATTTGCAATAATGATTACTGAAAATATCAGTCACAGGTTTTCCAGAATAATACATATCTTAATTCTGTTGATAGGGCGTTGTAGCAAGACCATGTTTGGCTGCCTACCAACAGTTCAACAATCTTGGTGTAGCTGTCTTCTGCTTCCTCAGACACCATGCATTTTCCAATTTAAGTCAGATTACAGGTGTATCCAAGATAGAGCCAAGCTCACTCAATGGAGTTTCTGCATCGGATATCACTGATGGAGCTTCTGAAGATCCAGGAATAGTATGCACGTATATATTTTAATGTTTCCATTACTTTTGCATTGCATCTGGAAATTAAATCACTTGTCTGTCAGTTTGTTGTACTGTTGTATCTCATGTGTTGCTTTGTTGCTGGACCTATATCACTGATATTTCAAATACCAGCAGGGTCGCTCAGAGCGAACAGGTTTCAGTCGATCTTTTAAATTAAGAATAGACTATGAAAAAGAAATACGCTGTCCACTGAGAGGAATTAGCTGCTGAGAACCTTATTCATAACATCGAAAGGTTGTCATATATGGAAGAGCGAATGAGTAGAAGCGTAACATTGTCAGAGAGTGCCAGAAGATGAGATACTCAGGTTAGAAGGCACTCACATATGACAGAGTAATCACTGCTTTCTCAAAGAAGTGTAGACCATATTCCCTTAAATCGAATCAATATTATGGGAGTAATAGTGTTGTATAATTTTCCTCATACAAATCTTTCTTTTTTATTAGTCAGGTATATCCCTAGATACTTCAATTTGTGCTTGGCTATTGTAAAGGGTACTATGTTTTTAATTGCCTCTTCTGTGATCTTGTCTGATGTGTATAGCAATCCGATAGACCTCTGTTTGTTGATCTTGTATCCTGCCACTCTGCCATATTCCTCTATTGCTTCCAACACTCTACTTGTGGAGCTTAGGGGATTTTTGATGTATAGAATCATGTCATCTGAGAATAATGATAATTTCATCTCGATCTTCCCCAGATAAATACATTTGATGTCTTTTCTTTGTCTTTTGTTGTTACCTAGGACCTCCAATATGATGGTAAATAGGAGTGTGGACAAGGGGCACCCTTGTCTGGTCCCCCTTTTCAGTGGAATTATTTTCATCTTTTCTCCATTGACTGTCATGTTGACTGTTGGGTTTTCATATATAGCTTGTATAGTATTGAGGAATTTTCCTTCTATTCTTATCTTTTTTTAAATCATTTTATTAGGGGCTCATACAACTCTTATCACAATCAATACATACATCAATTGTGTAAAG
>NW_022111372.1:6990763-6996389 GCF_000313985.2 Echinops telfairi | reverse complement strand
CATTTGCTTATGCACCCATTTGTCTTCAGTGATCATATCATGGAGGTGAGCACACAATTATATGATTTTTTGTTCTTTGATACCTGATAACTGATCCTTTCAGCACCTCTTGATCACACAGGCTGGTGCGCTTCTTGAATGTGTGCTTTATTGCTTCTGAGCTAGATGGCTGCTTGTTTACCTTCAAGCCTTTAAGACCCCAGATGCTATATCTTTTCATAGCCGGGCACCATCAGCTTTTTTCACCATATTTGCTTATTCACCCGCTTTGTCTTCAGCGGTTGTGTCAGGAAAGTGAGCATCATAGAATGCCAATTTAATAGAAGAAAATATTCTTGCATTGAGGGAGTACTTGAGTGGAGGCCCCATATCTTTTTGCTACCTTAATAGTAAATCTATAAATATATGCACACATATGGGGAAATAGACCTTCTATTCCTATTTTCTTGAGTGTCTGAAACAGGAATGGGTGTTGGATGTTGTCAAATGCATTTTCTGCAGCTGTTGATATTATTATGTGGTTCTTATCATTTTTCCTTCCAATGTGGCAAATAATACTAATGGTCTTTCGTATGTTGAACCATCCCTGCGTCCCTGTTATGAATCCCACTTGGTCATGGTGAATTATATTTTATGTGCTTTTGTATTCTATTGGCCAGTATTTTGTTAAGGATTTTTGCAAGGATGTTCATTAGGAATATTAGTCTGGAGCTCTCAACTATTGTGGGATCCTTACCCGCTTTAGGTATCAGAGTTTCAAAGAAAGATTTCATGATTTTCCATCTTTTTCTACGTTCTAGGAGAGTTTGTGATGATTGATGTCAATTCTTCTCTGAATGCTTGGTAGAATTTTTCTGTGAAGCCATCTGGCCCAGGGGAATTTTTGTTGGTAATCCCTTACTAACCTTGTCTGTTTCTTCCATTGCTATGGGTCTGGTGAGTTTCTTGACATCCATCTGGAATAGTCTAGGGTGGGATTGTGTGCCCAAGTATTTGTCCATGTCTTCCAAGTTGTTGAATTCGTTAGAGTACAGGCCTTCATAGTACTGTGTAATTATCCTTTTGATTTCATTAAGGTCCGATGTAATGACCCCTGTTTCATCCCTCAACAAATGGAAGAATACCCCATACTCGTGGCTTGGAAAACTCTACATAGTAAAGATGTCAGTTCTGTCCAAGGCACTATATAAGTTCAATCCTATTATGATATGAATCACCGTCCTTCTTCAAAGAATTGGAAAAACGGATTACCAACTTCACATGGAGAAGGAAGAAGCCCAACATTAACCAAGAACTCCTTGAGAAGAAGGACAAAGTGGGAAGGCTTGCTCTACTTGACTTTAGCACATTTTATATAGTCACACTAGTAAAAACAGTGTGGTACTGGTATAACGACAGATATTCAGACCAATGGTAAAGAGCTGAAAACCCAGAAGTAGAAACATCAGCATATAGACAACTGATTTTTGATAAGGACCCAAAAAATATCAAATGGGAAGTGGATGTCCTCTTCAATAAATGGTGCTGGAAAAAATGGATATCTACCTGAAGAAAAATGAAGCCATAACCTTAGCTCACTCTATGCACAAGAATAAACTCAAGGTGGATCACAGAGCTTGAGGTAACCTCCCCACCACAAGTAGGGCCATTTTTGAGGGAATTTGGACAAATATGAGAACTTTGGCACAGGGAATACATAAGCTATCGAAAATAGGGAAGGATACAAATACAGAGGAGTCACAAATAGATAAGTGATGCATACTGAAGAAAAATCACCTGTGTACATTTAAAGAATTCACCAAGAGAGTAATACGAGAGCCCACTGACTGAGAAAACATCTTTAGCAATGACACACCAGACAGAGGCCTTATTACTAAAATCTACAATACTTTGCAAGTTTACAATAAGAGAAAAAATAACTGCCCACTCATGAGGTGGGCAAAGGACCTGAACAGAAGTTGCACATGGACAGAAATCTGAATGGCCAATAAACACATGAGAAAATGTTCCCGATCATTAGCTATAAGAGAAATGCAAATTAAAACAACTATACGATACCAACTAACACCCTCAAAGATAGCGCAATTCAAAAAATCAGAAAGCAACAAGTGTTGGGGGACTGTGGTGAGATAGGAACTCTCATCCCCTGCTGCTGGACCTGTAGGTATGTACAGCCAGTATGGAAATAAATTTGGTGATAACTAAAACAGATGGAAATTGAGCTACCATGCCACCCAGCAATCCCCCTACTGGGCATATACCCAGAAGAGGCAAGAAACAAATCGCAGCCAGACATCTGTGCTCCAATGTTCATAGTTCACAATTGCAAGGAGTTGGAAACAATCCAAATTTTCATCAACAGATGAATGGATTACAAAACCGTGGCACATACATACAATGGAGGACTACACATTGCTAAAAAACAGCGATGAATGCTTGAAGTATATCACTGAATGGAAAAAAATGCATAAATTATGCTAAGTGAAGTAAGTCAAGCACAAAAAAGGACAAGTACAACATGAGTCTACTGGGGTAAACTTCAAAAAAAAATGCAAAAGGGAAATAGGGAAAAAGCTACTGTATACAAATATTCCTGGGGTGAGGTCCAGGTAGTATGGCAGGAGCCAGACTAATTTCTGGCACCCCATCAGACTCAACTGGAGGACACTCTTAGAGGTCAAGAAACAGACCTTGATATATTTACAGGTTTTTCTTTTTGTTTATTTATTTTTGTTCATTGGTTTTTGTTGTTGTTGTTTTCATCGTTGTGTTTTCTTTTGTCACTTTGTCTTGCTATGGGTTGTTTTTTGGTGCCTATTATTATCTCTGTAGATCTATCTAGATAAGATAGGCTGGATGAATAGTCTGCAGGAGAAAACAATGGGACCAATGGTTCCGGGGAACATTGTAGAGGAGGAGGTGGGGGAAAGGAGATGGTGTTCACCAACCCAGGGACAAGGGAACAAGAAGTGATCCAAAATTAGTGGCAAGGAGGGTGTGAGATGCCTAGTGGGGATTCAGCAAGGGAAATGTAACCAAGAGAAATTACTGAAATCCAAATGAAGACTGAGTATAATAGTGGGACAAGAGGAAAGTAGAAGGAAATAGAGGAAAGAACTAGGAGGCAAAGGGTATTTATAGAGGTCTAAATACAGGCGTATACATATGTAGATATATTTATATATGATGATGGGAAACTAGATCTACATGCATATATTTATAGGTTTAGTATTAAGGCAACAGATGGACATTGGGCCTCCACTCAAGTACATCCTCAATGTAAGAACACTTTGTTTTATTAAATTGGCATTCCATGATGCATACCTTCCTGACATGATCGCTGAAGACAACTGTGTATACAGCAAATGTGAAGAAATCTGGTGGTGCCCGGCTATCCAAAGATATAGAGTTGGGGGTCTTAAAGACTTGATGGTAAACAAGCATCCATCTACCTCAGAAGCAACAACGCCTGCATGGAAGAAGCACACAAGCCTGTGTGACCATGAAGTGCCAAAGGGATCAGGTATCAGGCATCAAAGAACACAAAATTTGCATCATTAGAAATGAGGGGAGTCCAGATTGGGGACCTGAAACCCATCTGTAGGCACTGGGACATTCCCTTACAGAGGGGTCGCGGGGAGGAGATGAGCCAGTCAGGGTGCAGTGTAGGAAAGATGAAACATACAACTTTCCTCTAATTCTTAAATGCTTCCTCCACCCCTCCACCCCCACTATTATGATTCAATTCTACCTTAGAAATCTAGCTATACCAAAGGATGTGCACTGGTACAGATAGGAACTGGAAACACAGGGCATGCAGGACACATGATCCCTTCAGGACCAGTGGTGAGAGTGGTGATACTGTGAAGGTGAGGTAGAAAGGCAGAACCGATTTTAAGGATTTACATATAACCTCCTCCTTGGGGGACAGACAACAGGAATGTGGCTGAAAGGAGGGAGACGTTGGACAGTGTAAGACATGACAAAAGAATAATAATTTATAAAACATCAAGGGTTCATGAGGGAGGGGGTAGCAGGAAGAGAGAGGCAAATGAGCAGCTGATACCAAGGGCTTACGTAGTAAGCAAATGTTTTGAGAATGATGAGGGCAACAAATGTACAACTGTCTGTGCTTGACATACAATGGGTGTATGTATGACTTGTGTTAAGAGTTGTATGAGGCCCCCAATAAAATGATTTAAAAAGATATATGTATTGTGGAAGTAAAGTCATCTAGACATTCATTTCGTGTTGGTACATGGCTCAAAATAAGAATCAACAGCTTCAAAAATTTACTAACAAACAGAAGTTGTATGTAGAAGGTATGGATTAAAAACAAACACAAATAGTGAAAAATGAAACTGAACTGAGAGAGATTGATATCCTGGTGTTTATGAGCTGACATGAACTGGTATTAACCATGTTGAAGCAGAAAATCAAAGGGTTTATATAGAATGACACAATCAAGGGGAATGATGTTTCATACATTGTCAAAAAGAATATTACAATATCTATTTTAAAGTACCAGGCTATCTGTGATAGGATTATGCGTATCTTTGTTGAAGAAAATCCAACCAATAAACTATTATTCCAATGTATGGTCCAATCAAGAGCTAGGAAAGAAGACACTGAAGAATTCTAGTAAGGTCTTCAATCTGAAAATGATCAAACATGCAATTAAGATATAGTGATTATAACTGTCTATTGGAACACAAAAATTATAAAACAAAGAGCAAGGAACAATAGCTGGAAAATATGGTCTTGGTGATAGAAATGAAGGTGGCCGTCACATTGATAGAAGGTTGCAAAACTAATGATTTGTTAGTAGCAAATAACTTTTTCCAACAACACAAACAGTGACTATGCACACAGAATTCTTCAGAAGGAATACACAGAAATCAAATTGACTACATCTGTGGGAAGAGACAGTGGAGAAGTCCTAAATCATTAGCTAAAATAAGACAGGAGCTGACTGTGGAACAGACCATTAAGTGCTCATAGATAAACTCAGGTAGAAGCTGAAGATTATTAAAGCAACTCAAACAGAGGCAAAATACAACCTGGAATACAATTCACCTGAATTTCGGGAATATCTCAGGAAAGATACACTATCTGATATATACGAATGGCATACTATCTGATGAGCTTGTGGGATAACTTGAAGAATATCATATGGGAAGACAGAAAAAGTCATTCAAAAGAAAGAAAGATCAAGGAGGATATCAGAAGAGACTCTGAAACTTACTCTTAATCATAGAATAGTATTTAAGGCAAATGGAAGAAATGATGTAAAAAATTGATGAGAAAATTTCAAAGGACAACAAAGGCAGGGAAAGTAAAATATGAAAATAAAATATGTAAGCAACTTGTTTTGGAAAACCAAACAGGAAGAGTATTTTAAATTTAAAAGACTAAAAAAGTAATGCCTAGAGTTGTAATATTGAAAGATTCTATCATAAAAATATTATATGATTCAGGAAGCTTCAAAAGAAATGGAAAGATACAGGGAATCCAGGACAGATGAGCCCTATAGGACCAGTGGGGTGAGTGGCAAAACAGGGAGGGTAAAGGGAGAATGGGTAGGAAAGAGGGAACCAATTACATGGAACTGTGTGTGACCTCCTCC
>NW_022111372.1:6921258-6990065 GCF_000313985.2 Echinops telfairi | reverse complement strand
CACTCCACCCCTAACCAGTGGTACTAAATAACCCAGCTCGATGAATAAGCACTCCACCCCTAACCAGTGGTACTAAATAACCCAGCTCGATGAATAAGCACTCCACTCCTAACCAGTGGTACTAAAGGAATATGTTCAAGCTTTACTCAAAAAGAACTGGTTCTTTGGGATTCTTTTAGTTTCTCCCCTCCCTGTCTCATGGGGAAAGCCATCTGAGAAAAAACACTGTGCCATGTCTGAGAGACTCCTGGACACTGGTGACTCAGGGAAACATTGTCACCCATTACCTACCAGCATTCTCTTGGGATTTAGCATAAAATGCCCAATGGGAAGGGAAGTTTGACTTCTCACATGAGCTTTTTGTTTTGTTTCAAGGTTCAGTTTTTCTCTCTCACTCTTTTTTTCATCTAGACATATTTTATCAAACCTTTCCAACTCAATGTAATTCTATGAAGAATTTATTTGAAAATGATGGAATTCATTGGCCCACAAGTACATTGGTACAAGATATACATATCTTCTCTCCAGCTGTACTGTAGTGCCCTGCAGACTTGTTTATATGTTCACAGTACTTAAAAAAATAAAATCATTTACTGTAGAATTTAAAACAATTGCCATAAATGAAGTTCTAGGAATTGATGGAATACAAACTAAAGTGAAATTCAACAAGCTGATAGGAGCACTCACATGTCTAATGCCAGGAAATTTGGAAGATAGCTACTTGGCCAACGGACTGAAAGGAATCCATATTTGTATGGATTCCAGAGGGAGTGAGTCAACAGAATGCTCGATTATAGAACAGTATCATTGATACCACATGAGGAAAATTCATCAAAGATCCTGAAACAGTGGTAGCAGAAGCACATTGAGAGGGAGCTGTGAGAGGTTCAGGCTGAATTCAGAAGAGGACATGTCAGCTGTATCTTGATTAAAAGCAGAGAATACCAGAAAGAAGTTTAATTTTGTTATATGGACTATGCCGTGGCATTTAACTGTGCAGATCATAACAAACTATAACTGGTCTTGAGAAAAAATGGGAACTTCAGAACTCTTTTTCTGCTCACGTGGAACTTTTACATGAATCTGATCAAGACACATTTGAGGGCAAAGAACACTGACATACTACATGTTTTAAAATCATGAAAAGTGTGCCTGTCTCAGAGTTGTATCCTTTCACCATACTTATTCAATCTGTATGTTGAGCAAATAATTGGAGAGGCTGGATTATATGCAGAAGAATGTGGCACCAGTATTGCAGAAGACTTACGAACAAGGCTGCAATATGTACATGACACAACCTTGCTTGCTGAGAAGGAGGAGGGCTTGAGGCATTTCTGGTGAAAATGAAGGATTGCAGCCTTCAGTATGGATTACAACTTAATGTAAAGAAAAGGAAAAACTTCAAAACTGGACAAATATGTATCATCATGACAACTGGAGAAACAATGGAAGTTGTCAATATTTCATCTTGCTTGGATCCCCAAGCAACGCTATGGAAGCAGCAGTGAAAAGATGAAAGCAGGCATTGCATTGGTAAGCCTGATGCACATGACTTCTTTAAAGTTGAAAAGCAAGTATGTTATTGAGAGGACTAAGGTTTACCTGACTCCAGCAGTAGTCTTTCCAATGGCCTCATAGGCATGCGACAGTTTAAAGAAAAACGGATACATTCAAATTATTTTGCTGGTGAAGAATATTGGAAATGCACGAACTTCCAAGTGAGCAAACACATCAGTCTTAGAAGAAGTGCAGCCTGTATACTCTTAGAGGCTTGTACTTGACTCATGCACTTTGTCCCTGGCAAAGGACATCATGGTGTGGAAAGCAGAGTGGCTTCACAAAAGAGGCAGGAACTTGACAAGATGAATTGACACAGGGGCTAAAAGAACTGGATCAAACTTAAGAACACTTGTGAGGATGTCACTGGATCAGGCAGTGTTATTTCCTGTTATGCACAGAGCCACTAGGAATCAGAGTCAACTAGATTGCATCTAATCAAAACTAGGATAACATTTGGAAGTTCAATGTACCTACGCGATGTGTGATGATCAATAGTGATTTGTCTATGTTACAAATATTTAGATCAAGCCATATGTCTGAAAATAAAAATATCAGAAGATGTCATCCAAACTAGATTCAAATCATTCTACACTTTAAGTTGTTTTTTAAATTTTATTATAACTCCTGAAACTGTAACTGAACTCTATAAACAACCCCCTATTTAGTTATCATACAAATAAGGGTCAGAATAATGCAACAGTGATTGCTATTACTGAATATCTAAAATTGTGTCAATCAAGTAAATACCATGCATTCAAAGGGACAAAAGTGTAAGCTCAACCTGCAGTATTAACTTATTTAATAATAAAAATACATAAGAAATGCATATATAAATGCATAAGAAATACATATGAATTATAATAAGTAGGAAGGAGTTCAGATAATCATACATGTTTCTATTTTATGAAATTGGAGATAACTGGGTGAGGAGAAGGTGAGGTTTAAAAACTCTAACATGGCTCCAATTTTTCCTTGGATTTATTTAGGCTTCTTAGGCATATCCCTCTGAGAATCTAGACTGTATAAATTTTCATAATATAAACTTCTCTTTGTCTATGTGCTTTTAAACCTCAAAGTCCAAATAAATCTAACTGAAATATGTCATTCTGACTAGCTGCCTTTATTAGCTCTTTATAAGTAACTTACAAATACTACAAGTTGTCCTGATACTTATTTTTTTTGTTGTTTATGTGAAACCACCTTATATGTCACAAAAGAATTTCATCTGTTTCTGTTTCTGTTTTCCTTTTCCTCTTTTTATTGTCACTCAGGTCAATGTCTAGGTTTCACAGGCAAGGAGCTGGAGGGGTTTTAAGGTTCTCTCTCTCTCTGTTGTGCATATACATATATGTGTTTCTGTTTTGTTAGGGGAAGCAATACAATGAACATATATATAGTTGCACAGCCCAGCCCATCGAATCAGTGACAGTATTTCGTTAAACCTTCTTATCTGTGTGGCATTTTCCATTTCACACACTCGCTCACTGCCTCCTTTCTTTCCTGCCCCTTGCCTTTCTTCCACACCCATCCCTCACCCACCCCTACAGTGTCCATGTCTTTAATATCTTTTCTTTTGGTGTGTAAACTCTTCTCTTTTTTCCTTTTTAATAATGGTTTCATAAATTTATATTTATGAGATTGAATAAATTTGCTGAGCATGATGCATTCTAGTTTTGTCCACGTCTTAAGGTGGTTCCCAAATTCATCATTTTATTTTAGAATTCACAATATTCCATTGTAGGAATGTAAGTACTAAAGTTTGTTTATCCCCAATTTTTTGATATCTTTAAATTACTGCAATAAACATAGGTGCATATACATCTGTTGTATTTAGTTCTGTGTTTCTTTAGGGTAGAGAGCATGCAGCATCGTAATGTATTTGTATTTGTTTATGGGAGTTTCAGCTGATTTCTGTAGTGGTTGTACAACTCTGCAATCTCATTGGCAACGAACGAGCCTTCCAATCCTCTCAAGCAGTTATTATTATTATTATTCAGATGTTTCAGAGTGTCTGTGTGAGGTTGTCATTGTTTTTTAATTTGTAGTTCTCTTATGGCTAATAGACATGAGAAATTCTTTATATGATTGCTCGCCACCTGGATGTCATCTTTATTAAATTGTCTATTCATGTCTATTGCCCATTTTTATTGGGCTGTGTACATTTTCTTACAAAAGTGTTGTACTTTTCTATAGATTTTTGAAATCAGCTTTATATCTGATATATGATTGCTAAATAGCCCCCAACCACAATCTATGGGTTCTGTTTCTACTTCTTTGATGAAGTCTTTGATGTGCATAAATGTTTTAATTTCAGAAGGTCACAGTTTTCCATTTCTGTCTTCTATAGTGTATCTTTCAATATGTTTTGTAGTATATTTATGCATTGTATTTGGGACATTAAGCTTCCCCCTATATTTTCATTGATGGTTTTTATGGCTCTAGGGCTATTATTTAGAGTTTGAGTATACTTGAGTTGATTTTTGTTTGAGTTCCTTGTGTGAAGTATGGGTCCTCTTCCATTCTCTTGCAGGTAGAGATTCAAAATTTCCAGAACCATTAATTGAAAAGTCTATCTCTTCCCTACTTCATGTGTTTTAGTCTCTTATTTTATTTTCTGTTATAATTCTCAGGCAATCTGAACTTATTTCCAATTGTACAACACCATGCTACCCTGGCTCTGATCATACGTTTAGAAAAGAGTAGACCTGTTCTATAGACATCTGAAGCAATCAGTCTTTACTGTGGAAATAGGATGTATTCACTGTATCAGACTTCTAAATTAGAAAATTTGGGGTATTTTAAAACTCTGACAATAGAAATGACCGATTTAGTTTTGTTTTACTCATGTAGGCGGAAATATTGCCTCTAGCTAAAAATTTTGTTCTTTCCAAATTATATTCATAAAGAACCAATGCTTTCATTGATTAAACAACATTTTTTCTGATCTTTCAAATGAAATCCAGGCATTTTTAATAATTTGATATCTGATAGCATTTTTATTTTACAAAGAGTAATTTTTCTTTAAAATCTCACGTTTATAAATGCATCCTATCCATAATTTTATATTTTTAAAGACCCTGTAATTTATAATGTATACAATAGTAAATGCTATTGTACTTTCATTATAATATTTCAAATTCAGGTATGGGCTCAAGTTTTGAATGAATTGACAATTGGATCTTACAGATATATGAATTACATATAAGATTATATATACCTGAGATTCAGACATGACTCTCTCAAAAGCAACAGTATTCATGTCAATAAATTAGACATAAATTTCATAAAATTTAATGAATAAGTTCCAATTGGGGTAGTGTGTGTCATCTTAAATATTCAAATTATAAATACAAGCTCTTTATATAAGTATTCTCAACCCAATGTAAAATACTGAGCATGAAAAAATAAAATGCTGAACATGCTATTTTTAAGACATTGAAGGTTGTAAACATTCTATAGACTGTCTCAATTTTTTTGGTTTGTGCTTTTACCAATACTTTTCAAAATATTTTTCTAATAACAGCCATCCAGCCTTGACACATTCACATGGGACAATACAAATAGGAATTATATATAATTTGCAACTATAATATACCATGTCCTCTCCATAGAAAACATACCAAAAATTAGATTTCCCCCCCAAATTTAATCAACAGTGCCACCAGGTGGTTACATTAATGCAGAAGAACTATTTACACAATAAATTGATTTTATGTTTTTAAAAATCCAAAGTTGGTGGGTCTTACATTACACTACAAATTTGAAGAGCTTACTATACATGAGAAAATCCCAATTTAGTAATTCTTATTTCCTACATATACATCTGGTACCATAGGATGCAATATTGTTATTTTTTTTTCTTTTTTTTTTAACATTTTATTAGGGGCTCATACAACTGTTATCCCAATCCATACACACATCAATTGTGTAAAGCGCATTTGTACATCGTTTCTCAAAACATTTTCTCTCCATTTAAACCCCCGACATTAGGTCCTCATTTTTCCCCTCCCTCCCCGCTCCCCCCTCCCGCATGAGCCCTTGATAGTTTATAAATGGGTATTTTGTCATATCTTGCCCTGTCCGACGTCTCCCTTCATCCACTTTTCGGTTGTCTGTCCCCCAGGGAGGAGGTCACACACAGTTCCATTTAATCGGTTCCCTCTTTCCTACCCATTCTCCCTTTACCCTCCCTGTTTTGCCACTCACCCCACTGGTCCTATAGGGCTCATCCGTCCTGGATTCCCCGTATTGTTATTTTTAATTATGTAAGCTTGAATAATAAACAGATGCTGGCAGTTTAATGAAATCTAAGGAAAAACACACATAATATAATAATGTACAATATATAAAATAGTTCTTCTCCCTGAGATTATTTTATAAGTGTACCTTCATAAACTCTAATGATTTTTTTTATAGAATGTGTTTTGGGTATCTCTAAATTTATATCTCTCTTATAATTTTCTATTGTGAGACATTGAAACAACAATTAATTTTATTATTGTTACTTTCATTAATTGCACAAATTATTTTTCCTCATATGTTTTCATCCTGTGGCGGTTGCGAGCTTGTATATTGGTAGTAGACCTTACCATTGAACTTCACCTTTTTAAGAGTGGCTGACCAATTTGCAGAGTAAAAAATTACAAAGGAACTAGATGTGTGTATTGCTGATCCTTATTTTTCTAGTTGAGTGCTGTCACAGACCAAGAATTTATAGTTTATAGTTCTTATAGTTATCTATAAGAATCTGTGGCTGCAAAGCAATGACTGAGAATATCTATGGTAGCAGGTTGGTGGTAGCAGATAGGTTTGCAGTTATAATTCAAGAATGACTATGCAGAAAAAAGACCAGGTAATATGTTCCTGTAGAAATTACAGTGTAGAAAATCCATGGGGAAACACTGCTCAGACCTACAGGGTTGTGGAGTTGGAATCAACTTGGTGGCACACCACAAACACGCACATGCGCACCCCCACACACACATTAGCAACATTAGGAAAACAGAAGACAAATAAACTATGTTGTATCACATTCAAATGTTCAATAGTAAAAGTATTATTTTAGTGTTTTTCTCCTTATATATGTCTCAGATCACAACTTGGTTTTGTATGATATCTTTTGGATTCATTCAAAACTCAATAGATTTGTCATGAAAAGCAAGCTTTATAGTCAAACAAAGTAACTTAAACAAAGATGTGAGTTTACGTATATATATACATCTACACATACATATATGTATATGTTAAAAATAATTTTGACTAGTGTTAAAGTAACTACATGCATATATTTATTCTGATCTTATTTAATCGTGCCTCTGTGATCAGTGAATGACTACTGACAAGTTTGCTTGATAAAATTACTTGTATTAGTTTTGTTAAAGTGCCTTCAAGAAAAAGATACATACTTTGCCATGAAGTAAAATAAGTCTGAGTTCAAGGATAATATAAAAATTTTTAGCAAATCTCAGATGAAGATCTTTACAAAGTACTATGCTTTGCAACATGTTTTCTGAATCCCTGGTCCTATAATTGTTACAGATTGGGATGTTAAATGCAGTATCAACTGTTCACAACCAGAGCTTCCCTTCAGGAGTTACGTGAGACTGTCTACTCACTTAGAGACATCCAGTCTTCGAAACTCGTGAGGGAAGTTCTGATCTGCCCTATGAGATCGCTACAAGTTGGAATAGACTGCATAGTAGGGAGTTTATTTTTTTGAGAATCTATAACACAAAATTTTTAGATAGAAATTATTTAAAATTTCTTGAAGATTTCAAAGATGAACCAAGATAGATAGAAATCCAGAAACTGGTGATGGATGAAAAATAGCTATTGAGGTTGGAATCTCACCTTGTTTGGTTTTTCTCATTTTAAGTGAATATCATAGCTTCAGTAATCTTTCAGCTCAATGAGTGTGAAAAGCCTTGCATGAAGATCAGTTACTTATAAAGCTGCTCTTTTTAGCAATTTTTAAACCATATTTTTGGGCAACATCCAAATATCATACAATTCGGCAGTTCAATCATATCAAGAAGAGTTGTACACTCATTACCACTATCTGTTTTAGAACACTCTCTTCTTTCTGCTTCTCCTTGTTGTAAGGTCCCCACTGTCCCCAAGCCCTTTGCTGAAGTCACAATGAACCATTGATCTAGTTACTATCTCTCTAGATTTACCAATTCTGGATGTTATATGCTAAAAGCCAGAAAAAACCCAAAACAAAACTAAAAACAAAGAGTCAAAACAAGGTTGTATATAATGAAGGTAGTTTGATGAAATAAATTGTAACCAAGGATGAGGAAATAGGCATTTAAATGAAACACAGTTGGAGGCCCTGCTATTTTGAAATGGTGTAAGTTGAAATTCCCAATAAAAAGAATTTGGAAGAGTTAGAGTGAGAACATTGCTTATAAAATCATAATATTTTATTCATACTTTATTGTTAAGAAATCTTGATATTTTATTCATGATGAATAGAACTGCTATTTAGCCCCTTTGGATGTAGAGATGCTTTCTTTTGTAAGTTAAATAATGAGCTATGAAGCATACATGAAGTTTAGGTTAGAAGGTACTTTAAATAAAACCCTACTTCTGTTACCTCGTGCACTTATATTAATCAATCCGTGTTTAAATGGCCTAATCTGTAAATCTGGAGATACAGATATTGTGCTAGAACTTTGGCTACTGTGATATACTCACGTACAGTTTTCTTCCTGGATCGTGGCACCTCCTTTTTCTAGCATTATAATTTCACTATTAGAAAACCTAGGACATTGTGTGTGTGTGTGTGTGTGTAATGGAAGCGTGCCATTGTAAAAGACAACCTCCACAATGGCCTGTGAGGCTCCACTATTTGTTAATTATTCTTTTCCCCTGGTGCATATGCCCTTGTAGAATCTCCTCTCATTGATTGTGGACTAAATCTTATGACTCACTCCCTGTCTGTGTATAATACGACAAAAGAGTAGACAAAAGGAAAGCTGTATTTCTATGTTTTAATTCTCCTGAAGGAAGTTCACCATCCTGTTGTGAGCTCTTCTATAGAGAAGCTAACATGGATTAAAATTCGGATCACTGGCCAGGCTCTGTGAAGACAGGAGCATGTGAATGAGTCAGCACATGGGTCTGACCTGCTTCAGACATCTCCAGCCTCGGCTGACAGCTGATGCACAGGCTTCTGAGAGATGCAATTCAGAATCAGCCATCTAAATTTTCCTCAGATTTATAGTCCTAGGAACTGTGTGATAATAACTGTTTTCTTCGAAGCTGCTAATTATGGGGGTTATTTGGCAAATCCAATTCAATAACTAATCCACCCATGTGTTGTGCAGATCAATGTCCGCACAATAGCCTGAAGCAAAGGCGGAGAAAACGGCTGTCTTCTCTTATGACACAAATTAGATTAACAGGGTTAATAACCATTGAGTCAGTCTTTGATCAGTGAAAAGGCATAAGAATGGGAGGAGTCAATAAATACATTTTTTATGATTCATTGCAACTCCCACCCTATCCCTAAGAAGGAAATACCAACATCTGATACTAATACTTAAAGTATCTTCTGAAATCCCCCAATGCAGTAGTAAACTGCTATTAAGAAACGTGTCCAGCTTGGTAATGTTACTTCTGGTATTTTCTGTCTTACTTTCTTTCCCTTCTGCTAACGCTACATTTGCCTCTATAAAACTTGACGCTTATGCTTTTGTCTTGGGCACTCTTTCTTGTGACAACTTTTTTTGTGACAACCATATTGGTTATCACCCTAATTAATATTAACTTTGAGCTTACTACAAAGTACCTTTCATCCAGTTTTCAATGCATGTTGGCTGCAAGGAAGGTATATGGATTGTGCATGAGTTTGGTCATCACCACCCAAAATACTTGCAAATCTATTTCTAAGTACTTAGAATTATTGCAATTTTGGTTTAAGAATATTATTATTTTTCAAAAATATTTTGAAATAGAAGCAATATAACATGAATGCTCTGGTTACAGATTAAGAAAATTATGATATATATACATATATATAATAATTCAATATATATATTGAATACGAGTTACCTGAGATTTTGTGAGTGGGATCCTTAATAATGTGCTATTTTCTGGGCTTAAGTTCCCAAATGAGTAAGAGCTGAAACCTCTTTTTTGAATGGTATGTTTATGTGATAGGATACTGATTTATTACTAGACTCTATATGGCTGTACTTAATGTAAGATTTTAAAATAAAACAAAGCAAAAACAAGCTCACTTCCATGTGTCCATTCTGACTCATGGCAATCCTATTGGGCAGAGTAGAACTGCCAATGTGGGTCTCCGAAACTAGGACACTTGCAGGAGTATCAAGCCTCTTCTTTCTTCCTCGGAGCAGCTGAAGACTTTGACCCACTGACCTTGTGGTTTGCAGCCCAATACATAACCAGCACAGGTCACTGGAGCTCAATCATAAGATTAGACAGATTAATGATGCACAAAATGATATAAAGGAAATTTTAATAATAAAACATTTATTCTTAAGGTTTCCAAATAATATTTAATATTTTAACATTTAATAAAGAATTTAAAATTTAATCTAAAATAAAGCATTCTTAAGCTTAAGAATACAAAAGAATTCTACATAAAATATATGCATTTTTCTTTAGCAGTCAGTGAATTATGTTGAATTCTCAGTTTTATTGACTAGAAATGAATTAGAAAAGAGCAAAAGAACAAAAGATAGATTATGATCTCTGGTCCAAATTAGTGCCTGCTGTGGCATCAAGAACAAAAAATAAGTATGGTCTTGATCACAAGGAGTCTTGGGGGCTTAGAAAATAATAAATTATACCTAATAAGAATAATTTGTATGGGAAAATTCATAAATTAAAAAAAATTAACAACTGAAATTTGTGAATGATTCATAGGTGGCAAGGTTAAAGAGATTACTATACAAGACCAAATATTGGTTTAAATAACATAAAACAGCATTGTGCACATATAATTACACAAATAATAGACTTCAGTGACATTCTCTTAGAGGCAAGGATGGCAAGACTTCATCTTATATACATTGTGCATATTGTCAGGCGAGACCAATGCCTAGAGCATGACATCATGTTTGGTAAAGTGGAGGGACAAGATGGACTGACACAGTGGCTGCATCAATGGGCTCAGGCACAGGAACAGCTGTGAGGATGGCACAGGGAAGTGCAGTGTTTCTTTCTATTGTACACAGTTTCTCTATGGGTCCGTGCTGACTGGATGGCACCTAATAACAACAATATGATATATTTTTTAAAAACTTCTCCAAAACTAGAATCCAAGCCGTTGAGTCTATCAACCACATAGATCCTATAAATCAAGTCGAACTGTCCCCATGAATGCTGAGATGGTAAATATTTACCAGAGCAGAAAGCTTCCTCTTTCTACCATGGAGTGGTTGGCACATTCGAACTGCTGACCTTGTGGTTAGCAGCCCAAAGCATAACCCGCTACATCAACAGGGCTCCTCTGCAGTTGACCTTATAGGTCTCTAATATGTTATCATATATAAAATAACCTTAAAGCAGCATGTATCAAGAGACAATCATTCCAAACTGAAATTTATTGGTTGGCTTACTAATTACCTTGTCAATAATTCCTTAGTGGCATGTTCTGAATAATTATTAACAATTTATGACATTGACTTTTAAGAACACATAAATGCAGCAATGTACCCAATATCAAATATTTTAAAAAATCTAAATCTATTGATTCATTTCTTTACAACATGTATTTTCTATATATTTTCTTACAATAAACATTCTACTTATTTTGATAAAATGATTGTCCTGATAGTTGTGACTCTAAAATCAAAACTAATTCATCTGATTTCTTAACAGGGTATAGTCTGTACTTATTGAAATAACAATCAAACAATTTTATGGCTTTGAAATCCAACTAGACATATCACATCAGTGTTTTCTTATAAAAAATAAATGAACAAAAAATAGAAAAAATTTAAAAGTCAAATTCACATCCTCTTATTTTAGGAAAACTTGTTCCTATTATGTGAGTCACTGGTAAAAACAATAATCCTGCTGGCTTTGTAAAATTAAAGAGTTCCAAATCATTAACATACAAAATTAATAACAAACCATTTAACATTGACCCTTGAGGGAGACCAGATGTTCCTGCTTAATTAGAGAAGACCTGACCCTCGATGACAGTATATTTCAATCACATTTTTAAATAAGCATAAAGCTAACCAGTAGAGCTTAACACAGACCAAAGTGAAATTCATAGGATTAGAAAAGCCTCAGTAAAATGTCAAAAGTATGTCACGCCTATAAGAAAAATAAAATCAGAGTACATTGAGTCAAATCTTTCTCTTAACTTTATGAAAATAATCCTGAATAATTACCATCGAACCATAAGAAAGGAAGGAAAGAAGGAAGGAAGAAGGAACAAAACGAATCCTGTCCTTCAGAGTGTGAGAGCTACAATTAGGAAGGCACTGCAAAATCATGTCTAGCCTTAAAGGCACATGTTGTCTTTGCACAGTGTTATTGATTCAAATTCACGGCCACCTCATGTGTTGAAGAATAGAACCATTCCAAGAGGTCTACTTAACTATATTTTGCTTTCATTTTCTTTTAGTGGAAGGGCATCATCAGTCCTTTTCTTCCAGGTGTTAGGGATGATTTGACTGCAAACTTTTTGCTTAACATAAAAGTACAAAACACTTATGCCGCCTAAAGGCCCTAATACATACACATTAGAACCTTGTATTCATATTAATATATAAGGAAACTATAGAAATAACAATTTTCTAATGCTAAAAGCATCTCAGTTCACTTTGTGATTTCCAGATCAAATCCTTCTGGTGTGGTCTATGCAAGCTATTGTGCACCACCCACGGGCAGAATCTGAAGTCCACATGGCCTGAGTCACCCATGGCTGAACAGAAACTAGGTCAAGAGTGTTCAACAGGAACAGAGTACCAGTGGCTTCTCCACGTGGAGTCTATTTAAGAATATTAAGTGCCCCTGCCCCCATGAGAGGCTTTTCCTCCCAGTTTACTCACCAACAGCAGTGAAAGTGCCTTCTTCAATACATGCATGCCATCAAAGCTGAATGAATCCAAATCTGTACACACACTCCTGCTCCACCAAAAGAGGGGCACCACTGTGAGCTATGCAACAGGCAGTTTGTAGGAAAACCTTTTTGATTTTTTTACTTTCCCTTCATTTAATACATTCTCTTCTCTCTTCTTAGTGGTTTTTCCTTGCTTCCTTTTCTTCCTGTTTTACATTTATTTTTTCCCCTTCCAATTCCCCTTGAGCCATCACTGGCAAGGCATGTAGTTTCACTGCTCTTCAGTTTGTGATTCCTAGCAAAACAGAACGTATAATTTTCCAAATCTAAATGGCAAATACCGGTTTACTTCAGTTCACTAATGTCTAGAATATACATATTTATGCATTACATTTTATTTTGAAATCATTTAATTTTCCTAGATACACAGTTTGTACTATACACATTCTGACCATTAATGGATACTGACAGGTAGTTCTTTCCTCATTTTGGGTTGCAATATCTTTCCACATCCTTAGGGCTAAAACTTATGAGGAGATAACTCCTTCTCAGTCACGTGCTTAATGCTCCAACATGAGGGGCCCTTCTTTTTGCACTATCCCATTGAATCTTTTGATACTAATAATAAGATTTTCAAAGGTTAATTTTGCAGAAGTAGTCTGTATGCGAGTCAGCCTTGACTCGATGGCATTGAAACAAGAGAGTCTGCGTCTTCCCTCTTGGTAGTGTCGCTTAGCCTGGAAGATTGCTTGAAAACTGTTCAGCATAGATTACCCTGCTGGTATTTGAAATGCCAGTGGCACAGCTTACAGTATCGCAGCAAAAGTGTAACCCAATATATTATAGAAAACAGTCTCTTTGCAGTAATAGAAAAATAAATCACTCAACATTTTGAGGAAATGCAAGAGATACAGAACATCTAAATGCGACTAAAATAAATAATTAAGATTTAATTCAAAAACAATGCTGAATAAGAAGAAGAAAGGAGGACCCACACTTCCTGATTTTAAAATGCACTACACAGCTACAGAAATTTAAAAAAAAATCTAGTTCTGATAGAGCCAATCAACTAATAGAATAGAATAGGGATTCCAGATAACAATGGAATAGAATAAAGATTCTGAAAATAAACTCACATAGCTTTTGTAAATTGATTTTGACAAGATTGCAAGGTCCATTTGATGAATGAAGGAGTGTCTCTTTTATATGATGCTGGATAAATTGGATTTCCACATAAAGAACAATGAAAATGGATATTTGATTCAAACTATATTAAAAAAAAGATCTAAGTCTAACTGAACAAGGAGGGAAAACACTGCCAAGTCTAGTTTTCAACAATGCATTATCTTATACATTACAAAAATCACAAACATCAAATTTTAAAATACATAAATAATACAAAAATTTAAAATATTTTTTCATCAAAATAATTTACAAAAACAAAAGTGAAACCATAGTAACCCAACTGGGAAGGTATATAGAATCCATGTGCTTATCAAAATATAATTATAAAAAATAAATTAAAACTTTAACAACTTAAAAGCAAAAGTTGTATGACCCAATGATAATGTCTGAAAAGGATTACATAGACATTTTCACCATCCAAGATGTTCAAATGATTGTTATGAAAGATGTTCAGTGTCCTTTGCCATCAGAAATGCAAAACAAAATCCTTCCACAATTCTTTGGATGGTTAATTAAAAGTAAATTTAAAAATAAAACAAAGACATAACATGACATATGTCAAAGATGTTAGGAAATTGGGTCTCAACCATTGTGTACAGGTATGCAAAGTGTTACGACCGCTGTGAAAACAGGAGGCAGTTTCTCAAAAAACAAACATTAGAGCTACCATATGATCTACTAATTCTGACCCTAAGTACATATCAAAAGGTTTAAAAGCTGAGGCTCAAAAAGACACTTGTAAAACAATGTTTATTAGAAAATCATTCACTATAGCCCAATGCTGAATACAATCTACTAAATGCCTGTAAGCATACGAAAACGTAAATCAAATGTCCTTATATTTGGAAAGGAATTATAGCAGTAGGAGAAATGAAATGCTGATTTCATGCTATGGATGGAACTTGAAGATGCTATACTGAGTGAAATGTTGGTTACAAGAAGACAACTCCTGCACTTAATTTAAAATCAGTGGTTTCCATGGTGGTTGTGAATGGGCTAATGATTAAAGATAATTTAAAACAATGACAAAATAAATGAAGGAACAATAAATAATATAGCTGGTGTGAGTCCTCATGTACAAACACATGTCTTGTGGAATTTAACTCCCCGTTTCTGAGTTTCAGGTTCACGTTTTCATGACGATTCCGTTCTGTTGGGGTAAGAGCATGTCGAGTTTATTTTATAATGTCTGGCGTCTTAACAGCTTTCATGTGGCAATCTATCATGTAATAATTGTTTTGACTCATCTGAAACAGCAGAGAAATAAAAATCTGGAAAAGGAAAAGGATATGGAATATGTGACTAATGGTATCTAAAAACGGTTGTCTCAAATGATTCTAGAAGAACTAAATGATGAGCAACTCCCTATTGCTGCAGCCACCACATCAATCCATCTCCTGGAGGGTCTTCCTGTGTTTCTCTGCTCTGCTGCTTTACCAAGCATGGTGACCTTTACGAGGAATTGGTGTCTCCTTACAACAGGTCCAAAGTATGTAAGATGAAGTCTTGCCATCTTTGCCTCTAAGTCTGAACACACTTCCTCAAAGTTGAACTTGTTTGTCCTTTTGGCAGTTTATGATATTTTCAGTATCTTGGGCCAGCATCACAATGCAAACTCATTGATTCTTCTTCTTACTTATTCAATGTCCAACTTTGACATGCATATGAGGCAATTAAAAACCCATGGCTTGTGTCAGATTTGCCTTAGTCCTCAAAGAAACATCCTTGCACTTTAACACTCAAATAAACATTGGCATCCCCAGTGCTACGCATCTCGGTCTTTTGACTGCTACTCCCCATGAGCATTGATTGTGGATCCAGGCAAGAGGACATCCATTTAACCTGTTTTCCATTTATTAGACACACAATAGTTAAGCTTAACTCATAAAATGTTCTCTCTTAGAATTACAGTCTTTAAGAACTGTCTATATGGCAACAAATTGACAACAACTTCAAAAAATAAAGAGAAGTTTTAAGGATCAGTGAATTTATGTTAATGGCAGAGAAATAATTCAGAAATGATGGAAATAATATAATCAACATTACCAAATTTTATATGTAGAAGCTGCAGAATTGGTAGGTTTTTCAAAGTATATTCTCAATCCCAACAAATAGAATACAAAGTAAAATGACACATCTTTATCATTTTCCAATAAATATGAAGTTAAAAGGTTTTGAGATTTGTTTAAATTAGAATAAACCTGACAAATATTTACTTTTTCATTTTTATAGTATTTTCTTTCTGTATATTGTTTTCACTAAGATATTTTAGGTCCATGAGAATTAAGGAATACTGCTGAGAGGTATGTAATGATCATAGAGTTTTATTTGCCTTCTTAAAAATTCTTCTAAAAAATATATTGAGTGTACTGAAAATATATTTACTCAAAACTTTGTAGATTGTCTATTAATTGAGTCAACAGATACTTATAGGCTTAGAAATAATATAGGAATGTGAATAATTTAATGAAGGTATCAAAACAAATACTCTTGTACTTATGGAATATCTCGGTGTTACTGATATTATTGGACTAATAAGGAAGTACACACACATTGTTAGCTTTTACTAGCAATTCTTGAACTCACACATCATATAAGTGGTCATATTAATTCCATATAGTATTATATGTTCTCATATTGGTTTACATTCTCCCTAACTCTCTGTATTAGTCTGGGTACTTTAGAGAAACAAATCCACAGAAACTTATGTATAAGACAGAGTTTTATATAATGGTTAAGTGCACATCAAGAAAACATCCCAACCCAGTGCTACCCAAGTCCATAAGTCCAACATTACACCATTAACCCATAGGTCCAACACCAATCCACAAAGTCCCCCTCCATCTCACAAAACAGATGTAATGATGCCAACTGCAGGAGGAAAGCCGAGTCAGTAAATGTGTAAACATCTCAGAACTGGCAGTGGTCTCCTCACGTATGCTCCAGCACTCAGGGCTGCATCAGGGTAGGTCCATGTGGCTTCTCTTCAGGGATGTCTTGCAGGAAGTGAGCTTTGCCAGCTGAAGCAGGGAACTGGCTAAGGCAGCTGCACCCTGGTCCAACCATCATAAAGCAAGAGACCAGAGAACTTGAAAGGTGAGGCTCACTAAGCCATTTATCTCTTTGCCCTTCATTTAACCCCACATGCGTTTATCGGCCAGGTTGGCACAATAAACTAACTACCTCACTCTCCACACAATAAAATGATATTCCATAGAAAGCTGGAGTCAAATATTAGCATAGGAAATCTTTATCTTTAAGCCAGGCTAGTGGGCTACACATACCTTTTTACATATATTTTAATTGGGAGTTAATATTTATGTTATATCATTCCATAGTTCCATTATGTGAAGCGGTATTGTGCAATTGTTACCACAATCAGTTTCTAAACTTTCTTTTTCCTTCTTGGACTCCTTGACACCTGCTTACTTCCCCACCACAATGGTGCCCCCAGCACATCCTCTGCTAACTTGTAATCCTACTTGAAGTCCCTATAACTTAATAATATACTGAAAAATAGAAAACCATATGATACAATTTCAAGAGGGTGATCCCCAATGACATAACACCTCTGAGATAAACCCTAATATGAGCAAACAAAAAACAAAACAAAGCAAATATACAGAAAATGTTGGGAACCAGAACAAGATCAGCATGCACCAGAGAGGGAGCAGAGGAGAAAGTTTTAACTGTTCAAGTCAAGTTTATCCCTTGGATCTTCTGTACTCCTCTCTCCAATGCAGTCCGTTTAGTAGCCACGCTTCTCCCATCCCTCAATGATGGATAGAGGGAGATCACCAGAGGGTTATCTACTACGTAGTTCCCACAAGTGTGTTTTGCACTCCCACTGTCATCTAGCATCTTCCGAAAACCAGATTCTCTCAATTTAGTCTCTGATACTAATTTCTACTTCGATTTGGGATTATCTGAATTACAGTCCTTGAGTGACTGATGATAGTGTGTGTAGTAGCTACATAATCTGTTGTCAATTTGAGAGTATTAAGAGGGAAGGAGTAGAGTTTAGCCTGCCAATCAGGTTGCAGTTTGAGGACCTCATTTGGAGGAACTAAGGAGATAAATGGCTTGCTGGAGGAGAGACACACTCACTCACTCCCTGCGAGACATTACTGACGGAGCCTGATGGAGCTATGCCGATGCAGCAAGAGCTCTGGAGCTGGACGAGCCATGTGAAGACCCAGGTCAGTGCTGAGATGTTTCTACCACCACTGGATCCACAAGACTTTCCACCCACTGGCCTGTGATCTTCCTGCATTCAGCATCATTGCATTTGTTTCATGAGTCTGAAGAGGAACATATACATTGTATTGGACATATGGGCTAATATCGGACTTAAGAACTTGATCTGAACTGGGCTGGGGTGTTTTCTCAATATTCAATTGCTTTTCAAAAATAAAGGTCTTTCTTATAAACATATCAGTGCCTCTGGATTTGTTTCTCTAGTCAACCCACACTAACACAGTGTGTTTCTTCCACGTGAATTTAGTTGACATCTAACAAAGATGATTGTTGGAAACAAGCCTTTAAAAACCCAGACACTATTTTATCTGATAGCCAGGCACCGTCTAATTCTTTGCTTATATTTTGCTATAGCACCCATATCTTCTGTGTTCCCTTCCTGAGGGTAAATATAATGTAACAACTAATTGTTCTTAAGTTGGAGCTAAGATTTAGTGTGAAGCCAAACCCCATTCCTGGATCTATGTTTGTTTGATTCATTTCATTTGTTAGTTTTATCTGCCTTTGGCTCCCTTTCAAAATCTACTAGTTAATTTACGGTAGAGAGCCTTATAGATCACCCTCTGGGGCATAACAATCTTCCATTAATATTGTAGATGATTAGCCCCTGGTATTAAGTTTTAAAACCCTGTTGAGAGAGTGATGTTGGGCTAATGTAGGCTAACTCAATTTCACAGTACCGGAAATATTCACTTGTATAGAATCAATCCTTTCATGGCTGGATGCTATTACACAAATGAAGGGAGTTCATTGTCAGGGAAATTTACAATTATAATTACTGAGAAGATAAGTCACAGATTTTCTAGAAAATACATATCATTTCAGCAAATAGGGCATTGATGTTGCAAGAGATCAATGTTGTCAGACTAGCAAATAGTCAGCAATCTCTTGGTCAGCTGTCTTTCCCTTCCTCAGACACCATGTATATTCCAACTTAAATCCTCTGATTACAAGTGTATCTATGGTAGAGTGCATTTAACCCAATGGAATTTACTCATCAAATCCCGGAGCATGCGGTGAAGGTCCAGGATTAAGTGTTGCAGCGTTTCACGACACCTGGCCTGGGTGCTTAGGATGTACCCGGAAGCATGGGTCAGTGTGACTCATTTGGTACATACCACCAAAGACACTCCTCTCCTAGGTCCCCAAAAGCCTTTTCAGTCCTTCTTCCCACCAACCAGAGGTCGGTTCTCCCTCTTTTGCTACCAATAGACATGCATTGCGGTCCCCCAGATGTGTTTGCTCCCTTTACCCTCTCCTGAGCTGATTTCTCCCATCAGTATCCCTCATCCCTCTGTCTACCTGTCCAAGGGACCTCATTTTAGATTTTCATGGAAGTCCCTCAGTAGACAACCTCCCCTTCCCCTCTTTTGACCATTAGATCCCAGCTGATGAAAGGCAACCTTTGGCAAAGTGAGCTTCAAAATACTGAACAGATGGAGTATGGTACATTGGCGTCAGTCAGGCTCTCTACCAGGCTGTCTGGTCCCTGGATGCCCCACAAGCCTGAGCTTTTACTGCTTCTGCCGCTTGTCCCTAAAGCAAGGGCACATAGAGTATTTGTCCTTCTATGATTAACTAATTTTACTCGGCATAATGTCTTCCAGATCCCTCCAGGTCTTGAGATGTTTCATTATTTCTTTCCTGTTGTTTAGGTTTCCATAGTATCCCGTTGTGTGCATATACCAGATTTGTTGTTGTTGTTTTGTTTTTTATCCAATCTTCTACAGTATGCATTTAGGCTCTTTTCAAATTCTTGCTATTGTGAACTGTGCTGCAATGAACATGGGGGAGCATCATTTGTTTGTGATGTTTCTTTCTTTTTTGAGTATATGCCCAGTAATGGATATATATATATATATATATATATATATATATATATTGCCCCCCCACCCGACCAAATGTGATCACACCCACGAGACTGACGACAACATATCTCCCAAAGACAGGCTGGTGGTTTCTAACTGCTGACCTTATGGTTACCAGCCAAACACATAATCACCACCTAGGCTCCAAACTCCATTGGAACAACTGCCTAATTAACAAGTTCTGCAAGTACACAATTAAATATTCTGGAATACCTATCCTATGCAATGTTTCACATTCATCTTTAGCATCTACATAATCAAGTGTCTTTGTGTAGTCACTGGGTGCACAAGGATAATACCCTAAAATAGCTTAATAGAAGGTAAAATTGTCCATACTAAGCCATTTAGTGTTGTTTGACTTTAAAGTCACTTTAGGAACCTCTTTCTTCAAGTCTCAAGATTCAAAAGAACATCTCATAGCAGTGGCAGTGCCTAACGTGGGTCACAGCACCCCCATAGAACTTGGAAATCGGAATTCAATTAATTTTTTTTCAGCATTAATGCTATGAGTTACTCAATTAGTCCTTTGCTTAATGCAGTAAGTATAATATCAATGACTTTATCTTTTTAGGATTTCAAGTTTAATACACAATGATAGTCTTTCTTTATCTTTTCTGTTACCTTCCTAATCTAAACAACCATTACCTGCTTAATCTTATCAACTTTATTTTTCATCATATTTCCTGTCTCATTGAAATCCTCATTTTAATATATTTGCTTACCTATACATTGTTATATTCTTACTTATCTTACTTTTTTTTCCTGAACCAACCTTTGAAATATTCTGTTTAGCTATCCTATTAATCAGTTAAAAGCTTTATCTATTCTACATTCAAGATTTAGTTTGAGTCTTCTCTGACATCCATTGTTTATCTTTCCTGCCTTTCTTTTAATAATATTATATGTATTTAAAAAATAAAAAGAATTGAAGAAAAAATTCAAGCCTCACTTTTCAGTGTTGAAGGACTGTTGTTTTTGTGGTTGTTGGTGCCATCTAGTCAGTTCCAACTCATCACAACCCTCAGTACAACAGTGTGAAGCACCACCCTGCCCTGTTCCTTCTTCCCAATTGTAATAATTTGAGCCCATTGTTGCAGCCACTTCCCCTCTACCTTAACTAGCAGGATGTCCTTCCCAAGGGCTATGTCTCCTGGCAACATGCCCAATGTATGGGAGTTGAACTCTCACCACCCTTGCCTCTGAGGAGCATTCAGGCAGTACTTCTTCCAAGAAAGATTTGTTTGTGCTGTTTAGTTACTAGTCCGTGGTACTTTCAATATTCGTTGTCAGTCCCATGATTCAAATGCACCAATTCTTCTTAGATCTTCGTCATTTAAGGTAAACTTTTATATGCATATGAGGTAATTGAAAATATCATGGTTTTGAATAGGGACACCAAGTTCTTCAAGTAATATCCTTGCTTTCCAGCACCTTAAAGAGGTCCCGTGCAGCAGACTTACTTAATGCAATATGTGGCTTGACTTCTTGACTGCTACTTCCATGAGCAATAATTGTGGGCCCAAGCAAGATGAATTCTTTAGCAAATTTAATTAATATTTTCTCCATTTACCTGTTGGTCTAGTGGTGATGATTTTCCTCTTCTTTACATTGAGTTGTAATCTTTACTGCAGGCTGCAATCCTTGGTCTTTATCATCAAGGGCTTCAAGTCCTCCTTACTTTCAGTAAGCAAGGCTGCATCATCAGCTTATCTTAAGTTGTGAATAAGCCTTCCTCCAATCCTGAGGTTGCATGCTTCTTCATATAATCCAGCTTCTCTGATTATGTGCTCAGCATACAGATTGAATACATTTGGTGAGATGATTCAAGCCTGATGAAAACCTTTCCTGACTTTGAACAATGCTTTATGCCCTTGGTCTGTCCTCACACTGCCTCTTGATCCATGTAGAGGTTTGCAGGAGCACAATGCAGTGTTCCGGAATTCCCTTTCTTCTCAATGCTTATCATAATCTTTTATAATATATATAATGGAACACTTTTTTTTGACTTTGCATTAATTGATACTAAGCATTCAACTTTGTATTGAAAGATAATATTGGAAATATTGAATAATATCCAAAACCAACCTACTGCCAGTGAGCGTGGGTTCAGAGTGACCTGTATAGACTTTCCAAGACAGAAAATGTTTATTGTAGCATGCAGCCTTGTTTTCTGTGGGATATATTAAAAGAAATGGGAGAAACAAAAAAAAGTCCTGTACAAAATCAGTAAGTGACATTCAGCCATTTTACAGGGTAATATATAATCAAGAATTGATGGTATTGATGGAAGAATTCCAAGATGCAATTGTTCAGGTCAAACTGTACACTGAGCACCCAACCCCTGTAGAAATGACTCATCCCTTAGATTTCCACTGCCTCTATTGATATTCAGGAGTACAGGAAACCATCCAAAGGACTAATCATTGAGTGTGCAACAGGAGACCTCACCAACTAATTAGAACACCAAGGTTAAGATCAATGAAAGAACTCAATTTGGGCTAAAGCTAGCCAGTGGAACTCTGCCAGCCTCCCCCTCTAAAATTAGGCTCGGTCCACATATTCAGTCTTTCTCAAACCATGAAATGATCAGCTTCATAATTGAAGCTTACTCTGCTTTTGGTCACATTCAACACGAGGGGGTATCTGCTTCACTCTTGCCAAGTGTATCTCTGCTTCTTTGACTACTGCTTGGTCTTGTACTATCTGGCTATCTCTGTTGTTGTGGCAAGCAGCTAGAAAGGAACTTGCTAGTTGATTCTGAGGAAGACATGGGCCCCTAACAGCAATGAGGGCATTGGTGCAAAACAAAGTTCCTGGATCTGATGGATTACCAATTGCAATGTGTCAAAAATAAAAGAAGCAACATTTAAACAACATGTTTTTGAAGACAGTTACCTGACCAACTGATTAAAAATGATCATTGTTTGCTCCCATTCTAAAGAAAGGGGATCATATAGAATATGGGAATCATTTAAATATATCATTAATGTCATACAGAAGTATTTTTTCTGAGGATATTTCATGCAGGACTGCAATAATGCAACATGAAACTTAAGAATTGGGACCTGTTTCAGAAGAAGTGATGAAATGTGTGCTCTAACTACAGATGTTTGATGGATTTTGACTGAAAGTAGAGAATAAAGGATATATGTTTATCTGTGTTTTCATTACTATGCAAGGACATTTACTGCCATAGAGAATTATGGTAAAGTGAAATTGTTATGTATGGGTCTCATGCATAGCCTTTGTAGCTTGTAGCATGCAAACAAGTTATAGAGAACCACAACAACAAAACCTCGGGCATTGGTCGGTTTTGCCATTCTGCTGACTATAAAAGTTAGCATACATAATATCCCCAAATGGCTTATAGTGTTTACAAAATATAAACTAGAATTGTTTGAAGTAATGAATTATTTCTATTTCTACATGAATATTTACCATAAACCTAACATACCTTCTTACACATGAAAGGAAAAATGTGGTTAACTACCAATACACTTGTAAGTCTATTGCATTGAGCAAATCTATTGCACAGACCTCTTTAAAGGTCTCAAGAGCAAAGATCTCACTTTGAAGACTAAGTTTTACCTGACATAATCCATTGTATTTTCACTCACCTCCTAGACATTTGAAATTTAGACTTGAGTAAGGAAGACCAAAGAAGAATCATTATAGTTAGGGTGTTGGAGAAGAATACTAAGTGTACTGTGGACAACCAAACAAACAAACCTATCTTACAGGAAGTACAGCCAGAATGTTCCTTAGAACCAATAATAGGTAAACGTCACTGTCTGTACATTGGATACATTATGAGGAAAGACCAGTCCTTGGAAAAAGACATTATGCCTAGTGAGTTATGATAAATCACTATAGCCTTTCTAGCCATGGTTTCTTATATGATATATTATTGTTCTGGGCTGTATTCACCTGTGGCCATGGGCCCATTTGGAGGACATTCTCTACTATGCTGACAGACATGAGGTGGGTTTCAGACCTTCCTGGTAGAGGGTATGGGCCAAGCCATACTCTTTGTTTCCCTGTGCCCTTCTTTAAGATTCCATGTTAGTAGATGATGAGACTAAGGATACACCCTTTGTTTCCTTGAGGATGTCTTTCAGGCTCCACTTTAGTAGAAAGTGTGGAACAAGCCACGTCATTTGTTTTCTCGGGGACATCTTTTATTTTACCTTGGTACAGGATGTGAGTTAAGACACCATCTTTTATGGGATTTAGGTAAACTCTGATTCTAGCACACATCACATCACATATAAAACCAGACCTCTATTTTCTGACCGAACTTCGGTAGAAGCGAGAAGACCTGCTATAGCCCTCAGACATACTTGGCTTCGGGGTAAGTACCTCCATCTGACTCACCTCTGCCTGACCCTCAGATTCTGGACTTAACAGCATCCACCAACATGTGAGACATTTTATCAAATTTCACGAGTTTTTGTGGGGTGTTTACAGCTATTGCAGAACCCAGGAGCAGTAAGGAAAACACTCAAGGAAGGAGTGGGACTTGGGAGGGAGCAGAGTAGCATCTTGGAAAGATTAGACATAATGGAAATCTTAAATAACCAAAACTTCAGAACTACTCATAATAAATTCTTACAAATGATATTATTACCACATCTAGTAAAGTGGAGAGTCAATGACCCTCAATGGAATGGATTGATATCATGGTTGCAGCAATGGGCTCAAATCTAACAACAAATCAGAGGATTATGCAGGATAGGGCAGTGTATCATTCTTTTGTACACAGAGTTAGTAGGAGATGAGTAGCGAGCAACTAACAAATATATGGCTTTATTATAACGATCAAACCAAGCAAGAGACACACACTTGACAAATTTGAAAATATTAGAGCATGAGCTTTTAAAATATGCCAAAATATTAAGTTAATTAATATAATTTTCATGGTTTAATTTATTTCAGTTTTCTTAAAAATTGTAATTTTTCACCTTTTCTGTTTCTAGTTCTTCATACTGTTATTATACATGAAACTGAAAACTTATTAACTGCATATTTTCTATTTGTATTTATATTTAATAACTAGTAAAACATCATTTTAATTGTCAATAAAACACAAAAATTCTGTTAAAGATCTTATATCTCAGTGAAGGGATGTAATGGTCCAGTGGTAACACTCTCCCCCTCTACAGGGAGGACCTATATTGCTGTCCCTGCCAGCAACTCTGAAGCTCAGTCATTACTTGTCTGGCAGGTGAGGCTGTGGGTTGCTATGATGTAGACAGACACCAGTGATTTTCCAGACTAAAAGGGACTAGACTAAAAAGGCTTGGCAGTGTTCTCAGGAAAAATCGGTCAATGCAAAATCTATAGATCACACAATATGGCTCCATTGTGCACAAGGTCACTAAGAGTAAGGAGTCAAATCAAGAGTAGTTAAGGTAACAAAATTGAAGATAGAAATGTTATAAGTAAGGTTTGAATATATTACATATTGTATCTAAACAATATAATCTTTAATAATCTTTTTTCTTAATCATATTTTAAGTCAGAAGTATTGCTTCATTGTTTTTATATAAAAATATACCATTTTGCAAACGATATATATATGTATATATATATATGCATATATGTCAGTGACTTGCATTGTATCCCTTGCCCCCCTATTTCCCCCCCCAAATTCTCAAGTTTCAGTTGAAGTCACTATTTTCTCGCAATTACAAAGCTCCTGGCTATCCACCAGCCACGATTGATGGATATGTTGTTGTCAGTCTCGTGGGTGTGATCACATTTGGTCGGGTGGGGGGGGGGGCAATTTCCCCTCCCTCGTTACCCCTCCCCCTTTTATGCAAATGAGACACGCCTGAATAATTTCTTGGTGCTGCAGTTACACGTGGTGCCACAGAGGGGAAGCTAGATACAATGCAAGTCTATGGGAAAAGTGGTGCCCTGGTGCTGCAAAGCGGGTAATACTATAGCCTGCGGCACCATTCTGCGTGTGCACCACGTGGGCGTGTCTCCACTTGTCTAGACATGTCTTTGAAAAGGGAAGGAAATTTCCCCCTCTTCCCGCAGATCCCTTCCCCCACTTTCCCCCCCCCAAAATTCCCATTTCGGTTGAAGTCACTATTTTCTCGCAATTACAAAGCCATGTAGAGTATTCAGAAACTCTGAAAGTATAAATACACATAAATGTTCAGATAATATACATTTATAAATATGTAAGCTCATTTCATACTGCTTGTCACCATAGTACAAAGAATTCACAAGCAATATATATTTCACTGTATTCCAGAAACCGCATAGATTACACAGACTTTAAATGGCTACAACAGGGGTAGTGGGCATTGGGGAAGCTGAAGTCCCATAGGTGCTATAGGACACTGCCTTAAACGATAATTGATTAAAAGGGAATAAGACTGGATACAAAGAAATAGAGTGCCTAAGCTTGTCTTATCCTCCAAAAGCAGATTCCCAGATCTTGAAAATTATGTGAAAAAAGTAAATAAGTTAATAATGAATGAATTAACAAATGAATAAACACCACTACTGCTAAATTTTACTCCCTGAAGACCAAGAGATAGAAATTTTAAGATATGTTTCTACTGAGAGGAACATAGTCATATCCCATGTTGAATGTTTGATTTGTGTCTGTTTATTAAAATTTTAAAGAAAAAAATCATAATAAAAAATGAGAAAAGTCATATACTTAAAGGTATGAGGAAAATAGCTGATGTCATTCATAATGCTTTCAAAATGATGATGGCAACATGTGAATATGTGCTTAACACACTGGATGAATGTATGGATTGTGATAAGAGATGTAAGAGCCCCAATAAAAGTAAGAAAAAATATGAATTTGGATAAAAAGAAGGAAATTCTTAAGATAAAATAATTTTGTTCTGAGTCAAAGATTGCGAATCAGGAAACATCAAAATGAAAGTTTAAAATTATGGTTCCAACTGAGAACTTAATCGCACACCATTTATATTCACTTTTGCAGAACTCATTGCTGCGCTTGGGGAAAGTACAGAAGTACCTTTGGTTGATTGATATTTAACATGTTTTGTAATATCCACGTATTAAGAGTTTTTATTGGCTGAGATACTCACCCTTCTCAATTTCCCATGTTCCAGATGTGTTTCATCCAACAAACTGTGTGATCCACCTCAGGAAACAGTAAAATAGGTAATTTTGGTCACCAGTGAATCATGGTTCACATATTCAAAAAAGCAGAGTTTGTTCCTTAAAACAAAATATAGTGTGATTCAGACCTTTGTTAATCATATTAGATATGTCAAGGACATCCATTTTAGAGGGTTTTATAAAATAATTCTTTTCAAATAACGATTTTAAGTTATTGATATGATAAGGAGTATTTGAAAAAATGGGTGAATCTAGTAAGCTTAATGAGAAAGGCAGTGGATTTCTAATAGGCATAAATAAAAAAATAGCAAGAGTGAGGGAACATAAATAACAGAGAGAAAATTGCTGCTAGTTTTCCTGAATGAATGGAAAACAAAAGTTCTGTTTGGAAACAGGTTTAGGAAGCACCTGCGAGCGAAGTCTTTGGTAACAACCTGGGTACCCATGTCTAAGAAGAGCTTTAAAAAACATAAGATTTAATTGCTTAAAACAGAATTGAAATATTATATTTAAGATAAAATAGTAAATAATATTGAACATCAATGATCATCAAAAGATGAATATTACATATAATAATTTTGTTATTTGATTGTAGAAAAGAGTGGTTTTATATTTTAGATGTAGATTGGATATTATTATTCTATTGTGTTAGTGGAATTAGCTTCTTACCTCAATTAAGAGAAAGAAATATTCTAGTCAAGTGTAGAAGTGATGATAGAGATTTTATTCGAGATTCTAAGGAGGGAAGTCAGGACCTGACGATTGGTGTAGTCAGCAAGATGGCTATTCTCAACACATGTGTCAAGGGGGAATTAAAATTCCTGTGGGGTGTGAGGGATTGTGGGGATTTCAGTTCAGACATCTCTGTTTCCACCTGGTGATGATGAATACAAGGGATTTGGGGAACGCAATCCCAAGAGCAAAATATTGTGCACAATTGTCCACTGATTCTATGTCTCTAAAGCAGTATCTGTGTAAAATACCTGAACAATTCATGGACAAAAGAAGGCCTAACTCTCGGAGCTCCTGCAAACAAGTTGTATGGAAGAGTCACACTCTTTTCCGTGTCTGCTCTGGTCCTCGCCCATTGTGTTCGCTTGCCTTGTTTCATTAGAAATAAAAGAGAGCCATTCAAAATTCAACAAAAGTTTATGGAACAAAAATCGGACCAAGCCAATGTTAGATATTGAATGATGTTTATTATTTGATTTGACCTAACATTTTAAGATTCAAAAGAGTTGAGAGAAGACAATAGAACCTCAAAACACCCTTATACCAAATCTTATAAGGGTCATCATGGGGATAATGATATAAACAAAAATGATAAGGAAATTTGTGATCAGAAAGATTTTCATACAGCAATATCTTGAGAGATATTTATAATAACTCCCAATTTATCCTAAACAGATCTCCTAATCTGATCTTTGAAGTCCGTTTCCCCAAAATGAATGCATTCTTTGAAGGAGAAACAATTTTACTAGTTCAAGTTTGTGTAGATCTGGTATAGGGAATCTTTTGCTGCCAAGGACACTTTGGATATTTATAAAAAAATTTTGGCCACACTGATAAAAATTTTATTAAATCAGCCCTAATGTGATGGCTGGAACTGCTTATCTTTGGTGATAAGTTTGATTCTAGCAAGCTTTGATGATTTCTCAGAACTTATAGGCTTGAGGGCCAGGTGTTCCCCACCCTGATGTAGGCCATTGTTTACTTCAGAAACTTTTAGAAACCAGTTTCCTCAAAGTAGATATTCTAAGCCACATCTAAGGGCAAATGACCTGGGTAGCCCAACTCGATTTTATGGATCCAGATATCTAGATTCTAGGAGAATTAAAATGAATTTTCATTTGTAGAGAGAGAAAACTGAAAAAAAAATCAAATTAACTAACAATGAACAAGTACAATAGAAATAAGAAAGTGTTTAGTATATCCAACTGTTCAATTTGTGCCTCCTCTGTGTTTGTGTCCTTCCCGACTTCCGATAGCCTATGTATTCCCTGAGTCAAAGTTCTCAGATTTGTTCTAATTGTCTCGTTGATAGTCCTAATAGTTTGGGGTCTGTGATCCACCTTGAGTTTGTGTACGGAGTGAGGTAAGGGTCTTGCTTCATTTTTCTGCAGCTGTATATCCATTTTGCTCCAGCACCACATATTAAAGAAGGTATCTGCTTCCCATGTGATATTTTTTGAGCCCTTATCAAAGATCAGTTATTTGTATGCTGATTATTTTATTTCTAGGTTTTCAATTATTTTTCATTGGTCTGAATATCCATCATTATACCAATACCACATTGTTTTGACCACTGAGGCTGTATAGCAAGTGCTAAAGTTGGGTAAAGCAAGCCCTCCCACTTTGTCCTTCTTCTTGAGGAATTCTCTGCTAATTCTGGGTTTCTTCCTTCTCCATATGAAGTTGGTAATCTGTTTTTCCAATTCTTTGAAGAAAGATGATGGTATTTGGACCGGGATAGCATTGAACTTAGATAGTGCCTTGGGTAAATGGACATAATTAATATAGTGAGTCTTCTGGTCCACGAGCATGGGATGTCCTTCGATTTTTTGAAATCCTCTTTGGTTTCTTTTAATAGTGTTTTGTAGTTTTCCTCATACAGATATTTTATTTTTAGTCAGGTATATCCCTAGACATTTCAATTTGTGCTTTAGATGGACAACAGATAAATGGGTAAAGCAAGCCATTGGACAGTAAAAGACATGAAAAAATAATAATAATTTATAAATTATCACGGGTTCATGAGGGTGGAAGGGAGAGAGGGAGGGAGGGAATAAGGATGGGAAAAAATGAGGAGATGATACCAAGGCCTCAAATAAAAAGAAAATGCTTTGAAAACAATAATGGCAGCATATGTAAAAATGTGCTTGACACAATGGATGTACGTATGCATTGTGATAAGAGTTGTAAGAGCCCCCAATAAAATGTTTTAAAAAAGAATCAGGAGAGCTGCGTGTCAGGATTGTATTTTATCATCATGTTTATTCAATATATATTCTGAGTTCTGAGAAAATAATCTGAGGAACTGGACTATATGAAGAAGAATGGGGCATCAGGATTGGAGGAAGGCCTATGAACTTGCAATATACAGATGACACAACCTTGCTTGCTGAAAGTGAGGAGGACTTGAAGCACTTGCTGATGAAGATCAAGTGCGGATTACCTTTAGTAATCAACCTTCAGTGTGGATTACAACTCAATGCAAAGAAAGCCCACAAATCCCAACAACTGGACTAATAGATAACATTGTGTTAAATGGAAGATTGAAATTGGTAAGGGTTTCATCTTCCTTGCATCCACAATCAATGTTTATGAAAACACCAGACAAGAAGTCAAATGATGCATTGCATTGGGCAAATCTGCTGCACAGGGCATTTTTAAAGTATTGAAGAAGAAGGATGTCACGTGACATCCTGCACTGATTTATGGCCCTACACGGAACAGCACTGGAGACACAGTGTGGGTGGGATGTGTGACCGAGCTGACCCCACCACACCTGGGCAAAACACTAAAGGCCTGCAATAGAACAGCAAGGGAGAGCAAAGCAAGGAAGTCCTGAGGGAGTATCAAAAATAGACTTTGGGGCCAGGGCTTGGCACCCCATCAGACTCGACTGGAAAACCTCCTACATGTCAACAAACAGACCTTGAACTATTTACAGGCTTTTCTTTCCTTATTTCCTTCTTCTTTTAGATTTTGTATGTCAGTGGCTTTTTTTGTTCGTTAGTTTATTGGTGTTGCTGCAGTTCTAGCCTGGTTTTTATGGGTCACTTTGTTTGGTGCTGTCAAGGCCATCTGCAATTTTATGTGCATATTATTATCTCTGCAGGTCTATCTAGATAAGATAGGCTGGATAAACAATGTGGAGAAGAAAACAACAGGGCCCATGGTTCTGGGGGCACATGGGAGAGTGGGAAGAGGTGTTAACCAACCCAGGGACAAAGGAACAAGGATTGATTCAAAACCAGTGGCAAGGAGTGGATGGGAGGACTGGTAGGGAGTGATCAAGGGCAATGTAACAGAGAGGAATTACTGAAACCCAAATGAAGGCTGAGCATGGTAGTGGGACAAGAGGAAAGCAAAAGGAAATAGAGGAAAGAAGTAGGAGGCAAAGGGCAAGCATAGAGGCCTAAATACAGGCATGTACATATGTAAATATATATATGTGATGGGGGGAATAGATCTATCTGCATATATTTATAGGTTTAGTTGTAGGGTAGCAGATGGACACTGGGTCTCCACTCACATATTACGTACTCCCGCGATACAAAAACACTTTGCTCGACTAAACAGGCATTCCATGATACCCACCTTCCCAACACAATCGCTGAAGACAGACGTGTGCATAATCAAATGTGGTGAAGAAAGCAGATGGTGCCTGGCAATCAATCGAACTAGTCTGGGGTTTTAAAATCTTGTATTCAAACAAACAGCCATCTAAGCGAGGAACCAACTAAGTCCACATGGAAGAAGCACACCAGCTTGTGTGATACAAAGATGGCAATAACAAAATTCATATATCCTGAAGGGAAAAGTGTCAGCACTAAAATTAATGAACAATCACTTTGTAGAAGGCTATTGAGGACAACGGGAGCTCAAAACCTACCTGCAGAGTATCTAGTCAGATTAAGCTACTGGCAGATCCCCTCCAGCACAGGCAATGCTTCCAAATAGCCCTCCTATCAGATAGTGATCATTGTAATCTGGATTATGCTGGATCGAACTGGATGCTTAGTCATTTAACCTCCCTATTAAAAAAAAATCATTTTATTGGGGGCTATTATGGCTCTTATAGCATCCCATACATCAATCGTATGCATATTTGTATATATGCTGTGCTCTCCCTATTGACCCAACCTGATTTGGTTCTGGGTGCAAATATCTCTTCCTTGTTCTATGACAAAAAATTTACTCCCTGGCTTTGTTAATATTGATGGTGATGTTTTCTTTCTTACTAATTGTTTGTATTTTTATCTTTATATTGTTGTTTTATCCTTACCACTTTATTTTATTTGTTTTTTATGGTTTCTGTTGGGTTTTCCAGTTTGTGAAGCACAGAAGGACTAGATGCATAGAGGTAATAACTGATGCGATGGTTTATAGGGGATATAGAGATGGGAGTGGGAGATAGGGAGGGTGAGGGGATTATGGGAGCAAGCAATGTACGATGGAGGGAGGAGGGAGCACTAGAATTGACTGTGATTACCCAATACATTTTAAATGGAATTTAATCACGAAAAGAAAGTGTTCTAAAATTGATTGTGGTAATGATTGTACAATTCTTGATATGATTGAACTATTGAATTGTATGATATGTGGATTATGTGCCAATAACACTGAGTTGATTTTAAAAGAAAGAAATATAGTGTCATATTGAAAATTATTCTGTTTCAAATTATTCTGTCCCATAAATCAATTTTGGATACAATGTGGGGTGTGTGTGTGTGTGTGTGTGTGTGTGTGTGTGTGTGTAACAAATACATAGTACATACTAAACTCAGTATGATGCTTTCCTACTAAGGACAGAAAATATGAAGTAATTTTTAAAAAGTTTGTGGAATAATTACACTATCTTTAAATCATATTTTCTCATGTGTTTTTAAGCACCTCGAAAATTTTATTATTTTTTAATATAAATAGCTATCTGTCACAAAAACAGGGACGTAATTTCTACAAGTGTAAAATCTGAAAAGCAGGTGGTGGTGGTGGTGGATGGTTCCACACGTCGGTTTCCCCCCATCGTGGCCATGTGCACATTTCCGTGAGACACTGCCTGCTCCGGCATCATCCTCAAATTGTCCCCGTGTTTGAGCCCCTGGTTGCAGTCACTGTGTCCATCCATTGTTTTGAGGGCCTTCCCCTTCCTGACAAATTGCCCAAAATACATGAGACCAAGTGTCATCATCTTTGCCTCCAAGGAGCATCTGGGCAGAGTTCAGCCACGATGAATTTGTCTGTTCTTTTGGCAGTCCACGGAAACTTCAATATTTATCACTAGCACCATAATGAAAATGCATCCATTCTTCTTTAGTCTTTCTCATTCAAAGTCCAATATTCACCTGACCTTGAAGTCATTGAAAATACCACTCTTGGGTCAGGCTCACCTGAATCCTCAAAGTAACATCCTTCCATTTTAGAAATTGACAGGCAGAAGTTTATTCATTCAGCAACTATATATTGGGTCGCCATTATGAGCCAGGCACTGTTAAAGGCACTGTGCATATATCAGTCACACAGAATAATGTGGCAGTTTTGATTTTTTAATCTTTATTATTTGTATCCCCAAATTAAAATTATAAACTGTATGGGTTTATATTAATTTCAAACTACAAGGCCATTCAAACTCCGAGTGATTATGTACAGTTTCTGGGCTATAAAATCTTTACTGGCGCAGAAATCCTCATCTGTCGCCAGCAGAGCAGCTGGTGGGATTGCAGCCTAATGCTTACATAGCAGTACACAATATGCACAAAATTAACAGGGCTATATAGGACAAATAGTTCAAAATTAAAGAGACTAATTAAAAAAAAAGATAGGAATACCTGATGCTTATTTGTGGTTTTTTTGGTTATGCTTATTTTGTTATTTGTGCGTATGCATAAATTGTTTGAACAACCATATTTAATAGAAGGAGCCTTGTTGACGCTGTGAATTGAGCATTAATTTTGGTTGCTAACCAAAAGGTTGAGATTTCAAATTCATCATCCACTTGTTCAGAGAAAGATGAGGCAATCTGCTTTCCTAAACATTCACAGCCTCAGAAAGCCTCTCCAGTACCGCTCCTCTGTCCTATAGTTTTACCTGGAGTCAGCATTGACTCAATGAGTGTGGGAATGGTTTTAATTGATATCTTACATATTCTTGGACTTTATCATAAATTTATAGACTAACCTATGATGCAAAGTTTCCTAACCTTCATTCCCTACTCCCCACTCTTTATGGTTGTTTTTAGGGGCCATTGAGTTTGTTCTGACTCATAGCAACCCTCCATAGAGTAGTCAGGAACACAGCCTGGCCCGGTGCCATCTTTGTGATTGTTTTTATATGTGAGTTCCTTGTGACAGCCATTGTGTCAATCTACCTTATCAAGGGCCTTCTTCTATTTTGCTGTGTCTCAACTTTACCAAGCATTATGTCCTTCTCCAGGGACTGATCTCTCTTGATTACATATCCAAAGTACATGAGACGAAGTCTTGCCATCCTTGCCTTTAAGGAGCATCTGGCTCTACTTCCTCAAGACAGACTTATTTTTCTTCTGGCTGTCCATGGTATATTTAATAATCTTTGCCAGTACCATGGTTGAGATGCATTCATTTTCCACTGCTTATTCTCATGAGTTCTCTTTTCTTAGTGTAGCCCATACTACCCTCCCTAAATTAGGATGTTCTATTCATACCCACTCTCTCTTGAAAGTGTCTAAAAATAGTTACCCAGAACTCAGAACTCTCTGTGATCTAGTCTATTCTGATTTATAGCAATTCTTTAGAATAAAGTAGAACTGCACTTGTAAGTATCTAAGACTGTGACTCTTTACACAGGTAGAAACACTAGTCTGTGTCGAATAGAGCCACCTGATGCTTAGCTACTAAGCTAAGATCAAGGTATCCTCCTCAAGATTTCTACATCATTTGACCCTTCTTCTGAAGGGACTCTTTCTCAGAATATGAAGTAAAGGAAGCCAAATTACCATTAAGAATAAATCTATATATCTACTAATTGTAAAGAAAAAACTAACATGAATTTAAAACAGTAGTGTAGGAGTTACATAATCTGTTGTCAATTTGAGACTTATGACTGAAGGGGTGGACTTTATCCTGTAAATCAGGTCATAGCTTGATGACTTCATTTGGAGGCACTAAGGAGATAAATAGCTCTTTGGAGACAAGACAGGATCACTCCTTGGGAGGCATTTCAGCTTAGAAGACACATGGAGACAAGCTGATGGCAGCCAGAGCCTTAGAGCTCTTTTCTTAGAGCTGGAGAAGCCACGTGGAGACCCCTGCCAGCGCTGAGATGTTTACACTGCCAGTGGATCCACAAGACTTTCCACACACCGGCCTGTGATTATTCTGCATTTGGTATCATTGCATGTTTTGTGAGTCTGAAGAGGAATTTATAAATTGGTATCGACATATGGGTTAATACTGGACTTTTGAACCTTATATGGACTGGGCTGAGATGATTCTCAGTATTCAATTGTTCTTGTATACATTTGAAGGTCCATGAATTTGTTTCTCTTGTCTACCCAGATTAACACAAACAGTGTCACACTTAAGTCTCATGACATTAATCCACTCTTTTCTTAATAGTCTTTCCTTTGTATCTTATACAATTGCAGATTTTGTCTTCTTGTTTTCAGAAGTATTTCCATCATCAAATCTCTTATTAGGAATGGATATTCCTGACTCTCTCACTGCCTCACTCTCTCACTGCCTCACCCTCTCACTGCCTCACTCACTCACTTTCTCATTCACTGTCTCACTCACTTTCTCATTCACTGACTCTTACTGTCTCATTCACTCACTCACTCACTCACTCACTCACTCACTCACTCACTCACTCACTGTTTCATTCACTGACTCTCACGGTCTCATTCACTCCCTGCCTCACTCTCTCACTGCTTCACTCACTCACTGCCTCACTCACAAGAGAAAAATAAAAAGGAATGGATATTCCTGATCTTGAATTATCAAGACTACAGAGATGAAATAGCCTCCGCAGACTTCAAGAAAGTTGGTTTTTTGCCAACCTCCATCTTTAAACGAAAAATTATATGCAACTCATGTACCCCTTTCTCAAATTTTAAGAAATATCATGAGAGTATCAGGGAAGAGAATGCACAAGACGGTGTATTCAATTAAAATACACATTGTTTAAATTGAGCAAGGGGATGTCTCTTCATATAGGTTTCACAATTATGAACCTTTGCTTTTTAGAGTTAAATTGCTTTTAGAAATGCCATGGGATACTGTCTTATTGTTGGTGCTGTTTTTCAGTTTTCCTTTCCAATTGCACAACAGCATTTCCTCCAAAATAAGAAGATATATACCAATTAGCAATAACTATAGTTTTTAAAGGCTATTTTCTTATTCGTTATCTATTTCTCTCTTAAATGTATAAATTTCAGTGTAAGTAATCTAATGCTAAACTATAGAAATGTGCTTACGTGGTTATAATCAGAGTAGAACTTACCACAACCACTTTCTAGGGGCATATAAAGAATTTATTGATGAATAGGAAATCCACTCTTCAATAATTAATAACACTATGATATCAATGCAATTAATCCATATTTGATGGTCATAAATGAATGAATTGTTCCTTTTAAAAAGAAAGTCACTGGTATATTTGAATTAGACTATTTCTCAAATGGACTCTAGTGACCTTAAATGCTCACTGAAAAATATGAGCAGTTTAATCATTTGTAAGAGAAAATCCATTACAATGCCAGGATAAAAGCCACAAAGAACTTTATGTGAGGATAATGCATGCCTTAAATTGAACATGAACATCCTGAAAATAAGTACAGTCAATGGAGCGATTATGTAATGTTCTCAGTTGGAATGGTAATCAGGGTTCCATTCGCATTCTCTAACAGCTAGCATAAAATATACACAGTATTTACCAGTGGACTTAATTGGTCCCAAGATGTCGCTTGGTAGTCTGCCTCCATCTGGATAACATGTTTCTAAAGAGATACCTTCCTGAGTTTATTATAGCAGTATTATTTAACGTCTCTATAAATAACATAAATCATACATTAATAATTGTATAATAATAAAATATAATATTTATTCATGCTATATACTCGCTGAATAACTAAAATGATGCTAAAATTAGTTAACATCAATTTTTAGACATAACATATATTTTTAAATAAAATACATTGCTTTATATTGTAAGTATTATGAAATATATTTTATTCATTATTAAATGTGATTGTTTCACTGTTCTACTTCAGTCCTTAAAACATTTTAGAGTTTATATTAATTCAGACAATAAGAATAATGTGTTATTCCAACAATTGGGGATTTTACCCTACACATACACATACCCATACCCATACCCATACCCATACACATACACATGCACATACACACAAAACACTTGAATAACACAAGCAGTTTGCAATCTACTGATTGCCTACAAGGTTAGTGGTTCAATTCCACCAACCTGTATAGTAAATAAAGGCTTGCACAACAGTAGCCATTAAAGTCACAGTGAATAAAACTATGGAGCAATTCTGTCCTGCGAGTCTTGGGGTTATCACGAGTCAGAATCAACTCTTGGTCAATATTTTTTATTCTGTTTTGTTTTCAGTACACACCTACGTACATAAGAGTTCCAGAAATTAATAATATTTTATCTATAATAAAAAAGCTGATGTTTCTGGAAACAAGATATTTGTGACACAAACGATAGTTTGAATACAGATTTTACTGGAGTTCTATGATCCTTTATGAAAATATAATCTAATGCTAATCACTCTAAAATCCTTAAAATTATAAGAATACATCTCTAAGAAACAAAAACCAGGGTTAGAGCAATTTTCCTTTGGGAGTATTTCAGCAAATACTGTCTTTGCTAATAGTGTTAACATTGCTTAATAAAAAAAGCAAATAGGTCATCCTCGACTGATTTCATAGGTGCTTAGCAACTTTATTTCTTATCCTGAATTTATTCTTGATAACAAACAACAGACCTATGAATCAGCATTTAGGAATATTCCTTTTTCTTTAGTATTCTACGATGTCACTAATATGTGGTTTCTGTGGCTAAAGTTTTACTATATTGCTTGTGTTAATCTTATGTGGACTTGCTTTGATTATAAATATCATAATGTATGTCTTTTTACTTCTAGATTATTCTAAATAATTTTTTGGAAAATTTTCTACATATGCATAATTGTTCCCTAATTTTAAGTCTTATTGGACAATTGAAAACATCCCCTCTAACGTCTCTGAATAGAACATTTCCATTCATCTTTCTCCGGATAATTTCTTCCCATCTAATTTAGAAATCAACAATGACTATATCTATAATTTCTATCTCACCAATTAACTGAGCATCTTACTATATTTGAATTTTCAATTCTCTATTATTTTAATTATTATTTTTAATTCTAGCTTGTTTCTTTTTAATCATTTTTATTCTTGGTCATATTTCCAATTGATGATTACTCTGTTAACCATGTATGATGACTTTCACAGGTTGAAGGTTTCAGCGGAGATACAGAAGCAGGTGCGCCGTGGAACATTAACAAGTAGAAAACAAAAGGTGATTTAGATGCAGCTGGTCAGCCTCTTAATAGAAACTGAAATTCCTATTGTATTTACATTTCATGTAAATTTAGCACCTGACTCTTTCAGTATTTCAAAGTGAGAATTGAATTTTCTTTAGTTCTTTCCATTCAAGATATTCTTAGTGTGTTATTAATTTTTGATTTTCCAACCTTAGGTCTTTGAACATTTCATTATAATATTTTACCTTGTCTTCTAAACTGACCTTTGAAATTTTCTGTCCAATTTAACTTTTTGTCCTTTTGATAGGGATCTTTCGTCCAATGCTTTTCCCTAAAACAAGCAATTATTGTTAACTGTGGAAAATATATCATAAAACACAAATAAATTAGTCATTATTTTTGAATGAATGTTTTCAGCCACCAGAGACCTTTTGGTGAGATATCTAGAACCTTATTATGCAAACTGCATGCGCTTCATGTTGGTTTGGGATATTTCTCTTTCATCACTTCATGTCTCATGGCTACCAAATCTGGAAGATGACCTAAGCCAGGATTATGCATGGCCGTCCCAGTGCATGTATAGGATATCTCAGGTTCATTAGGTTTTGCCTCTAGCAAAAAATATTTTTTGCATTTATATTTAATGTTTACAATTATAATAAAGTTCATTTTTTAGTGGCAATTTTCTTTTGGAAGTCAATGCAAACAGTTAACTAGTAAATTCAGAAAAACTGTATATGGCAAAAATAAAATGTTATGCTTTTATAAATCCATGGTAACAACAATTTATTTCCTGACCAATAATCGTGTTCTATGTGTTTCCATTGAAATACCTTATTTAATATATAGTGTAAATTCATTACTGTTGAACTCATGGTCAATAGCACTGTAATTTATACTTTAACAAAATTTATCTAATGTAAATATTTTCTCTCTAAGGCAGCTCTCTTGCACTTAAGAGTACTAGACAGCACTTCAGCACTATGATTGGAAGCCATTTCAGCCACATACACAAAATAACAAACAGAAAAATACAATAACATGAAAAAATATAGCACTAAATAGATAGCACGTAGAACATTTATTTACAATATGAGAGATGAAATGGAAGGTAGAGGTTTGCCCTCTTTGGCCTCAGCTGGGAACAATCAAGTTGGATAATATTAATTGTTCACTACACTGTGGATGTCTGAAAATCACCATGAAAGTGTCGACTATTGATATTAGTATTACCAATAATTTATTGCCTGAATATGTTCATATTGAAAACCCACACAAGAAATAGGAACAACTGTATTTGGAAATCAAATATTTAAACTATTTTACATTTCTGTAATAAATTTAATTTGTTAATTAATTGTGTGACTCGGTTCCCTAAAGGAACAACATTTGTGGTGTGTATTTGAATATATGAGAGACTTATTACAAAAATAGTTTGTACAATTTTGGAGACCGACATGTTAAGCTATATGCTCACATATTTCTGCCAATCTGATGGCTTGCTGTTAGCACACATTCCAAGAATCAGACGTCAGAAGGTGACAAATCAGATGCCGGATCAAAGATTACAAACTTTGCCAGAATAGCCACACATAGTGGTCACACACCCAAGGAAGAATGAGGTGGCTAGGGTAAAGACTGTCAGAATAAAGCCTTCTAGAATTTCATGTGCTGATGGGGCATGACTGAAGATGAGAAGAAACAGCTGAAAATGAACAGCTGATATACTTTATAGTTTTATGGGTCATTAAAAGGATGTATTCCATAACTTCTGTGATGCAGCAGTGGAGGAAACATAGAACAAATTATATTTTTGATATTTATTTATTTAACGTAAGTCTCAGTTGTCTCTTCCTTATCAGTCAAGACTCAAAATTTGGCTTTTGCAGAGAGGTTAAACATCTTGCCTGGATTCTCTTTGCAGCAATTGACAACTCCAAAAAGTCAATGTCCGTTGGCTCAGTAGCCATTGTTCTTTCTATGTCATATTGAATCATAGTTGCACTTCACTGTTTAATTTCTAAGAGGGCTCAAAATACCAAATGTGCTTTAGTTATAAGGCTGAAAATGGACTTTAGCATATTTAGATGTTTTTTACCATATGGAGATCAATCCATCACTTGGACATATGGGCAGAAGACGTGTGTAGGAATATTGAACATGTTTTTCTCTTAAAATAATGATATTAAGCTAAGTACTATGATAGAAATGTTTTTAGGAGCCAAGGTTTTATTACCAAGAAGCTTGGAAGAGTTTTTTGTGTGTTGCCTGAAACTTTTGGAATATATGTTAACTAAAGACACATTAATTCTTTATAAATTGTGTGTAAGATCTAACTTTGAGGAGGTTTCTATATTTGATAATCCCACAGAATGTAAAATTTAAAAAAAATTTAAACAATGAGAATGTTAGATATCATCCCTGTCCTTGTTTGAGAATGATCAATTTAAACAATGCTTATCTTATTATGTTCTGGGTTGAAAAATGTTTTATTTTAATGATATATTCTAGCTTTTTCAATGAACACTCATGGTTGAAGTTAAAATAGTATTATCAAAAATTTGTATAATATTTTTTCTCTTGTCTGCTGTAACTGGAAAGTAGAAAACTAATTTATCTGTGAGATTAATGAAAGTATGTAAGATATTGTTAGATGTACTTAGAAAATGCATTAATTTACTTCTAAAAAGAAATAGAATAACAAGAATATTCTCTCTAGCCATTTTTCCCAGGCCAAAAAAAAATTCAATGGTAGTTGGTAGGTTGATTATATTATTAGGTAACTTGAGTACAGATGATTTGTACTTATATGATCAGAACCTTTCAAAAGAATAAGTGAATATGATGGAAATGTTATTTAAAATATATTATCAGCCAAATGAAAAATAATAATGGTGCTTAAAGAAGTTCAGGTTGTATTGAAAGCATTAGCCAATGCCAAGTATCCAGGAACTGACAGAATACCAATTAAAATGTCCCAGCAAGTTCATTTGTCTATGCCAGAGCATTTGGAAGATAGCTGCTTGGCCAAATGATGAAGAGAATCATAGTTGTAATCATTCCATAGAAAAATGACTGAATGGAATGCTAAAATTATAGGACAATATCATTAATATCATATCCAAATACAATTTTCCTGAAGATCATTCTGCACCGGTAGCAGCAATACATGGATGGAGATCTTCCAGGGGTTCAGGCCAGAATCAGAAGAGTGTGAGGAACAAGGGGGCATTGGTCATGTCAGACGGACCTTGACTAAAAATGGAGAATACCAGAAAGATGTTTATGTGTTATTGGTGTTTACCATACCAAGACATTTGACTCAATGGAGCATAACAAAATATGGATAGCCTTGTGAAGCCTGGGAATTCCAGAACCCTTTCTTGTATTCACGCACAACCTGAACATCAATCAAACAGCAGTTGTGCAAAGAGCAAGGGCATACTACATGGCTGAAAAATCAGTAAAGTTGTGTATCAGTGATGTATGCTCTTACAACAGTCACTCAGTCTGTATGTTTAGCAAATCATTGGAGCAGATGACATATATGAAGAAGAATATGTCATCAGAACTAGAAGAACGCTTATTAATAGCCTGCAATATGCAGATGACATAACCACGTTTTGCTGAAAATGAGGAGGACTTGAAGTACTTGCTGATGAGCTGATGAATAACAAGGATTCTATCCTTCAATATGGATTGCAACTCAATATCAAGCTGACTAAAATCCTCATAATTGGACCAATAGGTACTGTTATGACAAATAGAGAAAAAACTGAAGTTGTTAAAGATATTGTCTTGCTTGGATCCACAATCAATGTTCATGGATGAAGCAATCAAGAGATCAAATGACCCACTGCATTGGATAAATCTGCCAAAGTAGATCTTTTTAAAGTGTTGAAAAGTTAGGATATTACTTTGAGGAACAAGATCCCCCTGACCCAAGCCATGGTATTTTCAACTGTTGTATATGGATTCCATAAGGAAGACTGAATAAGACAAACACTTGGCATCCTTGCCCTTATTTTTCCCAAGACTAATCAGTTTCTTCTTTTAACAATCCATGCTACTTTCCGTTTTCTTCACCAGCACGAAATTCAAACACATCAATTCTTCTTTGGTCTTCCTTATTTGATGTTCAACCTTCATATACATGTGAGGCAATTGAAAATACCATTGCTTGGATCATTTGAAACTTCGTTCTTAAAATAAAATCATTGCTTTTGAGTACCCTAAAGAGGTTTAGTGGGACAGAGTAAACTCATGCAACACAAATTTTGATTTCTTGACTGCTGAACTCCATGAGCATAGATGATGGATTCAGGAAAGACAAAATCCTTGACACCTTCAATCTATTTTCCATTATCATGATGTTACCTAATGGTCCAGTTATAGTCTTCTTGATGCTGAGTTTCAATTACTGAAGACCGAAATCCTTGATCTTCACCAGCATGTGCTTCAAGTTCTCCTCATTTTCAGCCAGCAAGGTTGTGTCATCTGCATATCACAGGCTGTTAATAAGCCTTCCTCCAATCCGGACACTACTATTTTTCTGCATCTAATCCAGCTTCTCTGGAATTCCATTTTTCTCAAGCTTATGAAAAAGTTTAATGACCCACACAGTAAAATCCCTTGGCATAGACAATAAAACACAATGAAATTCCTCCCAGCATTAAATACTTCCAGCCAAGAGTCATCTGATGTTAACAATGATCACCGTTGTTCCACATCCTCTTCTGAATCCAGTCTGAGTCTTTCACTGTTCCAAGTCAATGTACTGCTGAAACCATTATTAGATGATGTTCAGAAAAATTTTACTTGCACAGGATAGCAATGGTATTGTTAGGCAATTTGATAATTCTATAGGGTCACCAATTTTGGAATGGGTACAAATTTGGATCTTTTCCAGTCAGATGGCCATTGAGCTGTCTTCAAACAGTGCTGCATCTGTTCATTGAGACATTTAAATTGTTATGCTTCAATTTCTGGAGCCTTGTTTTTGGCTAATGCTTTCAGTGAACCTTCAATTTCTTCCTTCAACACCATTTGTTCTTTCTACCTCCTAAAATGATGGATTGTTTACTAGTTCTTTTTGGTACAGTGACTCTATAGATTCTTTTCAACTTCATTAACATTATTATTAATTGGCCTTAATATATATCACATCATTCCATATTTCAAGCACATCCAACAGAATTGTACATTTGCTGCCACAATCAGTTTTGAACATTCTTTTTCTATATGGACCCCTTGACATCATCAACCCTTCACTCCCCTTCTATTTCTGTGTCAACCTCCCCACAAAACCTTTATTCCACTTGCTGACTCTATAGGTTCATCAGTTCTGGTGTTCATACCACAAAAAATGAAAAAACAAACAAATATATACCACAGCTTTAAGACGGTGACCCAATAATATAACACTCCCAAGATTATATATAATCATAAGTCAAAGAAAACACTACAAACCCCCAAAACATAAGATTTTGGTAACCAGATCAGGTCCACCATGCATCCTAGGGGCAATTGTCTAACAAGTTTTAACTGTTTAAGTCAGGCTTCTGCCTTTGACCATCGATACTTGACATATCAAGGAGCTCCACTTAGTGACTACTTTCCTTCTATCCCTTAATTGTGGATAGACGGAGTTTACCACTGGTTTATTTCCTGTATAGTTCCACCTATGAATCTTGGGCTCCCACCGTCATCCATAGTCTTCTGCCAAATAGATTCTCAGACTTTAGGCTTTGATACTAATCCTTCCCTTCAATTTTGAATTGTATGCTTCACAGTGCTTCACTGGCTGACAGTGGTGTGCTTTTTTCATGTGCATTTAGTTGACATCACACTTAGATGGCTGCTTGTTTGGAAACCAGCCTCTAAGAACTCAGATGCTCTTTGATCTGAAATCTGAGCACCATCGGATTTCTTCACCACATGTTGCCATAGCACTGCCCCTCCCTTTTCCCTTCCTTTGAGGCAAGAATGGAGCAGGGCCTAGTGTGAGCCTCCACACCATTCCTAGATAGATGTTGGTTTGTTTTGGTCTTTCAATTTATTCTTACTTGGAATTTGACCCAAAGGTCATGTCATTTCATTGTTCAATCTTGTCAAGCAGAATTGCATAATTGCTTCCATAATCAGTTCCCAAACATTCTGCTTCTTTCTGGGTACTTTGCCATAATGTCCCTTTTATTACCCCCTTCCCCAACCCCCTTGTTTTACTTGCTATCTCTATAGTTTCATACATCCTGGGTTTTATTTACTGAAAAACAGAAAAACTTATGTCACAATTTCAAGAGTGTAAGTCCCCACTCCATAGCATATCTGATATGTATATATATATCCTGATATGAACAAACAAAAACCACTTACGTTCGAATGATCATCATAGGTTTACCAGAATAATACATATTGTAATACAACATACAGAGCATTGATGTAGGGCATCTTTCACCATTCAGTATTTTACCCAAAGAATCTTTCAATTTTGCAACTTGAGGTTTGAATATTTACTTCAGGTCTTTCAGTTTAAGGTTGTTCTTCCTTTTTTATTTTCTATGTCTAGGTATTTACACATTTCATTATACCATTTTACTTTGTCTTCTGGAGCTGCCCTTTAATATTTTCTATTCATCTTTAAGATTTCATAATTTCTTCCATTTTCTGTAGCTACTCTATGATTAAAAGTCATTAACATATTTTCTTCTGAAACGCAGTTTGATCTTTTCTTTCTGTTTTCTTCTTTTTTTTTTGGTGACATTTTTCCTTAGCAGGAAACAAAGTTCACAGCCGCACACTGTTCTCTTAAATCAGCCATCACAAAGTAAACGAGGTTTGAGTGAAACTGCTTTTATTAAAAAATTTTCTATGACCAGAGAGAACCTTCCTAGGTGACACCACTGAGTTTACTAACTCTGAGCCAGTTGCTTGATTCTCGCTTAGTGGGAAAAATGCATACTATGAAAGCTCCATTGGCAGAACTTTTTCCCATATGTTTTTTGGGGGTATGCCCTCATCTAAGGATACTACCAGAAGCTGGGAACAAATCAGGAGGAATCCAAAGTGCACTTTAGGAAGGTAAAAGGGCAAGAAGATGGAGAAGTGTTATTGAGGATCAGTAGTGCTCTTCAAATTCTAACTAGCATCTGCATCATCCAGTTGACTTGTTAAAATGCAAGGTACAGGGCTGCACCCCACAGTCTCTGATTCAGTAGATTGGGCTGGGGCTGGATGTCTGTTTCTAACCAGTTTCCTGGAGTTGCTGATGCAATGATCTTTTGCTTTCTTTACGAATGATGTTCTTGATATCCGCCCTCCATTTTTCAGGAATTTTGTCATTCGTGTTCAATAAATATTGATATGGCTTCCATATGCAGATAGGAAAAATTCAAAGTTTTATTTTAGTTCTCATAAATTTCTTTGAATTTTCTTCAGCTTCAACCTCAGCTTAAATGTAGCATGCATCTTTCCTGATTTTAAACTATGCTGAATCTACTTACTCTGTTCCAAGGATAGTTGCTAAGAATTTGCCCGGAAGCCACGTGTTGTTGTTAGGTGCCTACAATTAATTCTGACCCATAGTGACTCCTATGTTAAACAGAAGTAAACACCACCCAAAGTTCCACCATCTTCACCATTGTTTTAAGTTCTAGCCCTTTATTGCAGCTGTCATGTTGATCCTTCTTGTTGAAGGTCTTCCTACTTGGTGCTGCTCCTCCATTTACCAAGCATGATGTTAGTTTCCTGGGACTTGTCTCTCTTAATGACATGTGCAAAATATATAACAGTCTTATGTGCAAAATCTAGATATCCTTGCTTCTAAGGCAAATCTTGGCTATACTTACCCTAAGACAATGTTTTTTTCTTGTTATTTTGACAGTCCATGACGTTTTGAATATTCAAATTCATTGATTCTTCTTGGGTCCTCCCTATTCAGTGCCCAACTGTCACTTGAGTACAAGATGTTTGAAAATACCATGGCTTGGGTCCGGTCTACATCCTTGCTCAAAATAACATCCTTAGTTTCAATATTTTAAGGATTTCTTGTACAGCAGACTTTCACAATGCAATATCTTCTTTCTTCTCTTAACATCTGCTTTCATGAGCACTGATTGTGGATCCATGCAAGATAAAATTTGCAGCTTCAATCTTTTCTCAATTTGTCGTGATATTACCTATTGGTCCAGTTGTGAGGATTTTGTTTTTCTTTATGTTGGTTCCAAAGAAACACAATTAAATGTCCTGCAATTCCTATTTTTCACAATGTTTTCTTAACTTTACTATCATCCACAGAGTTGAATGTTTTTACCTTGTAATTGAAACACAAATATCATACAGATATTCTCAGATTTCTTCCAAGATCCATCTGATAACAGAAATGATATCTATTGCTTCATGACCATTTCTGAATCTCCACTGGATTTCTTTTTATCATCTTGCTGCTGAAACCAGCTTTGAATTAATTTAACGCAATTTGAATTCTGTGTTATATTAATAATTTTCAATATTTTTCTCATCCCACTGGTGCTTGCTCCTTAAAAATATGTACATAAATGAATATATTTAATTCAGTGGGCCTGGTAGTTGTTTTTCTTGGCATAGATGAACGAGTGCTTCAAGTGTTACATAAATTTTTTGAAACATAAAAATTGTTATTCTGTCAATTCTTTAAGCCTTATCATTTGTGCCTTCAGTGACACTCTAACTTCTGTACAGTGGTTCTTGATCATATTCAACCTCTTTAATGGTTGACTGTAAACTAAATTTTTTATATACTCTTTGTTTTCTTCCCATTTTTGTTTTCCTTTGCCATTCAATATTTTCCAATTTTGTTGTTATTTGTAGATGGCTTGGAGTCCTTTCCAATTCATAGGACCCCATGTACAACCGAAGAGAAGCTCCCTTGCCCTACGCTGCCCCCACAATTGTTATGCTTGAACCCATTGATTTAGTCAGTGCATCAACCCATCACATTGCTACCTGCCCTTTTTTAGATGATCCTCTGTGTTATCAAGCATGGTGTCTTTTTCCAAGGACAAGCCTCTCTGAATAACATATCCGAATATGTGGACTAAATATTACCATCCCTGAATCTAAGGTACATTTTGGTTCTTCCCCTTTCAAGAGAGACTTGTTTGTTCTTCTTGTAATCCAGACCGTTTTTAATATTCTTGCTTGACTCATAATTCCAATGTATCAATTACTCTGTGGTTTTCCTTATTCATTGACAATTTCAATCTTTTGTGCATCTATCACTGATATCTAATGGTCCAGTTGTGTGAGAGTTTGTTTTCTAGACATTGAGCTGTAATTCATACTGATTGCTCTAGTCCTTCTTCATCGGTGCTTTTTGCTTTCAACAAGCAAATTTGTGTTGTTTACATATCATAGCTGATTAATAATAAGTTCCTCCAATTCCTATATTGAATTCTTTTTTCATATAATGCAGCTTCTTTGAGTGTTTCTTTAGCATGCAAACTGAATAAATATGGTGAAAACATGCAACCCTGAAACAGACTTTCCTGGGTTTAAACAATTCAGTATTTCCGTGGTCTATTTGAACAGTGCTTCTTGGTCCATACACAGGCTCCACACAGCAAAATGGAGTGTTCTAGAATTCCCATTCACCTCAGATTTTCTACAATATAATGGTGGATGATACATCATTAACAAGTGAAAAAGGTGGCTTTTTATTCTACAAAGTCCTCAGATTAGTTGAGGGCCCTTTGAGGTTTTATATTAAATTCCCTTTTTAGTTAACTCACTTGTTATTTTCAATCCTTTTCTTTTACTCTGGTCTGAATGATGTTGCCCTTGCTCAGAATTCTTTCTTAAGAGTGGGGCAAGAACTGAAAGAGGAGAGGCTTGAAATTTTCAGCCTACTTTCAGTAACATTAGGATATTTTTAATGTAAATAAGATGTACTGGCATTGACGATCTTTCCTCAGTCATTCCTGTAGACCTTCAGAATAGGTTGAAAAACTGGTGCATACATGACCTTGTATGCATAACATTTTATTGGAAAATATTTTATTGTGAATGCACTTATAAATTTATGGCTCCTTTCATGCTACAAAGACAGCTGTGATTGCTACTGAGACTAAAGGAGTTAAACATTTACTTTATAGAAAGAGCTTGATAATTCCTCTTTTAAAATATCTATTATCTTTTACTTTTATACCTGCTACTGAAATAATTCTTAAAGTAATGTTTATATATATATATTTTAAGAGAAAAGCATTATCTTATAATTTTTACTTTGTACATAAAAACAAATGCTAACATAAGCAGACAAAGATTTATAAGGAAAATTCTGCTGATAATCTCTAGACATATTGAATAATCTATCTCAATTCTTTTTTCACTTTTTGAAGATATATAAGTTTCACAAGAAATACAATTGAATGTTGTTCCTCTATATATTATGCATATTCTTTTATTTTTTAAAATTTCTTTTTCAATTACTTCCTTCTGAAATTAATATTTCAGAAGACCTTGTTTGTAGCATTAAGATTTGTACATTTGATTATTTAACATTATCAAATTATTTAATTTAATTTACTTTAATACATTAAAATATATATACATTGACTTTTCAAACAATCAATTAATATTTTGGAGCATTGCCAATTAAAACCATCACTATAGTTGAATAAATACCTTTAATTGAAATGTACAATTATTAAGGCCATTTTTAAAAGATATAATATATTTATTGGTATTTTCCAAATCGTTATCACCATTTCTTTTTTTTCCCCACCATTTCTTATGGTGACAATTTATATTTTAGTTAAAATATCTATTCCAAATAGTGTTTCTTTTAAATGGAGAGGTAATATAGATGTGCAGTGTTTTGAAACCACTAGCAGCTCCAAGGGAGGCAGATGAGACTTTCTACTCCTGCACAGCTGTACAGTGTCAGATCCAGAGGTTCGGGTTTGCTTTGTCTTTTTAGGGTTGCTGGGAGTTAGTCCTGTTGGATGGCAGTGAATGAATTCAATGGAATGTTTTGTTTGACTTCCTGTATTATTTATCCCTGACGCAAAGTTTGAATCATCTCTCTTTATGCTTCTAACATAGTTTCAAAACTTTTTCTGGGGCTATAAACATAAATAAACACAGTTAACTTTTTATTTAACTATTGAACAAGTTAATAATGACAGATGAATCTCGCTGTCTACACATTAATGAGTCGTACAGCTTTGTCCAAGACAAATGTTATATGCAATTTGAAGGTCAGAGAAAGTGATGAAAGTGTTACAAAGATAAACACTTAATATTAATTTATCCTTAATCATCTTGTCTCAGAATGAGTAAAAGAGATGTTTAAAGGATTGATTATACAGATAAGGTGGCTGGGTATATTTTGGAGAGAGGCAAATAATTGTTAAATTTAAATGGCTCTGAAATTTCTTGTGACAGAGCTATAAGAATAAGCATATAAATATATGGTATTTTAGGTTGATATATATGCTTTTGCTAAGAAAATAAGAATTGCGTTATTGACATCTTTATTTCATTAATAAAAAAAGAGATTTATAGTTGCATGAGTATAAAATTATAACTTTAAGAAAAATATACAATCAATTTGCATTTTTATCTTCTTCTTTGTCTGCAATATAATCTTAATATAGGTAGTAGAGTTGCTATGAATCAGAATGATGGTGACAGAAGTTGGATCCATCAGGTTGGAAGGCACTCAAATATAAATGAGGAAGATCTGCCTTCTCAAAGTATTTGAACATAACATGGATAGAGTAAAGCATGCAGGAGTATGGCTTTCAAGACCTTCATTTGCTGATAAAACTCAAAATGAGAAGAAACAGCTGCAAACATGAACCAGCAATCAGATATTGGATGTACCAAGTCTGACTCTACGAAAAGTGGAAATTGTAAAAAATGACAAAAACCAAACAAACTATACACACACACACAACACTAGGGATTTGTGGCATTTACATACTCTGTCAGCTTGTGAAGGGATGGACTCTAGTCTGTCAATCAGGTCTCAGCTTAATGACCTCATTTGGAGACGCAAAGGAGATAAATAGCTCACTGGAGGTCAGATACACTCTCTCCGGATGAGGCATTCCTGTTGACAAGCCACATGTAGCTATAGCTATGCTGATGGCAGCCAGAGCCTTGGAACTGGAGGAGCCATGTGGAGACTCATGTCAGCACTAAGGTGCTTCCATCACCACTAGATCCACAAGACTTTCCACCCACAGGTCTGTGATCTTCAGTGTCATTGTATGTGTTGCATGAGTCTGAAGAGAAATTTACAAACTGATATTGGACATATGGACTAATATAAGACTTATATACTTGATCTGGACTGGGCTGGGATATTTTCTTAATACACAATTACTCTTTATAGAAACTTCTTTCATATACACCCACGAGTGTCTATGAATTTGTTTCTCTAGTCAACCCCGACTAACAGCATTAATCAACTGAAATAAACTACTATTGGTTATATGGATCAGAAAGTTTCATGGTGTACTGTGTATGAAATGACAGATTCAAGAAAAATGGAGTCACATTCTTTGTCTAAAAGGGCACTTCAAGAGCTATCTTGAAGTACCATACTGTGTGTGATAGAATATTATCTCTGCATACAAAGAAATTCAGTCAACACTATTATTATTCAAAGTTATGCAGAAAATACTAATATTAGTAATGAAGAAACTGATGTATTTTACCAAGGTCTTCAGTCTGAAATTGGTCAAAGATGCAACCAAGATACAGTGTTAATTATTGGTGATTGACATGTAAAAATTGGAAAGAATAATTGGAAAATATGGTCATAGTGATAGATGCAAAACTAGACATCCTGTGATAGAAAAAAATTTTAAGGCCAATGACTTCAGCATAAATATCATTTTTCATCACACAAAAAATGACTAGACATTTAAAATTCTCCAAATGGAACACACAAAACCAAATTCAATATCTTGCTGCAAAGAGATGATGGAGAAGTTTAATATCAGCAGCTAAAACCAAGCCAGGAGCCAACTGTGGAACAGAAGATCAATTGCTCATATATGATTTTATTTTGATGCTGAAGAAAGGTAATGCAAGTCTACAAAAGCCCGCTGTGAACTTGGCTATACCCCATGTGCATTAGAGAGCATCTCAAGAGCATATTTGTAGCACTGACAATGACTAACAGAAACTCTGATAAGCTATGGCATGAAATCAAGAATACAATGCACGCAGAAAGCAAATTGTTAGGATTCCAGTTTGCAGAAGGCTATGGATGACAGTGGTAGCCCAAGATTCACTTGTGGGAGCTACATAGTAAATAAGCTTATGGTGAACTCCCTCTATCCACAATTGAGGGATGAGAGGAAAGTGGTTACTAAACAAAGTGCATTGAAGAGTATAGAAGATCAATGACATAAATCTTACTTGAACTGTTAAAACTTGGTCAGTTTATTCCCCCCTCTGATGCATGATGGACCTGATCTGGTTTTCCACACGTTCTGTATGTTTGTTTGTTTGTTTTTGTTTGTTCATATTAGGGTGTATCTCAGAGGTGTTAGGTCATTGGAGTTCACCCTCATGAAGCCGTGTGATATGCTTTTATGTCTTCCGGGATATGAGACACAGGATTGATGAACCTATAGGGACAGCAAGAAGAATAAGGGTTTGGGTGTGTGAGGGGGTACAGTAATGGGGGGGGGGAGGATGAAGGGAGATGATGTCAAGGAGTCAGGAAGAAACAAAACAAGCAAACACAAACCATAATTGCACTGGGCAAAGCGGAGCTTTCACAGTAGGCATTTCTCACACAAGGTGAGCATTGAGCAACTTGCCTGAGTTAGTCCACCCAGTGATGTTGCCTGGGAAGATATTCTCTGGTCACAGTGATTTTTTTTTTTCCATAAAAGCAGTTTCCCTTGAACCTCACTTTTTTTGTGATGGCTGATTTGCATGAATAGGGTGAGGCTCTGAAGTTTTGTTTCCTGTTCATGAAAAATGCCGCAGAAACTGTTGTGATCTTGAATACAACTTACAAGGACAGCTCTATGGGAAAAACTCAAGTGTATGAGTGGTTTTCCCATTTCAAAAAATGTGAAATATCGATTGATGACAAACCTCCTTCTGGACACCCATCAACTTCCCCAACAGTTGAAAATGTCCACTTGTACTGCATTTGGCATTCATTCCACCAGATCAGACTGTTAATCAAACTTTCTATTTAGAGATTCTGAAAACATTGCTTAACAGTGTGTGACAAAAAACCCTGATTGGGGGTAGACAGGAGGTGGTTTTCCCACCATGACAATGCACCTGCTCAAGCAGCCATCTCAGTGTGTCAGTTTTTTCCAAAAACAGCATTCCTCTCTTGATCCATGCATTCCCTCACCTGACCTTGATACATGTGACTTCTTTGTTTCTGAAAATTCAAATGGACAGCAATTGACGGTGTAGAAAAGGTGAAGAATAAAATGTGGGAGGTTCTGTAAGCCATCCAACCAAATGAGTTTGAAAATTGTTTACAAAAATGAAATCACAAATTTGACAATTGTACTAAGTGTAATGGTGAGCACTTTGAAGGTGATAAGATGGTTGTGTAAAAAATAATTTAAGTACATATTTTTTTTAAGTCTGGGTTTTTTGGGGGGTACACAGTGTGTCTTAACTCCTAATTATTAATAAATTTTAAGATAAGCAAGAAACCTTCAAACAATTTTAAAAGGCAGGAAAGAGAAAAATTCAAAGTGATGTCAGGAGAGATGATCAAAATGGCTCTTAAGCATGGAGTAGTTAAGGCACTGGAAGAACTCATGTAGTCAAAGGGTTGACCAGATAATTTCAAAGGTGAGCTCAAGAAGACAAGGTAATATATTAAAATGAACTGTAGAAAGACCCAGATTTAGAAAACCGAAAAGAACGAACATGCTCTGAATATCTTTAGTACAAAGCACCCAAGAAAAAATGTAAGCCTTGAATCGGAATCTTGTAAGATTCTATGGGCAAAATATCAAATGCTTCAGGAAACATCAAAAGAAGATGGAAAAACTACACAGAGTCACTTTACAAAAAGATCTAGTTAGCATCCCACCGTTTCAGGAGGGATATGTGAACAGGAACCATTGTTACTGAAGAAAACAGTTCAAGTAGCATTGAGAGCATTAATCAAAAACAAGTCTCCGGGAGTTAATGGAATATCAACAGAAATGTTTCAACAAATCATTGGAGCACTGGAGCGCTCACTCATCTATGTCAGGAGATGTGTTACTTGGCCAACAGACTGGAAGAGATACATATTTCTATCCATTCTAAAGAAAGGTGAACCAACATCATGCTCAAATTATAGATCAATATTATTTAGATCACATGCAAGCAAGATTTTACTGAACATCTCCAAAAAATGGTTGCAGAAGTCCATGGAGAGGGAGCTGCCAGGGGTTCTGTTCAGATTCAGAAGACTTGGAACAAGGCATACCATTGTGGATGTCAGCTGGATCTTGACCGGAAGTATAGAATACCAGAAAGTTGTTTACTTTTATTTTATTGACTATGCAAAGACATGTTATTAGCATCACAAACAATAAGGAGCTTTGAGAAGAATGGAAATTCAAGAATGCTTCATTGTGCTGATGCAGAACTTGTACCTAGGTGACTAGGCAGTGGTACAAATACAAGGGACTATTACATGGTTTAAAATCAGGAAAGCCATGTAGCAGAGGTATAGCTTCTGACCATATTGAGAAGAATGGAAATTCAAGAATGCTTCATTGTGCTGATGCAGAACTTGTACCTAGGTGACTAGGCAGTGGTACAAATACAAGGGACTATTACATGGTTTAAAATCAGGAAAGCCATGTAGCAGAGGTATAGCTTCTGACCATATTTATCAATCTGTATGTTGAGCCTATCTTCAGATTTGCTGGATTATTTGAAGAAGAATATAGCATCCACTGTGGAGGAAGACATAAATAATCTGGTACCTGAAGATGAAACCAGCTTCCTTGCTGAAAGTGAAGAGGACTTTATGCAATTGCTGATGAAGATAAAGTATTGCAGCCTTTGATACGGATTACAACTCTATGTAAAGAAAATCAAAATCCTGAACATTAGACCAAGGAGTAACATCATGATAAATTGAGAAAAGATTGAAGTTGTCAAGTATTTCATCTTTCTTGGATTTGCAATCAATTCTCATGGAAGCAACAGTCAAGATCAAATGATAAATTGCATTGGCTCAATCTGCTACACAGGTTCCTTTTTAAAGTTTTGAAACTGAAGGATGTTACTTTGAGGACCAGGGTGTGCCTAACTCAAGATATGGTGTTTCTAATTGCCTCATATTGATGATAAAGTTGGATATTGAATAAGGAAGACTGATGAAAAATTGATGTATTTTAATCATGGGCTCAGGAAGAATGGAAGAACCATGGATTTTCGAAAGGACAAAGAAAGCTGTTGGAGGAAATTCAGCCAAATTTATTAAAGGCAAGAGTGGAAAGACTGTTTTCTCACATACTTTGGACAAGTTGTCAGAATATGTCAGTCTGGAGAAGACCATCCTGGTTGGTAAAGTAGAGGGGCAGTAAATACATGGAAGATTCTTGACAAGATGGATTGACAGAGTGGCTGCAACAATAAACTCCAACATAAGAACAATTGTGAGGACAGTGCAGAAAGGCCCAGGCAGTGTTTCATTCTGTACAGAGGGTCACTCTGAGTCAGAACCAGCTCCACAAAGCCTAACAGCAACACGAGTCAGCGAGCAACATACAACCTGCCTCTATTTCTTTAATGCTCCCCCCACCCACATACACACTATTATGACCTCAATGTTGCCTTACAAATCTGGCTAGAGCAGAGCGTGTACACTGGTACAAATAAGAGCTCATGACACATGGAATCCAGGACAGACAAACCTTTCAGGAAAAATAATGGGAGCAGAGATAGCAAGAGGGTAGGGGGAAGGTGAGGGAAGAAAGGGAGAACTGATCACAATGATTGACCTCTAACTGACCTTTCTGAAGGGGGGTTGGCAAATGATAGAAAGGTTAGTGAAGGGAGAGAGTGGTCAGTGTACGATATGAAAATAATAATAATTTATAAATTATCAAGGGTGCATGAGGGAGGAAGGGTGGGCCAGGGAGGGAAATGAGGAGCTGACCTAAGTGCTCACATAGAAAGAAAATGTTTTGAAAAGGATGATGGCAGCATATGAACAAATGCACTTGACACAATGGATGCTTGGGTTGTTAAAAGAGCTGTAGGAACCCAATAAAATTATTTTTTTAAAAAGAGTACAGCCTAGGGTGTGATTGATAATATTTTATATCAAAAAATGACAATGAGGCTGATAGTCTATTAGTTCATTGTGCATCCTGCTTCTTTGTTTCTTTGATTTTCATTACCCGTCTTTTCTCCAGATGGGGAGAGACCAATAATTGTACTTCAGGTGGCCACTTAGAAACTGTTAAGAACTTACAGGCCACCTGCCAAAGGGCTATGAGTGATTATGTTATGCCAATTGATCTTGGTGTCTCCCAGGACTATGATCCTGACTCTCCAGGCACAAGAACTCATTCTCCGAAGGTGCTTAGTTATATTTAATATGTTTCCAAAGGTATGTGCTCAATTACATTCAAGGATATATTTGCAGCAAAGGCACATACCCATGTACAAAACACACCCTCTGTCAAACTTACATATATCTGTGGGATAATCACACTCCCCTTCCACACCTGTTCAGCCCTCAGGTCTATCATGCATCTACTCTTGTAGATCACAATTTTTGCAAGATTGTGTGTATAACAGTATTTACCTCTGTTGCCTTTAATTCTAGCACTTCTCCCATTAGTTCTTTATCCTATCAAATCTTGCACCCCCCATCCTATTGTATGTTGCATTTTCCTTCACCAGCTTTAGCATGCATATATATACATACATATACACGTCTCTCTATCTATCTCTATCGGATTTTGTCTTTCTGAAATACTCTGAACTCACTCAAAAATGGTTCTGAATTGTACTGTCACCATTAGGCAATCTTTTTCCTCTTTCTTACAGCACACATCATCATGGAATCCTATGGCTAAAGTGCTCCGTTATTACCTAAAAAAGGCCAGCGGTCCAAACCCGCCAGCTGGTCTCTGAGAAAAAGATGCGGCAATCTACCTCCAAAGACTACAGCCTTGGAACGCCTGTCAGGCAGTTCTCCTCTGTGCTTTAACACACTGTGAATTGAAATCAAAGGTAACAAGTGTGTTTGTAATACTGCCTTTAACTACTTGTGGCTTTTTCAGAATTTTGCTGCCCCATCCATTAAGTATCTTTATTTTTGAATATATATTAAATGAGAATGTTGTTGTGACTTAAAGTCTGCATGCAAAATTCTAGATTAACTCAGAGTACCGTGCTTCCCATTCTTACATCCTATGAATGTCATTAACTATCACTGGAATCTGAGCTGCTTACCCAAATAGAAATAGAGTTTTCCAATGAAAATAAGGCAAAGACTCTGGAAATCATTTGCCAGTTAAAGTCTAACTACATTCTAGCTTAAGAAAATGAAAGTAGCTTCTGAGTCTTTGATTTGAGGTTTTACAAAGACAATTGTAGGCTTATTTGTATATATCCACAAAAAGATCAATATACAATTTGCAATATGATTAATTTAAGCATTTCCTATTCAATTCTTGGAATACTGACCTCCAAATATGGCTAAATAAACAGGAATCACTCTAAGTTACCCTTTTTGAGCCCCTATTTTCAGATAAAAAATCCATTCTATCTAACACTTGTCTAATATCCATGTGCAATGGCATGTTGGTTATCTGTGTAAGTATACTTAGGACTGTATTTATAAGCTTCATGTTCTTGCTCAAAATTCTATTTCCTAATGGACAAATGCTAGCAAGTGTTAACCAAAGTACATTTGCAGGTCTTCCTACACTCACAGCTGGGATTGGCCCATGTAAACCTGACAGAGTGATTGGCCATATTCTTCACTGTAACTGGGAGTAGATCAATTTGGTGGGCTGATGAGCCATCTATTAAGCACGCTCTACCACAGAATATCATGGTCTGGATCCCTAAATTTGGAACTTGGATTTAAATTTGTACTTTGGTAAATGAGCCACATGGCATTATTTATGTATTTGCCTTTTCAGATGCTGCCAGTATACACCTAACATGGAAGTTTGTCCAAATAGCATAGCTCTATTGCAATACAAATCTAAACTATGGGGCATTGGATAGTTTTAGGACAGAGAGCAAACCGATATTAAAGATTTAGCTATTGTAAGGTGATTTAAAGAAGAGGGAGTTCGTGTGCTCACATTTTATTTAATGTGTTCAGGAAGGCAGTTACAGCGAGCTTAAGAAAGAGTCGGTTAATCTGCAGGCAGAAATGTGAAGACAAAGAACATCTTGGGAATTTTTGATAATGGAATCTTGGAGAAAGGAATACTTTTAGATATTAGGAAGTGTTATTCATAATATTTGATGCAAAATAGTATTAACTCTTCCATGTGTATCAGCCATCTGGTTAGTTTCCTCCGTCTTTCCCGAAACTCACTTAAGAGACAGCCTTTAGTTAGTGGATAGTGAAATCAAAGTAAAGATAATGAGATTGAAAAATTAAATCAGGCTTGACAATTACAACTAATACACATTTGGGGTATATTTCCAGAACATGGAAAGATTAGAAGCAAAAATGTAAACTTACTTATTAATAATTGAGCAACGTTTATATTCCCCAATTATACAACCTGAAACAACTGATAAAAGGCTTTGACTTTTAAGTCATTAAAACAAGAAACACTTACATTCCCAAGCAAAGTGCAGTCAGAAACATAATGCTCAAAAAGACGAGGCCAGTGCTCAGGGACGGGAGAGAATAATAGAATGAACGTGGTTTTCACTATCAAAAAACAAATGAAGGAGTGTCTGCCACTACCAGGGGGGTGACAACACAGCGCGATTTCTTTGAAGGCATGGACAAGTGACGCTTTCTGTCCCAATTCTTGCGTTTTCTCAAAAGAGTAACTATTAGTTTGATTAATTGAGCTGCTCAGTCTTTCCTTGGGCTGGAAGATGGCTTGGCTTCTCAGTGAATTAGTCTTTGTGTTCAGAAAGTCGTATTTTGACATCAGAAATCAACTAGATGGGAAATCAGGCTTCAGGATGCAAGAGATTTTTGTTACTTTTGGGGGTAATGGCTGAGTGTGATATGGGAGTGAAAAGAATGATATGAAATAAGAAATGCCAAGCAAAACTGAGTGAGCTTTTATTAAAACATCAAATTATTAGCATATAACAGAAGGATTGTTTTACAGTAAATAAGTAGCCTATTTTATTTTCTTGATTATATTAGGCAGGGTGACCTATAAGCCAAAAAACAAAGAACACTGCTGCCAAGTTGATTCTAATTCATAGTCACCATACAAGACAGAGTTAAATTGCTCCATTTGATTCTCAGATTGTAAATCTCTTTGAGAACAGAGGGTAAATTATCTTTCTTCTGCAGAATAACTAATCGGTTTGAACTCCTGACATTGCAGTTAGTAACCCAAATGCTTAATGCATTGCACCATAGGGCTTCTAGTGTGATCAATCTATATAATTTTATTTGAAATCTCCTCCATTATTCAAATTTGTGAGGAACTTAGGTTGTATTAGACATGGGACAAAATCCATGAATTAAGAAAACACAGAAACAGTTTTAGCAGACAATCAGATTGGTAATTTAAGTATAATACAAAGAGTGGAGAAGAATATTTGTGTGTCAGTGGAAAATACTCAATTTAAAGAAGCACAGTTTGCTTACCAATATCACACACCTAGAAAAAAAGAAAATCGTGAAATCAGTTGTGATTGGCAGAGAATAAATAAGTATATTTGATTTATGGAGTATATTAAATCTTCCCAATTAGTTGAATTTTCCACTTACCCTCATTATAAACGATGTAGTAAAACAACAAAATAGAAAATTTTGTGGTTCTTTTTTTTTTTTGGTAGGGTCATTTTCTGGTGTTTTACAGGTACAAATCTAAGGACTGCTTGTCACTTGGTAATGATTAATTATGATGGTAATAAATAATGAAATAAAGCACAACTTTAAGATCCAGGCCAACAACCAGGCCAGTTGAGATTTTAAATGGCCTCGTCTACCTCTCCAATAAGTTAAATGATATGTTAATGAAGGACAAGCATCCTCTAATTTCCTATAAACTACGTCTCATCTTTTTATCCCAGGGCCTTTCATTGAATAAACTCCCCCAACACAAGGCACCCAAAATCTAGATGAGCTGTATTCTAATTTGCACACATTCTTAGTGTAGACTTTTATGTTAAGAGAATAGGCAAAGATTTATGGAAATTATCTTCCCCACCTTTCATACTTCTTAATTTTCATCCAGTTTATTTACTTAGGAAACCAGTTTCATTGCTCCTATTTGAATCACTTTCTTCTGAATATTTAATTGTATCAAAAGGACACTTAGTACTGTTTAAACTTATGGTCGATTGACAAACGTGTCTTTTTTATATGTACATTGTGTTATCCCAAATGGCAGATAAATATATTGGCTTTGAGAGGGGGAGAAATACGTTTAAAAGTTGGGAGAGTATGATTATGCAAAGTCCTTAAATATTAGTATGTTAGTAATTTATTTCATTAGTGTTTACTAAATTTATAGGAGAATATGGATAATATCTGTGCTTTGAGATCACTATATCAAAATAATTTGAATATATAAATGAAGATTGTTTTCAGAATAAACTGAGGAATATAAAAATATAACTTGAAAATAAAGAAGAAAGACCTTCAATGAGATCATTTGAGTGCAGAAGCTGTTCTATGAGTTGAAACAGTGATTGTGAGCAGAGTGTAAGAGTGGGCAGTGTTTCATATGCCGCATAGAGGATCGCAGTGAGGCCAAACCAACTCAATAGCACCTAACATAAACAAAAAAGAAATGATCCTCCAACACTAAGCCTCTGCTGATTTATACTACTGACACGTGGTAGATTATCTTTTTCAACACAAAGCTGTTGCATGGGGGCCTAACACTGCAGTACTGATTGTCTGTCTCAGAAATTGAGGATTATATGGCTCAGTCACTTGTTTCTTCTTATTTATTTATTGTTTCATCAACCACTGTGTTTTAAGGTCTTCAATGATTTTTTTCTTTTTTGTTTTCAGGTCACTAACTTCTACTTTATTTTATTGGGGGCTCTTACAGCTCTCATTACAATCCATACATATATCCACTGGGTCACAGACATCTGTACGTAGGTTATCATCATCTTTTTTCAAATCATTTTCTTTCTACTTGAGGCCTTGGTATCAGCTTCTCATTTCCCTCCCCTACCCCCCCCCTCTCCCATGTCCCCTTGATAATTTAGAAATTATTCTTTTTTTTTTTTCATGTCTTAGTCTGACCACTGTCTCACTTCACTCACTTTTCTATAGCACCGAAAAAACATGCAATCTTCCTCTAATTCTTCAATACTCACTATCATGACCCCAATTTTATCTTGCAAATCTGGCTAGACCAGAACATGTATACTGGTACAGATAAGAGTTCACAACACAGGGAATCCAGGACAGAGAAAACCCTCAGGACCAATAAGGGAAACAGCAGTACTAGGAGAGTAAGGGAAGGGGGCAGTGAGTAAGGGGGAACTGATCACAACAATCAATGTCTGGCCCTCTCCCAGGGGGAGGGACAGCAGAAAAATCAGTTGTTTCTTCTCTTCTGCTTCTGTTTCCTTACATGACTGACAGTCAAGAGTCTGAATTAGCTTAAAATTAAAAGCCAAAAGAGGATCTGAGTTAGTGCCAAGAAATTTGTTATTTTAATGTTTTTAATTCTTCATTTTGTTGTGTCATATTTTTTTGTAGTTTCTTACATCACCTCCTAGGATTTACTTTCTTAGGGATGCTATTGTCTTGGCAAAGGAGGACTCTCAAAATTCCTACCAAGTCTCATTGTTTAGTATTGGCTTTCATTGCATCACTCAGCATGAAGCAAAGAGATATTTTGGTGTAAGCAGACATTTTTAGCTCTACTTCATTATAACAGGTTTATTTTGGGTGGTTCATAAGTTAAATTGAGATACTATAGACTAACATCAAGGAATGAATTAAAATGATTCAAATTTCTGTGTGCATAACAAAGTAAGAAATGCTTATCCATAACTTGATTAGAATGTTTTGTGCTTTTATAAATTTAATAGATTCTTCATGCTCATATTATTTTTTCCAGCCTTGAGACAAAATGTGGAAGTTCAGAAATAATACGTGTAAATATTAAAAATTTATAATCTAACAAATGGTTGAATAACATATTCTATTCTGCTACCTTGAAAAGTACCTGTTCATAGTAGAACATAAAAAAATGCTTAAATGTGTAAATTAATGGCTTCTAGGTTATCCACTAAATTTATTATTATTGCTTATAATTAAACAAATCAATAAATGAGTGCATTTTAACATAATTTCTCTTCTATCAACAGAACTTGCAAGAATTGCAAAATAAAATGGAATTTTATTCATTATTCAACATTTTAATAATTTTATTAACATATAAAGTACAAAAAATAAAGAATAGGCATATTTAATAATTAAAATATTTTCAATATCAAGTTAAAAGCAATGTTCAAATGTAATCAATGTATTTCATGATATAAAATTAAATTTATTTAAGTGTATACTCATTTTTTACAAAAAATAAAACTACATGAAGTTTTAAAAAAATATTTGATGCTACTGATTTAAAGTAATAATACTAGAAATAGGTCCCACATGCACATACAACTTGAAAAATAATAAGAAACATTTATTTTTCAAAAGGCTTATTTGTTCTTTATTTGTAGTTTGAAATTATTATGAGCATTACACTAATCTTAAATTCCTCTTCTTTGGGTAAAATACAGTAATTACTGAAAGTCCATAAATATTATACTTTTAATATTATGTTAGTATTCATTTGCTAAATTCACACACCTTAGTGAGAATATATTCTGAAAAGTGACTCCACAAAGTTCTCTTTAAGAAGAATATGTTCCCTGCTCAATGTTTATCTCAGCCTCTATGCTTTCTGAACTCCCTAGGGTAATCACTTTAAACTCTCATCCGTATTGCTTACATTAAGTTCTGTGGTTCATGTTTTACTTGATCAGTGTTTATAACAGATGCTTTTTAAAATGCCAATGCAGTTTTCAGCTGCAATCACTGAGTCAGGGTTTAAATCCAACATCTGGCACTATATGTCAGCACCTGAAGTAAATCACACTCTTAGTGATGTACTTGTCTGGCCCAATAAATGTGTTCATTTGAAACTGTCATTGGTAGATGCCATGATTTATTACAGCTCATGCTTCTTCAAAATATCCTACAAGCCACCGTTCAATAGAATAGTTAGACCAGGAACAGTGCTGGCTTTTTGAACATGGTCTTCTTTGCTCTCTAGGTACTGGGAAACACTAGAGAACAAGGACCTGAGTAATGAAATTGTGAATGCTGAAAGAAGCGTAGTCATTTAGAACTAGAAAGAAACAAAAATCAAGTAAGACAGACAATGTTTCGATTTCAGCTAAACTTCCTGCTTGTTTGCTGTTTTAATGTAGAACAAATCACTGGGGCTTACTTAGTGGACAGCATTATTAGACCAGCTTCACTATTAATATAAAATAAATATGTGACATGCACGTGTGTGCTTAAGTATTTGAGTTTTAATGAAACATCATTTTCAGAAGCATTGAAATAAGAAAATCACATGCATTTAAATGAACATGTATGATAAGACAAATAAAAAGTGAGACATACCTTCAGGATAAAGAACTAGATATCAATTAAAATAACCTAATGATTTATATCCATTTGAATTGCAGTGTTGAAAAATATTAAAAGTACCATGGACTCTAAAGGACAAACAAAAAAAACCTGTCTTGGAAGAAATATGGACAAAGCCTGTCTTGGAAGAAGTAAGATCAGAGCGCTCCTTAAAGGCAAGGATGGCAAGACTTTGTCTTAACAGACTGTGGACATGTTGGCAGGAGTGATCCGTCCCTGGAGAAGTGCATAATGCTTGGGAAAGTAGAGAGGCAGCAAGAAAGTGGAAGGCAATATATGTCTTTGTTATTATTAATACAAGATGTACTTACTGCTTCATGATTTGTATATATCTGTAAAAATTATTTCCTCTTTTTCACTCTTTTCTCATTTGATATTTTGTTTTTACAAACAAAGTAGAATCCAGATTTAGTACTATTACAACTTTTCTTTCAACTTTGACAATGAAGGAATGTAAGTAAATATGTGGAGAGAGTCTTATATAACATATACACTAGCTAAGAGTGATGGGCAGGAATATCAGATATAAGAATTATATTTGCAGAATTTGCACTAAGCACATTTTTTTAAATTATTAATACGCTGTGCAATGCTAAATGAAAGACAAATGGCTTGCTGTACATTGACCACAATTATGCATGTAAAATGAGCAGAAAATTAACACAACTATATGAAAATATAGGTAATACAGATATTTGTGACATTATATTATGTCAAATATTGATGGAAGTCACATAACCCTTTTCATAGAGAAAAAATGTGGACATAGCAGGTCACAAAATCTGACACAGTTTCCCAGTAACTGCCTTCTTGTAAAAGGTTGATTTCACCTGACTTAGATATGGCTTCACTTACTTTATATTCTACATGGTTTTCTTGTTGTAAGTGTGAATGCATGTGTGACTGTGTGTCTATGTGTGTGTTTGGAGTATGAGTGAGTCTTAGTGAACTTATATCTCGGTCTATTTTAAGCATAAAACATGCAGCTGGAGAAGTGATTTTATAAGCACCTGTTTTGATACTTAAATAATTTTACCACTGTATCTCATCACAACTCCTCTTATTAAAATATTTTGTAGTTTCAGGGTGTATTATGGGAAAAGCATTAATTAATTCATCAATTAATGATCATCTCTTAAAAGGTATCATTAAATTTCTGGGAACAAAGGGTTGTTACAGCATTATCTAAAGTGCCAGAGAGCCTCATAAATGTATTAAGTGCCTTTAAATGCCACAACGCTATAAAGAACAACAAAGAGTTTCTTTAGAGACTTAGTTATGCCATGATATCATGTAAATTCACCCTTATGCAAAATCATCTGTCCCTCAGGGAACAATGCAGCTGAAGTAAAGCTTTGGGTTTCAAACTAGACTACTATAAACTGTGCAAATTAAAACACTCAACAAAATGTTAAACTCCAATTCCCAAGACTCATAATTACCTTTATGAATAAATAATTATGATGAATCATATTTTAAATCAATTACATGCTTTTATGTTACACAGCAAAAAGCAAGTGGTGTGGAATTATTGAAAGCATAATATATTCCAGTTGTTTAAAACACAGGCCTGTTCTGCATTTCAAGGACTCGTTCTTTAAGACTATATCTTTTAAAATCAAAGAAATAATAGTTCAAAGGCTGTTTTCTATTTACACTATGTATCAATTCCAGAACGCTTAAGAAAGCACTAAAAGTTTGAGATATAATGACATTGATAGCTTTAGATACCTCCAGAATCTACCTACTTGTTAACAAATGTTCTAAAAGAAATCTTTACACATATATTTTTTAATCATTGTATTGGGGCTCATACAACTCTTATCACAATCCATACATACATCAATTGTGTAAAGCACACTAATAAATTTGTTGCCCTCATCATTCTCAAAATTCGCTTTCTGCTTGGGTTCCTGGAATCAGCTCTTCATTTTCCTTTTTCCCCTCCCCCGCCCTCCCTCATGAACCCTTAATAATTTATAAATTGTTATTTTATCTTATCTTACACTGCCCTGCATATCCCTTCACCCACCCTTCTGTTGTCCATCCCCCAGAGAGGAGGTTACATGTAGATCCTTGTGATTGATTCCCCAGTTCCCATCTGTACTGCTGTGCATCCTCTGGTCTAACCAGGTTTTCAAGGTAGAATTGGGATCATGATAGTTGGGGGGAGGAAGAATTTAAGAACTAGAGGAAGGTTGTGAGTTTCATTATTTCTAGACTGAACCCTGAGTGACTCATCTCCCCACCAACCCTCTGCAAAGGATGTCCAGTTGTCTACAGATGGGCATTGGGTCCCCATCATGTGCTACCCTCATTCACAATGATATGATCCCCCTCCCCCCTCCTGCCTTTGGTGCTTGAAACCTGGTCTCTTTGGCCCTTCATGATCACACATGTTGGTGTACTGCTTCTGTGTAGGCTTCGTTGCTTCTGAGCTAGATGGCCGCTTGTTTACTTTCAAGACTTTAAGTCCCCAGACGCTATAGGTCTCGATAGCCAGGTACCATCAGCCTTCTTCACCACACTTACTTATGCACACATTCGTCTACAGTGTTTATGTGGGGAAGGTAATCACACAAGGATGGCTTTTGTTCTTTGGTGTCTGCTACCTGATCCCTTCAACACCTCGTGTTCACACAGGCTCGTGTGCTTCTTCTCTGTGGACTTTGTTGTTTCTGAGCTAGATGGCCGCTTGTTTGCCTTCAAGCCTTTAAGACCCCAGACGCTATACCTTTTGATAGCCGGGCACCATCAGCTTTCTTCACCACATTTGCTTATGCACACATCTGCCTTCAGCGATCATGTCGGGAAGGTAGATATCATGAAGTGACCATTTAGCTGAGCAATGTGCTCTTGTATTAAGGGAATGCGCACGACGAGGCCTAATGTCCACCTGCCGCCCTACTACAAACCTATAAATATATGCACATAGGTCCATTTCCCCCATAATCTTAAATATATTTACATGTGTACATGTCTGTAGTTAGGCTTCTATATATGCCTTTTGCCTCCTACTCCTTTCCCCTATTTCCTTACGCTTTCCAACTGTCCCACTACCTTGTTCAGCCTTCATTCTGGTTTTGGTAATTCCTCTCAGTTACCTTGCCCTTGGTCACTCCCTAGCAGTCCTCCCATCCCCTCCCTGCCATTGGTTTTGAACCATTTGTTGTTCCCTTGTCCCTGGGTTGGCCAGCACCTCCTTCCTTCCCCTACCTCCCACACTCTCATGTCCCTCCAGGACCATTTGGTCCCTTTATTTTCTTCTCACATTTTTTGTCCAGCCTCTCTTATCTAGGTGGACCTGCAGACATATTAATATGTGCATAAAATTGGGGATGGCTTTGACAGCACCAAAGTGGCACATAAGAACATGGCAATGATGGCAGCAGCACTGACAAGCTAACAAACAAAAAGCCGCTGACATACAAAATTTAAAAGAAGAATAAGAAAAGAAAAAAACCAATACAAATAGGCACAAAAAAAGAAAACCTGTTAGTAGTTCAAGGTCTGTTAACTGACCTTAAGGAGTGTTTTCTGGACGAGTCTGATCGGGTGCCACGTCCTGGCCCCAAACTCCATCCTTTGTACTCCCTCAGGACCTCCCTGCTCTTGCTTCCCCCCCAGTTCCATTGCACGTGCCCAGTGTTTTGCCTCAGTGTGGTGGGGCCAGCTCAGTCACACATCCCACACTGTGTCTCCGGTGCTGTCCCGTGTAGGGCCATGGGTCAGTGCAGGATGTTGCATCTCGCTGTGGGGCTAGCAGTATGGTCCTCTCTGTACATTGGGCCCTCCGAGCTGGGCTATCATCCTCTGAGCTTGGTGGGCCCAGGTGTGCTCCGCTCCGTTCTTCCTCCTTCCTTTGCTTCAGCTTCCTTCTGGGTGTGGTGTGGTAGGTCAGTTCCTTTCTCACACCAGACGACCTATTTCCATTTTCTGTGGTGCTCCCTTCCATGGTGGGGGTCGGGCTAATTCTGGTTAGGGCCGGTGTATGGTCCAGTCTCTGTGGATTTCTCTGTGCATTGTGTTGCCCTCCTGGTTTGGCGTGTCCTGGTGGGGTCTGTATGCATGTTCCAGGTCTGTGGAGACACAACCAATACTATCCTGCTGGGTGGGTTAGTGCCCTGTTCCCCCCACCCCCCACCCCCACCTGTGCCATCAACTCAGTTTCTCCCCACCTTGTTTCTCCCTCCACCTGCCCACCTTCCCCTTCTTTATGTTGTACTCTCATGTACCTCCCTAGGTGTGGCCTGCCCTCCCTCCAACTGTCTATGCTTCCACCCGTTTATTGTGAGATAGGTGTTTATTCTTCTATTCCTGGCGTGCTGATTGTACTTACATTAGGGGACTCATGTTATACCTGTCCCTTTGAGTTTACTTACCTCGCTTAACATGATTCCTTCCAGCTCTTCCCACGAAGCTTTGGAAAGTTCAAAATAACTAAATGGCAGTCAGCATACTCATGGGTATTTTGCAAGACCTTCCTTAAGAAAGCTGAAATACCAACTCAAAGACATGTCCATGGAAGAAGAATTGGGAGGCAAGATCATACATATGTGGAATATATGTGTGGGTATCTATCGATCTCTATATAGAGATAGATATAATGAAATCAACTCATCAGTGGCTGAAAATCATTGGAAGAAGGCCATAGCTATTTATGCATGTATAATCATAGCACAGTAGTTACTCATTGGCCTGCTAACTGCAAAGTCAGCAGTACCAACCAACCAGATGCTCTGAGTGAAAAAAGATGAGGCTTTCTACCCCCGTAAAGAGTTACAGTTTCTGGAATCCACAGTGGCAGTTCTGCTCTATCCTACAGGGTCACTAAGAGTCAGAGTCACCTGGATGACAGTGAGAGAGGCGTGGGTTTGGGATGATTTTGGTGATCACTCTTTAGAATTCAGTTTCTACTTGATTTAGTAGTTCTTGTGGTTAATTTCCATTTTTTTAAATCCAACTCAATGTGACTCTAAATTCAATGGAATAAAATGTTTCTGGTGTTTTTCTATCTACAAAATCACTACTGGGTTAAAGTCTATAGGTTCAGCTCATGTGTCAATCCATGTCAAAAAGGTTTCCACACCATCGTTGGCCTATTACTTCACCAAACAAAATATCATCCTCTGGCAATTGATTTATTATTATAGCATGTCAAAAACATTGAAGTTGAATCATAAGGTTTCCACTGGCTAATTTTAGAAGCAAAAATCGTGATGTTCCACACTAATTTTTCTTTTAAAACCTAACATGGCTAGCTCTGCTGGTATTTGAAATATCAGTGGCATAACAACATAGTAACATGGAAGCCACCAAAGTATGACAAAGTGAAAATCTAAATGGCCTGTCACCGTTCATCTGACCTTTAGGTGGAAGGCATATAATCTAGTTGTTGTTATTCAGAGACACCCAAAAGAAACTCCAATTCAACAGGAAGAATATTGAAAAAAGCTGGGATTGTTGATAGTCTACTCCTTGGATGGTGAAGTTCATTGGAAACCTTGTAATGCGAGGGACAGTTTTTCTATGACAATTAGTGCTATGAACTTCCGAGATTTCTATAAATTACTGTGGTGAGATGCTCTCTGTTGACTGCCACTCATGGCAACCATATATCTATAGTAAAACTTTACCTGGTTTGCTTTCATGATCTCTCTCTCTCTCTCTCTCTCTCTCTCT
>NW_022111372.1:6860014-6921158 GCF_000313985.2 Echinops telfairi | reverse complement strand
TATATATATATACTTACCTAATGACCGGTCTTTCCTAATGACCTGCCCTAATCAAATTTCCAAGTATGAGAATATAATGACGCTGGAAGAATATAAGGAGAGTAAGCACAAGTGTGTGAAAAGGACAACAATGAAGTGCTAATTCTGTCTATAGGAAATTGCAGAATGACCTACTTATTTTTGAGATGGTCAATCACTCTCATTATTGATAGTAAAATCTGGAAGCTCCAGCAGGCTTCTTCAAGATTCAAATTCTGAGCTATTTTCTGTGAGCAGTGTGGGAAGATAAAATTAATTGATGTATACCATCAAATAATCAGAATTGAGTCAGTATTGTTCATTCCTATAATCTTAACATTAAAATATGTTTAAGCTTTTCTAATTACATACTATCATTTATAAGTCAGAACTTGTTCATTTCTACTGCTTCTAAGAGTGAAAACAATTATTTTTCCTACCTGAAAGACAAATGAGCCTACAATAGAAATGTTCACTTTGTTCATTTTTTAGTTTTGTTTTATTTTTACAATTTAGACAAGAATTGCACAAGAGTGATCATATTGGATATGTTTTAAGTTTGTGATATATTCCATGTTTAATATTCACTTAAAATCAAATAGACAATAAATATATTAACTCATAAGCTTTGGAAGCGACAGTCGAGTTTTCTCATGGATGGTATGTTTTTCTCTAAAGATATTTTTCCCTGAAAACACTTCTGTGGGCACCTAAATGACTACTGTTCATGTTATAAAGATTGAAAAAGGTCATGCCCAATCATCTCTTTCATTACACAGCCCATTAATCAGGAAATTGCTGCCTAGTTCTATTTGAAGGTTTTTGATGTTATAACTTGTGTGTGTGTGTGTGTGTGTGTGTGTGTGTGTGTGTGGTTGCGCACTTCTGTCTGTTTTATTTTTCTGTTCCTTACTCATTCTTGATGGTCCCAACAAACTTACTAAATTACTTGTGTATTTGGGGAAGGTTATATATATTCTGGTGAAATATATGCAATGAACTCTGGTGTTTGATCAGTGCCTATATGTATGAATTCCTATCTGGCTCTAACATACTAATGTGTCATCAGAATGTACTAAACTGAGAAGGTTGACATTTTTCCAACTAGCATATCTCTTGATCAAAATTTAGTTTTAAACTAAATCTTTTTCACTAGTGTACCCACTGTTGTCTGAAATGTGTCTTACTATGGTACCTTATTTGTTACTTTGAGGCTTGAAGCTATTCCACTGGCATTTCCAAAGCACCAGGGTCACCCCAGTGTACAGATTACAGAGCACCGACACTAAAATGGGCAAATAAAGACAAATTGGTGTACAATTATAAAGGCTTAGCGAATGAACAATTCATGAATCTCAGCATGAATATTACCTGAATTAATCCCAGATTATGATCTCTGAAGTCTATAAGGCACTCAAAATAATACAGGGAAAGAAAACTTGCCCCAAATACAGTGGACCTTAATGACAAGGATTGAACAAACCATATAAGACCTTCATTTGCTGATGACTCAAAATGAGAGGAAATAGCTGCTAACATCTGTTAATAATTGCAACTTAGAATGCACAAAGGAAAATTGAAACCATCCAAAATGAAATGAAAAGTATAGAGATTGATGTTCAAAGAATTGTGCACTGAAGTAGATTGTGAATGGTAATACTGTACTCGGTCATCAAATGGTTTAGTATGTTGGAAGTAAGAAATTGAAGAGGAATTCCATTTCATTCATCTTCCAAAATAACATTTCCAGATTTGTTTTTAAATGTAATATTATACATGATAGGATAATGTAGATATCCATAAAATAAATCCAATTAGTAGAGCTGTTTTTGAAATTTATATCACAACCATTAAATCCAATAATGAAGAAAGTTAGAAATTCTACCAAGTTTTTCCATCTGACATTAATCACACAGAAAACCAAGCTGCATTGATTACTTTTGGCTATTAGAATGAAAAGCTTCAATCAAAGTGTAAAGATCAATAGTTGCAAAATATGGCCCTGATGATCAAAAGAAACTGGGGAGTGTCTGGTGGGATCTTGTAAGACCAGTGACTTCAGTGCACAAACCATTTCTTCAGTGTGTGCATTCACCTGCACAAAATTATTCAGGCAGAAAAGGGGATGTTTCATAGAAGAATGTTGTATCTTTCTTAATACTGATTTAATTATTATTTTGAGAAAACAATTCCAAAAGTGGTATTATAAGAAGAATAAAGTTGCATGAAAATTGGAAGAAGGCTTATTATCAATCTGTCCTTTGAAGGCATTATAAACTTGCTGTCTGAAAACAAAGAGGTCTTAAAGCCCTTCATGTTGAAAATTTAAAACTACCACCTTCAGTTTGGGTTACTGAAAATAAAATTAGTGAAAATTTAGTGAAAATAAACAAAAATCCTCACCTCTCGACCAATGGAAAGCATCATGAAAAATGAAGAAAAGGTTGAAGTTGTCAAGGATTTACTTTTTTAGGATACATAATCAATATTCTTGGAAGCAACAGCCAAAAAATGAAAGGACGTACTGCATTGGGCAGGTCTGCCGCAAAAGTTTCCTTTTTGAAACTTTTAATTTTGTTCTAATTTTTAATATTTACTTCTCTCTTTTCCATTTTGGCTTTCCTCTATTTTACTATGTTATTGTTGTTAGTTTTTGTTTAATTTTTAAAAATATCTTGTGTATGTGAAATCCGAGATAGATAAATCTATAAAGACATTAACTGGAATAATAGTTCCTTGGGGAATGGCAGGGAAAGTTGGGGGGGAATGAGGAGCTAATAACTATGAGTTCAAGAATGAAGAAAATATTCTAAAACTGATTATTGTGATGATTGCAAAACTCTTCTTAATATGAGTGAACAACAGAATTGTATGATTTGTGAATTATTTGCCAATAAAACATGGGAGAGAGGAGGTGGGGACAAAGTGGCTGTTAGCAAAACAAGGGACAAGGAAACAACAAATAATCTAAAATTGATGGCAAGAAGGGTGTAGGATCAAACCTGCTAGGGCTTGATCAAGGACAACAGGTGCATAGCAAATGTGGTGTCAAAGCTGATGGTGCCCGGCTATCAAAAGATATAGCATCTGGGGTCTTAAAGGCCATCTAGCTGAAAAACAACAAAGTCCACGTGGAAGAAGCATACCAGCCTGTGTGATCATGAGGTGTCAATGGGATCAGATAGTAGGCATCAAAGAACCAGACAAAATAATCAGATCAATGTGAATGAGGGGGAGTGCAGAGTGGAGGCCCAAAGGCCATCTGTGTGCAATTGGACATTCCCTTACAGAAGGGTCCAAAGGAAGAGACAACCCAGTCAGTGTGCAGTATAGCACCAATGAAATATATAAATTTCCTCTAGTTCTTTAATGCTTTCCCCACTCCCAAACTATAATGACCCTAATTCTACCTTACAAACCCAGCTAGACCAGAGCATGTACACGGGTACAGGTCTAGATAAAGACATGTACATATGCAAATATATTTATATGATGATGGGGAAATAGATCTATGAGCCTATATTTATAGGTTCAGTATTAAGGTAGCAGAAGGACATTGGGTCTCTACTCAAGTACTCCCTCAATGCAAGAATACTTTTTTCTATTAAATTGGCATTCTATGATGCTCACCTTCCCGACACAACCACTGAAGACAAAGCGGGTGAATAAGCAAAGGTGGTGAAGAAAGCTGATGGTGCCCGGCTATTAAAAAGTATAGCGTCTGGGGTCTTAAAGGCTTGAAGGTAAACAATCGGCCATCAAGCTCAGAAGCAACAAAGCCCACATGGAAGAAGCACACCAGCCTATGCAACCACGAGGTGTCGAAGGGATCAGGTATAAGGCATCATCAGAACAAAAAATCTTACCATAGTGAATGATGGGGCGAGTGCGGAGTGGAGACCCAAAGCCCATTAGTAGGCCACTGGAGATCCCCTTGCAGAGGGGTCTCTGGGAGGAGATGAGCCAGTCAGGGTGCGATGTAGCAACGATGAAAAATACAACTTTCCTCTAGTTCCTAAGTGCTTCCTCCCCGCTCCCACTACCATGACTCGAATTCGACCTTGCAAGTCTGGCTAGACCAGAGGATGTACACTGGTACAGATAAGAAATGAAAATGCAGGGAATCCAGGGCGGATGAGCCCTACAGGACCAGTGGTGAGAGTGGCGAAACAGGGAGGGTAAAGGGAGAGTGGGTAGGAAAGAGGGAACCGATTACAAGGAACTATATGTGACCTCCTCCCTGTGGGATGGACAAAAGAAAAGTGGGTGAAGGGAGACGTCCGGCAGGGCAAGATATGACAAAATAACAATTTATAAACTATCAAGGGATCATGAGGAAGGGGGAGCCGGGAGGGAGGGGAAAAATGAGGACCTAATACCGGGGGTTTAAGTGGAGAGAAAATGTTTTGAGAATGATGAGGGCAATGAATGTACAAATGCGCTTTACACAATTGACGTATGGATTGTGATAAGAGTTGTATGAGCCCCTAATAAAATGATTTAAAAAAAAAAGAGTTGAAAACACAGGAAATTCAAGACAAATAAACACCTCGGGACCACTAAGGAGAGTAGCAATACCATGAGGGAAAGGGGACGGTGGAGGCAGAAAGAAGGAACAGATCACAATGATGTACATATAACCAACCCCTTCCCTAGGGGGCAAACAACAGAAATGTGGGTGAAGAGAAACATCGGTCAGTGTAAGACATGAAAAAATAATAACGATTTATAAATTATCAAGGATTCGTGAGGGAAGGATAGTGAGAGGAGCAGGGAAAATGAGGAACTTATACCAAGGGTTCAAGTTCATTTTCAATGTTTTGAAAATGACGGTGGCAACAAATGTACAAATGTGCTTGACACAATGGATGCGTGTATGGATTGTGACAAGAGCTGTATAAAGGCTCAATAAAATGATTGAAATGTTTTTAAAAAAGTATTAATGAACAAATATGATACTTTTTGTAAGGTGGATTTGACCTGGTGCATGGAACTTTCATCCACCTCATAATGCATGAGAAAGCTGGACAATATATAAGAGACCAGGAAATAATATATGTATTTGAATTATGATATATGGGAAGACAATTGAAAGTACCCTTGACTACAAAAAAAGAAAGAAATATTTGTCAGAAGAACAGCCAAAGTCTTCTTAGAAGTGAAGGTGGAAAGATTTCAAAGTATATACTTTACATATGCTGCCCGTCCCTAGAACAAGACATGATGTTTGGTAAAGTAGAGAGTTAACAAATAAAGGAATATGCTTAAAATGCATGACATCATGGCTGCAACAATAGGGTCAAGCACAAAAATGGTTGTGAGGTGTAGGTGTTTCATTCTGAGAGATAAGGGGCTACTATGAGTCAGAGTACCCAAAAAAAATGGTATTTCCAACCTCTGAGCCATTTGCTTTCATTTATACATATATGAACCTTTTTAATCTCTTGCTTTAAATTGAGTGAGGCTTGTAGTAAAATAATACATAAAAGCCAATCAAGCTTGCATTAAACCTTAAATCTTTTAAAATTATCCCTCATTTAAGATAATGTTTAGAACTGATTTCCTGTTAGCATGTATTAACTTGGCTCTCTTCTAGTATACAGTTTTCTGGCTCAATGTACATATTATTATTATTAATATATTATAAATTGAAAATGCATCAAGATTAGAACAAAAATATTTTAAATATGTATATTTTAGTGTATATTTAGGGAAAATAATACTGATTATATAATTGTTTTCTCAGTATATGCTATTATTTAGTTCATATTAAGAAGGTCAAGAATTCCTTGTGGTGCAATGGATTAGGTGATGGGTTGCCAACTGCAAGTTCAGCAGTTCCCAACTGCCAGCTTCTCAACTAGAGCAAGATGAGATTGTCAGACACCATCACAAAGTATTTCCCATAAGAATTCCTAAGGAACACTTCCACTCTGCCCTTAAGTTCACTTGGAGTTTAAATCACTTCAATGGCACCGGATTTTAAAATAGGATCAGTGTAAATTGTTGCTATCACTTTGACATTGGAATAATATTGAAGAATGAAATTATTGAACCATCACTGATATAATCACATTCTGATACATGTGCATTTATGTAATTATACACTCTACCAAATATTTCTAGTTTAGAATATTGTTTATATTATGACAATGAAATACACATCCATTATTATGCTAGTCTTGGTAGATGTTTGCTCGTGGGTACTTATTCATTTTAATTCTATGTATAGTGAGCAGTGAGCATTGCCTGGTCCTGCAGCGTTCTCACAACTCTTCCAGGGTTTGAGCCCATTGTTGCAGTCACTGTGTCTATCCACCTTATGGATGGTCTTCTTCTTTGTAACAACTTTCTACTTAGCAGGCCTAATTTACAGAAACTGACTTGTACTTCCACTACAGGTATAGAGCAGACTGGTCCTTCTATAATAAATAGTTCCTTCTATAATAGGTGATACATGTCCATCTATTTATGGATAGATGGATACATAAATAGATGGATATGTATCACCTTTTATATATTTACAGCTTTATAGAAATATATAGACACAATATATAATAGATATATCACTTATTATAGTGATGTAAATATAGATAGTAAATAATTATTTGTTTATTTATTACACTTAGGTGCTAATTTAAATATTGGTGGTACAAACCCACCAGCTACTCTATAGAAGTACAATAAACCACTCTTATAATTTTAAAATCCTGTGGAATAGTTCTATATGTATTAGTGTTTTGTTCTTATCTGTGCTACAGTCTCAATAAAAGCATTTACTTTAAAATCTTCCAGTGTTTAAAAAATTGAAAATTTTAGAAAGCATGTTGTGATTTTGGATAAACAACAAAATATGCTGCAATATCAAGGAGGCTTAGATTGGAATATAAGCAGATAAATGCAGTGTATATAACTTCCCTTGGAAGCAAAGAGGTAAAATAATTTATATATTCACTGCTTGCTATAAGCTGCCAGACTTTTTCTGTTTTTTAAATACTATGATAAACTCATTAGTTTAGGGAGAAAAATAATTTGCATGGTCAAGATAAAGCAGCTGGCAGCATTTAAACAACACATTATAACCTACACATAAATCTGTTTTTCTAAGGATGACAGCGGATCATAATGGGAAAATATTCTGGTTTTAATAATTACCTACTATATTGCACGGATGTATTTGGCATGAATTAAATGGAACATAATTACTCTAGGGGAACTAAAGTATTGATTTCCTCTTCTATTTTTCCTTAGTTTCTGAATCGTAATAGTTGCAATTTTTCATGGACCTGGGCACATTGGGATCTTCTCATTGGTAACAGTAGTCAATGTCTTATTGTTCATTTTATTTTATTTTATAAATAAATCAAAATCAACCATTAAAATGTCAAGAAAATGTGACTTACAGATTTTAGGATGATTCTCATAGAACAAGTGGTATTATCAGTGAATTGCCATGGTTTAATAATTATTATGCATATTCTTTAAAAAAAATTATTTTATTGGGGGCTCGTACAATTCTTATCACAATCCATCCATCCATCCATTGTGTCAAGCACATATGTACATTTGTTTCCCTCATCATTCTCAAAACATTTGCCTTCTACTTTAGTCCTTAATATCAGTTGCTCATTTTCCTCCTCCCTCCCCTCTCCCCCCTTCCTCATGAACCCTTCATAATTCATAAATTATTATTGTTTTGTCATATGTTGCACTGTCTGACGTTTCCCCCTGCCCTCCTCTCTGCTGTCCAACCCCCAGGGAGGAGGCTATACTTAGATTCTTGTAATCGGTTCCCCCCTTCTACCCCACATTCCCTCCACCCTCCAGGCATCACCTCTCTCACCACTGGTCCTGAAGGAGTCATCCATACTGGATTCCCTGTGTTTCCAGTTATACATATTGTATACTTCATAAATATAGTTGCTATATTTCTCCAAAGATGAAGAGGACACATATATATTCTTCATCATTCAAGGCTCACAAGAATAAATAATAATATGTCCACATAGTCATAGAAAACGTTATTAAATCAAATGTCAAAAGGTGAGACTATGTGTCCTCAATCTTTCTTTCCCCTTTCTCTATACAGTTCTGAAAGTAGTGCTTTTCCCTTTCTAACCTGCAGCAAAGACTTCGTGCCCTTCCGTTGATGTCTTGTGAAAGCTGCAGTTTGGTAGACTTGAGAAACTCCAAATTGTGCTCCATGGTGTTTGAATTTGGGGAACATAAAGAAATCTGCAGGGGCACAATCAGGTCTGTAGGGATGATGGGGTAAGCTTTATGAAACAAATTATCATAGAAAAACCTTAATAAGCATGAGGAATAAGCAGGTGCATTGATCATAAGAAAAAATAAAATTCCTGAATGCAACTTCCTTTGACTTTTTCTCACAAGCGCAGCTTTCAATTTTCTTGGAATTGCCTCCTAACAATTCCTCATGATTGTCCTGTGTTCTTGGAGAAAATACTTCAAGATTACCCCGTTTGCGTCTGCTAAATCAGCCTCTATAATCTTCTGTGCTAACTTCTGTGCTTCAATTTCAACTGGGCCAGAACATCCCTCACATGCCTGTTCTGCTTGGGCACTTTCTTTCTAAGAAGCCTCAGGCGACAGTGTTGGCTGCTTTCGAGTCGGTTCTTGTAATCCAGCGCACAGCAGAAAGAAACACTGCAGATCCTGTGTCATCATCGAAATTATTTTACATTTAAGCCTGTTATTGCAGACATTGTGTCATTACATCTCCTTGAGCAGCTTGCTCTTTTATTCTGACGCCTTGCTTTTTCAACACTGGTATCCTTTTCCAGGGATGATCTTGACTAATAATATATCAATCCCTCAAAATATGTGAGAGGAAGTCTTACCTTCTAAGGAGTATTCTGGCTGGACTTTAACATTTTCTTGATCATAGATCATTAAATGATTGCATACTAACTAGTTATATTTGGCATAGTAGATCTATGTATTCCTTCCATCTTCTTTTGATGCTTCATGAACAGTTCAATATTTTGTGCATAAAATGCTTCAATATGTCGAGTGGAGGCTGGTGTTTGTTATTCTGTTCTCCCAAATTTGAATAGGCTGAGCGTGTTCTTCCTTTTTGTTTTTTGAATTCCAGATTTTTACACATTTTCTTTTAACATTTGGTCTGTTCAAGCTGCCTTTTAAAATGTTCTCTTCCAATATTTTATTTCACTTTACTCCATTTCATTTAGCTACTCTATTTTAAGAGCAAGTTTCAGTGTCTCTTCTGAAATCAACTTGTGCTTTTAGTTACACTTCTGTCTTTTTCATGACTCTATGTTTTCTCTCAGTGTGGTATGCTTACTCTCATCCCACAACCCAACAGGTAACATAAGATAAATGTTCAAAGCTTTAAATCTGTTCCTCAGCGATTCTATAAATTCAGGTAGTATATTCTGAAGGCCATGTTTTTTCCATACCAGCTTTTTAAATTGACTTTTAAATAACTGTATCACAATTAATTCTTTATATCATGTAACACACCATTGTCATACTAAAATGACAGTTTTAATTGTTTTTATTTTTAGCTGTCTTATTGATGTATAATCCACATAACAGACAATTCAATGATCTCAGTATACTAGAGTTATGCAATCATCAACACAATTAATTTTAGAATATTTTCTTTATTTTTGTACTCATTATTATTAGCTCCCCATTTCCATTCAACTTTCTCTACCATAAACCTAAGAAAAATTATTCTAGTTATTGTTTCTATAGATTTACCTATCCTGGAGTTAACATAAAGATAATCATACAGAAAAACAACAATAATAAAAGCAACTAAATGAAATGCAGAACATACTAAAATCCAAAAGAAAGTAGAAACTAAGAAAAACTAGAGCAAATTAAAAATCGATCAGAAAACAATTAATAATTTGTAATATTTAACCTTACTATATATGTCTATGTGATAATTCACTTTCCAGTACACTCTGTCTGAGGGAAAGGCTTTTCGGGTCTGAGAGAATTCAATGGAGTCTTAATCCTCATTTTATTTGGGTTTTGGTGAGGTGCCCATCCAGTTGGTTCCAACTCATAGCAACCTTATGCACATCAAAATGAAACGCTGCCCAGCTGTTCCATCCTCACAGTTGTTTGAGCTCCTTGTTGCAGCTACTGTGTCAATTCTCATGGGGATACTGAAAATGAATTCCGCTCATTCACTGTCATACAAAGCCTCTGCAAGCTAGGTGTTCGGATTGTATGCTCTCAATGCCCAGCCTTCATCCTGGCTTTCATGGTTTACAAACCCTTACATCACACAACCTAATGTGTGTCTCCAGTGTGGGCTTTGCTAGCATCTCACTTAGGTGGTATGTGTTTTAAAGAAGCTTTTAAGACCTCATGCCCCTTTCTTTCTGATAGCTGAGCACCATGCGTGGTTGTCAACACACTTTGCTACAGCATTCATATCATCAGTGATTCTCTCATGAGAGTAACTATTGAGCAGGGATGCATCATAAGATCTGATTGTTCTTAGGTTACAGCTAACAAGTAAATACAAGCTCAAAATCCACACATATATCACTGTTCTACTTTATAGCAATATTATCAGCTTTTTGAGAGATAATGCAAGTAACTTCCATGAGGTCTTTTGTAGTTCTAATAATAGTATCATTAAATTAGGCACTAGTATAGGATTTACAGTACTATTGATATTACAAAACTCCAAAAAGTCATGATGAATGCATGAAGCACATCGCTGCATAGGAAGAACTGGAGGAAATTATGCTAAGCGAAGTAAGCCAAGTACAAAAGGACAAGGACAACATGAGCTCAAAAATGCAAAAGGGGCATAGGGAAGAAGCTACTGTATACATACATTCTCGAAGTGAGGTCCAGATAATATGGCAGGGGCCAGCCAAAACCCAGGGGCCAGCCTAAACCCAGGGATACATATTGTAGGCAACTGAAAAGGAGAGGAGGGAAAAAAAAAAAAAGAAAAGAAATGGTTAGCCTGTGGAACAGGGCACTAACCCACACAGGGGGAGGGTGTTGATTGCGTCTCCACAGGGAAAGAGGGACCAGATTTCAACCCAGAGCCCCAAGACAAGAATGCAACACACTGACATGAAGCAGGGAACCAATAGAAAGGCCTGAGGGTCAGGGCCCCATTACCAACTAAGTGAATGCCCCCCTACCTCCCTACCCCCTGGCCCTTGCCACGCAGAAGAATTAATTTCAGAGGACAGCACTGAAGCTAAAGCTCAAGGAGAGGAACTTGTCTGACCAGAGCACAAAGATGCAAATGAGGGGGGAGGAAAAACATTGTGAAGCACATCCTGGCCCACCAAGCCCTGAGGACAATATTTCTGCTCAGAGCAGCCAGTGCACAGACAGGACCACAGGGCCAGCCACACCAGGAGATAGGATGTCTCTCATTGAAGCATAGCACCACAGGGGACAACACTGGAGACACAGCGGGAATTGTGCCCACCCTGACTCCAGCACACCAAGGCAAGACTCTGGGGGATTGCTACAAAGCAGCAAGGGGAGCTCAGCAAGGCAGTCCCCAGGGAACACCAAAAATAGACTGTGGAGCCAGGGCGTGGCACCCCATCAGACTGGACTGGAAAACACTTGTAAAAGACAACAAATAGACCTGAAGTATTCATAGGTTTTTCTTTTTTTTTTGTCATGGGTTTTTGCTTTGTGTTGTCTTTGTTGTTCTGGTTTCAGCTACTGTTTTATTTTCTATTGTTTTGTTTTGCACGGTCATGTGTTTGTGCATAATGTTATCTCTATATGTTTATCTGGATGGGATAGGTGGATAAACAATTCAGAACAGAGAACATTGGTATGACAGTTCCAGATGGACATGGGAGAGGAAGGGGTCGGGGAAAGGAAGTGGGTGTTAACAAACCCAGGGAAAAACAAGTGACTGAAAATCGATGTTCAGGAGGGTATAGGAGGTCTGGTAGGGCTTGATCAAGGGCAATGTAACCAAAAGGAATTACTGAAACCCAAATGAAGGCTGAACATGATAATGGGACAAGAGGAAAGTAAAAGGAAACAGAGGAAATAAATAGCAGGCAAAGGATATTTAGAGAGATCTAAATACAGGCATGTTCATATGTAAATATATTTATATATGATGATGGGAAAATAGATCTATGTACATATATTTATAGGTTTAGTATTAAGGAAGCAGATGGACATTGGGCTTCTACTCAAGAACTCCCTTAACACAAGAACACTTTGTTCTAATAATCCAGCACTCTGAGGTGCTCACCTTCCAGACAGGATCGCTAAAGACAAATGGGTGCATAAGCAAATGTAGTGAAGAAAGCTTATAGTGCCCAGTTACCAAAAGATATAGCATCTGGGGTCTTAAAGGCTTGAAGATAAATAAGCTGTCATCTAACTGAGAAGCAACAAAACCCACATGGAAGAAGCACACCAACCTGTGTGATCATGAGGTATCGATGGGATCAGGTATCAGGCATCAAAGACCCAGAGCAAAAACTCATAATGTGAATGAGGTGGGAAGTGCAGAGGGGAGGCCCTAAGCCAATCTGTGGGCAATTGGACATCCCCTTACAGAAGGGTCTTGGGGAGAACACAGGCCAGTGCAATATAGTACCGATGTAACATACAGCTTTCCTCTGGTTCTTTAATGCTTCCTCTCCCTCACTATCATGACCCTAATTCTACCCCACAAATATGGCTAGACCAGAGAATGTACATGGGTACAGATCTGAGCTGGAAAAACAGGGAATCCAGGACAGATAAACTCCTCAGGACCAATATTGATAGTAGCCATACCTGAAGGGGAAGGGGAAGGTGGGGGGAGAAAGGTGGAACTGATCACAATGACCTATCTATAACACCCTCCAAGGGGTATGGACAAGATACAAGGGGTTAAAGGGAGACATCAGACAGTGCAAGACATGAAAAAAAAATTTATAAATTACCAAGGTTCATGAGGGACAGAGGGAGATTGGGGAAAAATGAGGGGTTGATACCAAGTTCTCAAGTAGGAAGATAATGCTTGAAATCAATAATGGCAACATATGTACAAATGTGCTTCACACAATGGATGTAGGTATGGATTGTGATAAGAGTTGTATGGGGCCCCAATAAAATGATTAAAAAAATTATGATAACATACTATTGAGATGAGGGGTTATTAATAGATAGGAAAGATTTTAGACTAAAACAAATGGGATGTTCACTTATACATGTTTTAAAACTTAAGTGACTAAATCCTGTACAAGAAAACAATGGTTAGACCAGAACATGCACACTGCTACAGATAAGAGCCTGCAACACAGGGAATCCAGGATAGATAAACCCCTCAGGGCCAACAAAGAGAGTAGAGATACCTGGAGGATTAGAGGAGGGTGGGGGAGAAAGGAGAAATCGATCACAAGGATTGTATTAGACAGGGTTCTCTAGAGAGATAAAACCAAATTGCTGAAAATTTAATATATTCATTTATAAAGATAATTAGATATATAACACAAGAAATGAACTGTTAAATTATATACAGATAAATATATTACCCAAGAAATGAACAGTTAAATTATAAAGCAGTACAAATGGCTCAATGCAACTCACTCCCGTGAGAGAGAGTTGTTAGACACAAGCAGTCCTTCAAGTCTAGTCTGCTGCCAGGTCTTCCTCTATATAGAGAGAGAGCTAGGCTATGTCAGCACAGCAACCAATCACAAGGCAGGTCACCAACTGTCAGCCAGGTCACCAACTGCCAGTCCCCAGCTCCAGAGATATCTTAACGGGACCTCAATTTACAATGACACAGTTCACAAGCTAGGCATCCCACAGGTAGTGTAGCCTGTAAATTGAGGCACAGAACAAGCAAGGCAGCCTCACACTGGTCTGATGATCAAAGAGCGAGAAACAAGAAAGGCGAGGCTCACCGAGCCATTTATCTCTCCGCTCTTCAGTTAATCCCACTTGTGTTTATGGAAAAAATAATCTATAACTTATCAAGGGTTTATGAGCCAGGGTAGGCGGGGAGGGAGGAGGAAGAAATGGGGAGCTGATATCAGGAGCTCAAGAGAATGCTTTGAAAATGATGATGGTGGCATATGTGCAAATGTGCTTGACACACAGGAAGAATGTATGGATTGTGATAAGAGATGTAAGAGCCCCCAATAAAAGTATTTAAAAAAACCAATGAGGATTAGACACAGAACACAAGTTCAATAACACTTATTCATAATGTTTGTAGAACTAAGACATGTTCTTAAAAACTAAGAAAATATGAAAGTGGAAAATATATGGTAGTCTTTGCTTACCCATTCTTGGAAAAATTAAAAAGCAAGAGGCTTGAAGTACAGTAAAATGACTTCCAAATTCAAAGGGGTAGGAGTCTTGGGGTGGGAGCCCTGGATTTAATTTTTCACTAAGATGCTACAGCTTTAAGCCCAAAGGAGTTCCTTTAATCTGAAACAGGTGAAGTTATATGGTTAAGTAAAGCTGGTTTATTTAGTAGGTTTTCAAACAGAGAACCTGCTGATCTGTCCTATATAGTAGGAAGTCTACCTTGAGAAGAAAAATTAAAAGTCCAGGTAGACTCTACTATAAGGCCCGGCATACCAAAAACAGAAAAAATACTCAGTTAAAAATGCAAGATTAGCCATAAAGCACTGAGTGGAGTCTCTCTTGGGGATCCAAAACAGCAATGCCAAGTGTTTTCCCCTAGGACAAGACACCATCCCTTCAACAGAAGTGTACCATCTATTTAGAGAGACACATCCCTCCCCATGTTCATGAGTCTCAGTGAGTATGCTGAGCACCAGTGTAAGATTTTCCACCCAATAAAACTGGCCATTGGACATTGCCACAGGCGATGGACTATTCAATCCTTTTCCACTGTCTCCTGGATGATTAGCTGTTCCCAGTTCAGGTGACGTATTCCCTGGTGAAGTGGTCTTTATGGTGTACAAATAAGGGAGTGATAAGTGTATTACAAACTTTAGATCATACCAAAGCCTAGGAGGCTGTATTAAATGACTGCCTGAGCCGAGAGTCATACCTATCTTTGTTTTGGTACCTGTCCTTATAGCAGTGGTTTCACACAACATTGTTTTGTCTTTGTGTGTGTGATTGACTATGTTCAGCATAATTTTCTCCCGGTTTGACCATAATACACTCTAGGCATTAGGTATTTTTTGTTCTCATCATTGGATTTCAGTGATGTACTTCATTGCATGTATATAGTTTTTATTCATATTTTACTGATGGGCTTTTGGGCTTTTTCCTAATTCTTGTTATTGTAAAAATGCTGCGATGAACATGGGATTGCATACATCTGCTATGGTTCTGTCTCTTACTTCTTTAGGGTTTATACCCTGCAGAGGTATAGCTGGATCATATTGAATTTCCATTTCCAACTGCGCTAGGAAACACCACTTAGCTTTCCACAACAGTTGTACTAGTTTACAGATCCATGGGCAGTCTATCATAGTTCAGTTCTTTCTGCATCTTCTCCAGTAATTTATTATCCTATGGTTGTGAATTGGGCTGTATTATGTCATTGTTGTGACTTGTGTCTCTTGGATGGCTGGTGATCAAGTGCATTGTTTCATGTGTTTGTTAGTAATGCTAGTATCTCTCTCTCTTTTTTTTCCTGGTTTGTTTATGTCTGTTTATGTCCTTTGTCCACTTTTTATTGCTTTTTTAAATTTTTCTCTTGTTTAGATATTTTTGTGTTCTATACATTTTTAAAGATTAGGCCTCTGTCCAATTTGTTGTTGCCTAATATTTTTCCCAGTCAGGGGGCTCTATTTTTATTCTTTTAATGAAGTCTTTTTGATGAACATAAAAGTCTTATGTTTAGTAAGCCCCAGATATGTATTTTGTCTGAAAGCCATAGTTTTTGCTGTCATGTTTATGGTTTAAAATTCTTTATCTCAATCTGAACTTACATATGAGCAATTAATGAGCTACTCCACAGTCAACCTGGCCTTGTTTTCGCAGGTGTCATTGAGTGGCTTCATTTTCTTGTCCCACAGACCTATCTGGGGATAGCCACGTGAATAGATGTCATGTATAGTGTTGTTAAAAAATATTTAGTGTGATAAAGATTTGGGTCTTTCATACCTTTTCTAGAATTGTTTCTATCACCAAGGCAATATTATACAAATATGTCCCTTCATATTTGTTTTCATCTTCCTCATTTCACTTGCCAATACTTATCAATGCATCCTGGTTGCATGATTGATAAATTTTGACTAATAAAGTTGGTATGTGTCGTCCCACTTTAGTGGTTGTTGAATAAATTTGAATAATAATTTCCTTAACTGAACTTCATTGTAGGCTTCAGATATTACCATATCACAGACAGTATTGCTCTTCTTGAAAGATTACTTTTGACCCTGAATGTGATGCATTTTCTTGAATTGGTCGTTGCTGGCATAGTATACTACATGTGCTATGTATATGTAAATATGTGTATATACTACATATATATGTCTTACTCAAATTATCTAGTACTAGTTCATTCCTGATACTAATATCTAAAATTTTGATCTTTACATATTCTATTTTTTAACAACTTCCAACTTTCTTTAATACACATTTTGTATATTCATCCTTTTAATATATGTGTATGTATAAATGTTTATTAACATTTGAGTCATGCCTCATCAGCCAGCAAACAAAAACATTGGAAGCTTGACTTCAATTATGTTATTATTCCAACTCTATTTTGGAGTCAATAGTTATTTTTTTCTACAGCAATATTCTTAAGGCCTGCAAACCTAAGAGACTTTTCCTCTTGCCCAATATTCAACTTATGCTCATTTGCCGCTTCCCTCAGAATTACACAGTGTATTCTTTCTTTGCAGCCTCTTCTCAACATGCAGCTCTACTGAATCCGTTAAGATTGAATTTTCTGGTATTCTGAATGCCAGTGGCATTGCTCCACGACAACAACACACAAGCCACTGACAGAGGATTGATTCCTGGAAAGGAATACTGTGCAGTTTAAAAGAAATAAAAATGTGTGCCAGGATTGTATCTTCTCGCTAGACATATTAAATCTGCATGCTGAGAAAATGATCTGAGAAGCTAGATTATATGTAAAAGGGGTAGATTTTATGAAGAGTTTAAAAGACATGCTTTTATAAAGTGAAGACTTGAAGTGCTTATTAGATGTCAAACACTGACGGGCCTCATTGTGGGTTACAACTACATGTAAAGAAAAAATATCCTCAAAAGTACACCAATATAAACAAAAGTAGAGAACACATAGAGCTTGCCAATGATTTCCTTTATTTATTTATGATCCACAGTGAACAGTCATGGAAAAGGCAATCAAGAAGTCAAACTGAGCATAACACCAGTATAATCTGCCACAAAAGAGCGATAAACGAGCCTTACTGGAAATTAAAGCCAAGATTCAGGGGTGGGGTGGGTTGCGGTGGTGCATATATGTGTTGGAGAAGGCAATTACACTTCTGTTGGTGGGTAAGCTGAGAGGAGAAACCTCTCATTTTGGGGAAATACACTTAAAATTCTTATATAGACTCCACATGGAAAATACAACAGCACTCTGTTCCTATTGACCACTATTGACCTAGTTTCTACTCAGCCATTGGTGACTCGGTGATGTGGACTTTAGATTCTGTCCCTAGGAGGTACACAATACAGCCCACATCGGAAGGATTTGATGTACAAATCACAAAGGGAACTGAGCTTCACCTCAACCTCACCTGTAGCAGATTTAAAGAACTGACATACTCCCTTGGACTTAAGGCTGAAAAGCCCTAAGAAGAGGCAGCGGACTGCTGACTGCCATCCCAAAGTTATGGAATTGGTAGTCATTGGACTTTGGTTTGGGTATCTTGCTTTGAGGGTAACCAATGAATGCTCTCTTTGCTTTCTTATGACGTGTATTAGTCTAGTAGGGAGTGTTCTGCCTCTGTGAAGGGAGTGTTTTTAAAAGTTTTGCCTTATCACAAACCCCAACTGCTCCTGTAAATAGCTTCCAGCCACTTAATGGTTTAATCTGTTCAAATCCACAATTTAGGGATTGCAGTCTGAAAAGTTGTCCTTTACTTGCATAATTTTCTTTCTTCAATAATTTTTTTAAGCTGTATACTCTTGGCTAAGTTAATGACACTATCAATAGAATTACCTTATCCCCCAGGGGGATGATTCACAATGTTGTCTATAATAAATTGATAATGATGCCACTGACGTGAAAAGGAGACATATAAAAATCACAGATATGAATGGATTTGGGGCTCAAAATTAATTTTAAACACAATCTAAGAACAATTAATTCTTCTGACATGGCCCAAGCTGATACTCTCCTTTATGAAGAAGTAGAGAAGATGGGGCAATAGGAAAAGTATAGTGAAGAAATTAGATGTTGCCTGGCTATCAGATAATATAGCATTTGATATTGTAAGGTTTGTTTCTAAATAAGCAGCTATCTAACTTAAAAATAAACTAAGTCCACATGAAAGAAGCACACTAATATATATGCTATAATCCATATCTAAAGGAGGGAATGGTATCAGAGATTAAATTGTGGGATTCTGGTTTGGAGAACGCTACGGATGACAGTGGAAGCCTAAGATACGCTTGTGAGATCTACACAGGCAATAAGTCCCAGCTGATTCCCCTCTATCTGTAATCAAGGGATGGGAATAAACTGGTAACAAAAAGAGAATATCAAAGAGATGACTACAGTACATACAAATGGTAAACCTGACTTGAATAATTAAAATCCTGTCACTTGATCTCCCCTCTGATACACTTTGGGCTAGATCTTGTTTTCCATATATTGTGTGTGTGTGTGTGTATTTTCATATTCGGGTTTATCCCTGGGGTATTTTGTCATATTGGGTTAGCCTTCTTGAATCTTTGTTATGTGTTTATCTGTGTTAGTATATGAAACCCAGCATTTATGAACCTATAGAGGAAACTACAGAACAAGGGTTCCTGGAGGGTATGTTGGATAGGAGAGCTGATTTCAAGGAGTTCAAGAAGGAAGAAAATGTTTTGAAACTGATTGTGTTAGCAATTGTATGATACTGTTTGAATGGACTATTGTCTGGATTAACTCCTAATAAAATTGTTTTGAAAAATAAATAAAATACAAACTCCACTAATTAAAAAAAAAAGATTTGTAATCTCAGAAACCCACAGGGTAATTTCTATCCTGTCTTATAGGTTTGCTATAAATCGTAATTGACTCTATGGCAGTAAGTAAGTTGAGATTATGTTTATAGTAAATGTCATACTGAGATAATACAAGATGAGTTTATAATGTCAAAGACAACAGTAATATAATTTCCTAGATATATTTTTAAATAATTTATCTCGCCGCCAATTTTAATAATACATTTGTTAACTGTGTATGTATGGTAAAAATTCATTGAATAAAATAAGGCATCTTAAAAGATGATATTTATAAAAGTGCCTAGAAAATTATAGTGTTTTGTACATTATTTGTTCTGCTACTTCAGAGAAAATTGTTTTTCTTTGTATGTATGTTTTTCTTTACATGTATTCACCAGTACTTCTCTGAAACATGTCTTTTACTTAACAAATCACGATGCTAAATTGTGTTCAATGAGATCACAATTTTGTCAAAAATAAGATATTTTAAACTGTATATTAAAAATAAAATTATAAATTCAAAAAATGTAACAGATTATCATTTGCTATTACTTTTGGCACATTTTACAGTTGTTTCATAATTTTAACTTTTTCTGCTTTCTTTTCCTTGAGATTTTTCTGTTTTGTTTGTTATTGTTTTTCTTTTCTTGTTTTTTTTTTGTATGTTTGTTTTGTATATGGATTTCTCTTTATGGAATCAAAGATAGGTGGATCTATGGAGACAGTAACTTGATTAATGGGTACCTGAAGGGGTGGCCGAGGAGCCTGGTGGGGAAATTGGAAGCTATCAATGCTGAGTGTGAGGAAGAATAAAATGTTGTGAAATTGATTATAGTGACAATTGTATAGATCTTCTAAATATGATCGATCAATTAAATTATATATCTTGTGGCTTATATTCAAATGTAATTATCAAAAAAATGTTAAAAGCCGAAGATATCACTTTGAAGAATAAGATATACCTAATCCAAGCAATAGTATTTCCAAGGACCTAATATACATGCGGAAATTGGACAATAGATAAGGAAGGATAGAGACAATTCAATCTATTTGAATCATGTTACTAGGAAGTTATTGAATATTCCATTGACTTTAAAAGAATAAACAAATATGTCTTTCTGGTGAAGTGAAATTTCCTAAGATGTCCTTTCTCTCCATAGTCCATTTTGTGATGCATTGTAAATTCTAGAATCTATGTTTTTGGTTACAATCTCATTTTGGAGGGAGTTCTGTTGTGCTAATTCACAGGGTTAAAGTGACATGTATTGTGACTCTCCAGTCTACTATAGACTATAAATCAAATTAGAAATCCTTTGCTTCCCTTGGGGTATAATTTTATGATGTACAAGAAAGGTTACTAACAACCTTGTTTGCTGAAAATGAGGAGGACTTGGCATCCTCGCTGATGAAGATCTAGGGTGGTAGCCTTCAGTGTGGATAACAGCTCAATGCAAAGGACACCAAAATCTTCACAACTGGGCTAGGAGGTAGCATCATAAATGGAGAAAAGGTTGGGGTTACCAAGGATTTTGTCTCATTTGGATCCACAATCAATGCCCCTGGAAATAGTAGTTCGGAAACCAAAAGATGAGTGGCATTAGGTAAGTCTGCTGCCCAAGACCTCTTTAGAGTATTGTAAAACAAGGATATTACTTTGAAGACTAAGTTGTGCCTCACCCAAGCCATGGTATTCTCCATTGCCTCATATGCATGTGAAAGTAGGGCATTGAATAAGGAAGACTGAGGAAGAATCTATTTTAATTGTGCTGCTCGAGAAAAGTATTGAAAGTACCATGGACTATTGAAAAAGACTGACTCATCTGTCTTGGCAGAAGTATGGCCACCGTGCTTCTTATAGGCTCCTTAGACACATTTTTTAACATATTATTAGAAACAGGCATTCCCTCAATAAGAACATCATGTTTAGTAAAGTACCTCATGAAGAAGACTCTATGAGACACAGTGGCTGCAAAAATGGACACAAACATAGCAAATATTGTGAATTTAGGGAAGCACCGTGTAGTGTTTTGTTCTGTTATACACAAGTTCTCTATGTGTCATAGCAAAATTAGTGACTAAGAACAACTATATGTATAAATACACTTTGGAGTTTCAAAAAGCTCATGGAACAATCACTTATTTTTAAATTCCAATTTTCCACTAACTTTTTAAGTCCCCTTTATCATACACACATACACATACATGTGTATGTACATATATATTTATGTATATACATGCACATGTATATGGTAAGTGTAATAGTATTACTACAAAATTATTAAAAGGTTTATTAAACAAAAATACCAAAATGTAATGCTATTATTTCTCAACATATCTTCTATCTGGTCTATACAATTCTGAAGGCTGTATTTCCATTTTTCTAAACCTTCACCCAAAAATTCAGTCCTCGTCAAATTATACTATTTTGAAATAGTGGTTTGGTATCCTTCTAGAACACTAATCACATTTTTAAAAACTGTCCTTTGAGTTTGGGAAACTAAAAAGCATGAAGGGGCAAGATCAAATCTGTATGTTGAGCCTGAAAAGACTTTGCAGTAAAACTCTCGCAGGACAGTTTGACTTCGGTTGAAGAATGAGCAGGTGCATTTCTGTGAATACCTACGATTATTCATCCACACACTCATCTTTCAGGCCAACTTTGCTGACCTTTGCTTTGCCTCTGCAGTTTTCACATTTCTTAACATGTTCCCTCATGCATGTAGTTCTCATGTTTTTGTTTTGGTTTGCTATTTAACTTCCTACTCAGCACCTATTATCTTCCTAAGTCCGTCAAAGAAATCTATCAAGAGATTCTTGGAATCTTCAAGGACAGTTGGCATGGCCTTCGGAGTGGACCCCCTGCTGTGAACTGACCTGTCCAGCAGATCTTGAAATCTGCTGTTTTGATAGGACTTTTCATTTGAGACCCAAATGAGACGAAGATAAGCATATAACTGAGATAACATCCACCAAATGATTGCAGAGACCTGTCTAAACGTGCTTGTTTGGAATAAATCTGTACATCGATGAGTTTAAATTCCAGGAGAGACATGCTTTGACTTTTCCTCTTGTGTACGTTTATGTGTGTATGTGAATATATATGGACTTATAGAAATCACCAAGCATTCCATAGGACAAGCATGAGGTTTTCTACATTTGTAAATAGTTACACCCTTGCGAATGCACAAGGACAATTCTACCATGTCCTATGAGTTACAGAATGCATCATATGATCAACTCAATGTGGCTCCATGAGGTTGCTATGAATCTGTCTGAATTCTGACAGTCGGTGCGTGTGAGTGATCTGATCTCTAGATGCATGCTTGTTATCCTTAAAACTTAACAATATGTTCAGGAATTTATGTTTACCTACATAGGGTTTCTTATATTTCCATTATCATAGAATTTTAATGAAAATAACTGAAGTATATTTTCTGCCTTGGGAAAATGTGAATTTCAGTAGGAAAAATACAAACATCTTGTGTCAAAAATATCATTTTAAAATACAATTTCTGTGAACTTTTGAGATTTATGTTAAACTATTTTATTTTACATTTACCACAGCTCAAATGCAGTGCTCTTAGATGTATATGATCTTAGTGACCACTTTACTTTCTCATCATGTTGTTCTAGTTTGGAATAAAATGCTTTCCACTTCCAGGACCTGACTTCCAATTTGACTCAACTTCAGCCCCACAGAGAGTCCAGATCTGCGTAGTATGCACTGAAGCGTGGTTCCCATTTGTTAAGTATGAATAGAAAATCCTTTCATAACAGAATCCACATAGAATTGACCATATGATGTGATCTGTAAACTTTCCAAAAGTGAAAGTCCATATGTTGGTTTCCAGCTTATACTTTTGCCTTGAAATGAATTTTATACTTAATAGTTCCCTATCTGCCTAGCAATACTTCTTCTTATTCACCCAGAACTGGGCAGATATTACACTGCTCTCAACACCCAGTTCAGTAGTTCAGTGTTGCTTGTCTTTCTTGGTTTCCTCTCAACTCTTACAAAGTTTGAAATCAGATCATAAACTCAGCTGAAATAATATCTATATTTAGATCACATAATTTCTGAATTTTGCCATCTCACATCTTCAAATTTTGAATATAGACATTTGTTTTGACAATTCCATATATAAAATACACTCCATATATTTTACCATTTAATTATCTTAAAACATATATTTTAATAATATTGAAAGTGTGCACTATTATTCTAATTATTTAAGCACATTTGTGAAAAAGAGTTAGTTAAATAATCTCATGAACTTACATTCCTTAGAATTCTTTTTCACAAGGTTCCTATGGTTTGTGTTTTGTACTTTCCATGATTTGTCTTTGTAAATATTCATTTACTGAGATTAGGGCACTCATGGCCAACAAGAATAAAGGAGCCAGTACGGATAAGAACAATGACGTCTATTTCTGAGGATAAGAGCACTAGAGGGATACCTATTCCCATATCGCTCCACTCAAGGAATTCATCTCCGTTTTCTCAGAAATTCTTTCACTCAAACTGTTGTGTCCTTATCTCCTCAGTCTATCAGGAATATTCCACCTCATTTATCATTTATATTATGATTAGTCTAGGTATTCAAAGTATAAATATAACAATCTATCATTTCTTTGTTCTATTACAAATAAAATTTTTTTAAGAGTTCAAGGTTTTTGAGAAGTTAAACAAGCCAAACTTTTACTAGTCCACCTCTTGTCTCCTAGTCTCCAATCAAATGGAGCTATTATAGCCCATGAAATTGGGCTATTTTCAGATTTCATGCTCCTGAAAATGGACTTTTGTCAGAATAAAATTGCTTCTTCCCTTTTTTTCCCCTTTCACATTTCAAGCATTCTTTTGATCAAACTAAATAAGCCCTTTTCCATTTATGGTTCTGCAATTCCTGAGGCTCAGACACAACCTCTTCTTTCTTGGAGCTACTAATGCATATTACCTTTTATCCTTATCTATCTCCTCTTCTAACTTACTCGATACAGATATTTGCCCTTCTTATACTTCCTTACTTGACTTCAAGTATCTAGAAACAAGGATATCAGAATAGTAATATGTGAATGATCACCTGCTAATCAAAACATATTTCATAAAGAAATTTCTGATTAATGTGTATTAATTCCTTAGGAGAGAAACAATGATGACCACTTAAACTATGCAAGCCTAGCGATTAAGAATAAAGCGGGTTATGTGCTACCATAATCAGCCTATTTCAATACTTATATTTGAGAATTAGAACAAATTATAATAATGATACAGAGGTAGAGTGTTAATGTTGATAACTAGGGTCGTTTTTTCAGTGTTTGCATAACTTCTGAATTTTGCCATCTCATGTCTTCCAATTTTAATCATATTCATTTGTTTTGCCAAATAAGTGTTTGAGTGTTTATTCTTTCTGATGCAGTAATTTTTATTGTATTTATATAAATTATTCTTCACAATACACCTATGAAATTTCATAATTCTCCTTTTGTTAGTTATTATGTGAAGACTCAATTGGTCAAATAAAATTTAGTCATTCAAAAAGAACAAGGTGGTATCATATAGTTTCAAGTAGGGGCAAAAAGTTTCCATCAGGGTTGTAATATTTAATCATAAATGTCCATCCAGGTTTTAAATCTAGTTTAATCATACTTATTAAACCTATACATGAAGTAAATAATCTGAGAAACTGGAATATATGAAGAGAAATGTTGCAATATAATGAGAAAAACATTTATTAACAACCTTTACTGTGCACTCGCATAACCGTGCTTGGTGAAAGTGAAGAGTACTTGAAGAACTAACTGATGAAGACCAAATACTAGAGTCTTCAGAATGATTCACCCCCAATGTAAAGAATACAAAAATTCTCACAATTGGACTAGTAAGAACTAAGATGATAATAGGAAAATATGTAGTTTGCTAATTATTTCATTCTACTTTTATAAGCAATCAATACCCATTTATTGACCATCATTAAAGCAATCAAATGACACACTTGTATTCATTTGGGGCTTTTTGTTTGTTTGTTTTCGTAAAAAGACCTCTTGCCATGTTGATAACCCAGGTGTGCTTGACCAAAGAAATGCTATTAATATAGTCTCATATTGCATGTGAAAACAGGACAGTGAATAAGGAAAACCTAAGAAGAACTGTCACATTTAAATTAGGATGAGATGAAGAATAGTGCATATATGCAATAACATGAACTGCCAGATAAATGAATAAACTAATATTGAAAGAAGTGCAGTCAGAATGTTTATTAGAATCTCTCTTACAAGAATTTCTCTCACTTATTTTGGACTTGTTATCATGAGAGATTAGTCCCTAGTGAAGGATATCAAAATATATCACCCATAAGAGAAAGAGAAAATCCTCAAGGAAGTGCATTTATTCTGTGATGGCAACAAGGAGTTCAAACATAACAATGAAGAGACTGGCTCAAGATGGGACATCTTTTCATTCCTTATACACAGAGTTGTAATGAGTCCGAACTAACCCAACACAACTTTGATGGCTAGGTTTTGTGTCAACAGGACTGGACCAGCAACATTCTTAGTACTTTTCCAGTAATCCTACATGATGGAATCAAACATAAGTCTACGATGTAATCCAAATAATGTACTAAACTCCATTATAAGACCTAACACAATAGAGTTAACTTTGTGAGCAGCCTGAAGCTGTGGTTGGGGGGTGGTGGATGTGGGGCTTATGGGGAGCTTCTTGATTAGGTTACAGCATTGATGCAGTTGGAAAACAAGGGAAACTTTACTTCTGCTGCATCTGCATTTTGCCTCTGACTTATGGACCTATTGCCATATTGCTTGCTGATCCCAGGAGCCATCAAAAGACTGCCAATTTGGGGCCCATTCCTGTTTGTCATTGATAAAGGTGTTAGGCGCAGCTTCCAAGTTATCATATGACTCAAATACTTGAATTTACATGGACTTACCCATTTCTACAACTATGTTAGCTCTTACTCGATACATAGTTCTAAATACATACACATATAAGCATCATTGGCTTTGTCTCTCTAGAGAACCTAGCCTAACACAGCATCTAATAAAAACAAGTTTATTAAGTAAATTTCAGAAGACAAAATCCTAATTCAATGCCTCTATGATCTAGCTCTTATAATTTTGTTCAATTATATTTCCTTTGCCTTTAAGAGCATAAAATATAATTATACTCTGGTTCCATTACTCAACTGATTAAAAATATTATGCACAAAGTTCGTAAGTTTTCAAGTATTTATAACTCCTGAAAATTTCAAGACTGCTCAGGAAAATCAATAAGCACAGATTGTTAAGATAAAGATTTTGTGAATTTTTATATTTCTTGGGATTACTCAGAGTCAAAATGCAGTCTCCAATTTAAATTCCATTATATTTTTTAACATAATAAATATGCCTCACTTAAATATAATAATTCCATTTGGAGTCATGAGTAATTTCGTTGGTGTTTTATTCTTATTTCAAATATTCTTCCAAAAATTGAAAATGTAGAACATGAAGAAAAAATACCTGATGAAATTTATGTGTTATAGCAAGTCTATGCAAAAATCTATCAAACATTTTTCAAAAGTCATGGATACTTTTAAATATTTATCTTATTCATTAAAAAGTGTATGGTTTTGCCTCAATCACATAATGTCAGATGACAATGTATTTCTTTAATTTTAACTATTTTTCAGTTATTCCTCTCTATAACTAATGTTACATGGGGGTGAAATTTTATTTCTCCACGAAATCCACCTTCACTGAGCTTCTCCCCCAAATTATTTCATTCAGTTCCAAATGTGCTTCACATTTCAATATTATTTTTAAATTCATCAGGACTATCTGACTATTATGAAATATTGTTATTGAGCTCCTCCATCATCTTTTGCCACAACTATAGTCAATTGAATTTCTCTCTATTCCACCTGGAGAAATCCACATTTACAGTCTGTCACCTTTTGTGTTTGAGAAAAAAAATCAATTGTTCATACGTAAGTTCAGGTTGAAGTCGAAGAAAATAAAAACAAGTTTATAAGAACATCTCAAGAACAGACTTGCATTAAAAAGCGAATGATGGAAGATCTAATGAGCTGTGGGAAGACACCGAGAACATTGTACATGAAGAGTTTTTAAAAAGCAAAGAAGTTTTTAAAAAATAAGAAGGAAAGAAAAGTCAAAGTGGATGTCAGAAGAGACTGAAACTTACTCGTAATCACAGAATGGCTAAAGCAAATAGAAGAAATGATGAAATCCAAGACCTGAACAGAAAGGACAGCTAAAGAAGACAATGTCAAGTATAATAAAATGTGCAACGATCTAGAATTAGAAAATCAAAAAGAATAATATTCTTAGCATATCTTAAGCTAAAAGAACTCAAGAAAAATCCAAGCCTTGAGTTCAATAATGAAGGATTCTATGATCAAAATATTGAATGCTGCAGAAAGCATCAAAAGAAGATGGAAAGCGTAAGAAGAGTCACTGTACCAGTATAACTAGTGGACATTTTATCCCGCCACTTCAGGAGATAGAATATGAGAGAACCAATACTTCTGAAGGAAGAAGTTCAAGCTGCCTTGAAAACTTTAGCCGCAAATAAGGCTCCAGCATTTGATAGAATACCCATAGAAATGTTTCAACAAGCTGAGGAATCACTGGAAGCACTCACTGAGTTATTTCAGGAAATTTGGAATATAGCTACTTGTGCAAATGACAGGAAGAGATCCATATTTATATCCATTACAAAGAAATGTGACTCAATGTAATGCACAATTTACAGAACAATATCCTCGATATCACACACAAGCTACATTTTTTAAAGTGTTCAGGCTAGATTCACAAGAGGACATGGAACAAGGAATATACAGCTGATGACAGATGGATCTTGGCTTGAACAGAGAATACCATAAAATGTGTATTTGTATTTCGCTGACTATGCAAAGGCCTTTGACTGCATGGATCATAACAAACTATGAATAGCCTTGAGAAGAATGGGAATTCCATTTAACTGTTCTCATGCAGAATTGTACATGACTCAAGTGGCATTTGTTGGAACAAAACAAGGGAATACTACATGCTTTAAAATCAGGAAAAGTGTGTCATGACTCTGTCCTCTCACAATACTTATGCAAATGGCATGCTAAGCAAATAATCAGAGAAGCTGGATTATATGAAGATAAATGTGCTATAAGGATTGGAGGAAAGCTTAATAACCTGTGACATCCAAATGATCCAATCTCATTTGCTGAGATTGAGGACAACCTAACGGATTGCAGCCTTCATTATTAATTGCAACTCAATGTAAAGAACACTAATATCCTAACAGTCAGACCAGTATGGAACATCATGAAAGTGGAAAAAAGATTGAAGTTGTACAGGGTTGCAGTTTACTTGGATCTTCAGTCAATGCTCATGGAAGCAGCAGTTTAAGCAGTTCAAAAACAAAACAAGTCTCACGGTATTGTGGATCTTTGTTACACAACACCTCTTTAGGGGTAAAATGCCAGGAATTTACTTTGAAGCCAAGATATGCCTCACCCAAGTCTCGGTATTGTTAATTGCCTCATATTCTTGTAAAAGTTGGACATTGAATAAAAAATGTTGAAGACTATATGCATTTGAATTGTGGCACTGAAGAAGATTATTGAAAGTACTATGGATTGTTAGAAGGACAAACCTATCTGGTTTGAAAGAAGTACAATGAGAATGTTCCTTACAGGCAAGGATGACAAGACTGTCTCAAGTACTTTTGGTATATTCTCAGGAAATGCCAGTCCTTGAAGAAGTGCATCATGCTTGGTAAAGCAGAGGTGCAGCGAAAAAGAGGTAGGACTCACAACAAGATGGCTTAACACAGTGATTGCTACACTATATAACAGCCCTTGTGAGACGGCTCAGGACCTGGTGTTTCCATCTAGTTCACATAAGCGCAATATGAGTTAGACCTAACCTGATGGCACCTAAGGACAGAAACAAATCTGGCTATTTATTATTAACTTGATTTTAAGACTAGACTCAACTAGGCACATTTGTGTTTTCTGTAGCACAAATATTTCTCTCCATAATATATATGTATGTATGATTCATATATATGAAGGGATTTATATATGGTGCCATTATCTACTGAATTACTCAAAGTAGATATTTGGCAGTGAGTTTGGTTTGGTTTAAAATTGTTTAAGAACATTGTGTCATTTGGGAAACATATTTACATATTTTCCAGATATATTTTAATTTGAAGAACCCTTTTACACTAAGAACAGACTATAAAGAAGGAATCGGTGGTCCATTTTGGTGGAATTAGTTACTAAAACCTAATGAATGGCAGCAGAGCATTGTCAGATATTTCCAGAAGATAAATCCCTCAGGTCTGAGCGCACTCAGAATACGATGTAGGAAGAGCTGCCTTCCAAAGTACAGTCAACCTTATGTAATGATGTGGATGGGAAAAAAAGCCGTTGGAAGTAAATCCTTCTGGGCCTTCATTTGCTGATGGGACGTATCTACGCTTGGTAAAGCAGCGCCAAAGGCAAAAAAGAGGCAGACCTGCCACAAGATGGATTGACACAGTTTGCTGAAATGATGGGCTTAAATATAACAATGTGGAAGGTGACTGGTACTGGGTGTTTCGTTCTGTTGTAGCAATGAGAGGTTGCTATGAGTCAGAACCGCATGATTGCACATAAAAACAATCTGAATTCTGAACAGCACTGCCTGTCGTTATCAAATACAATAGACCCCCACTAAAGCTGGTTAGTTAAGATCTTTTACACACACAAACATCATCTACACATTATAGCTATAATTGTGTGGTTTTCAATTTTTGATTATTCAAAGAATTTTATTTGTAAAAACGTGAAACTACAGACATTTAACTATTACTTTGTTAAGATGCTTTGTAATTCCCAATGTAGGCTTAACATTTGCAAATGAGAATTATAAACTTCCTGAATAAAGATTTTAACATGAAATTGTAATATCGAAGGATATAATATTTTGAATTTAGGGGAGATTAGCACTGTTTTGGGCCTATTTAAATATCAAAACTGACCATATTATCTTTTGCACGGTAATTACAGAATGTTGGCTTTGAGTATGCCAGTTATTCTAAGCTCCAATTTTTTTCAATTTCACTCATATTTCTCACAGGTAACTACAATTTGATTATAGATTACCCAAGTTAGTCATATTATTTTGCATGTCTCATCTTTTGGATAAATTGCTGTATATTTTAGAAATGCTTATTCTTCTATATAAAAATGTATGGCTTATGATCATAATTAATATGCAGCATTATAAATATCAAGTGAGATAAATGACGTTGGTTTTTAACAATTCAAGGAGACTACAAACTGCTGCTACATCAATATGAAATGATATTGAACAATAATGGGATGACCTTTGAAAATGTTATTTGTTTTGTGATTATATTGATGTTAATTTCTTCAAAATGTATTTAATTCAATTCTTATGAGTATGAGTTTATCACAAAGAACAGTATATTGAAATTTGTAAGTAAGAGTTAAATACAGTTTGCTACATTTTTTAGCAGAATTTCTTTTCCATCTAACCTGTTATAATTAGAAATGAATATTTATACTTTAATGAAAAAGTATAATATTTTAAAATCCAGTGAGGGGAAAAAAAGAAGTTGGTGGTAATAAACAAGGTATCACAAATAAATAAAAATGTAACCTACATAATATTTATTTTAAAGACCTAAATGCAATAGTTATTTTGATGTCATAGTGGAGCATTTTTTTTAATTTCATATATTTTTATTTATTTATAAATTTATTTTAGGAGAGATCTGCCTTGTTCTTTCAATAACAAATCATTTATACATTCAAATGAAAGGTTTGTTATTCAAACTTCTCCCTTATTATATTCAATCAATTTAGTATTGATGGGGGCTTCTGAACCCTTTATATTTATCAGATCATTTTTCTTGACTATCATCATACATCAAGCATATCTACAGTACAGATTCCAACATCTCACATTTGATATGAGGGGAAATACATAAGGTCAATATGAATCTGTATTCTCTATCAGAACTGGATACTACTTCTCTCTTAAATGTAGGATAGTCATCTACTTTACTTCAGGTATAAATAATAATTTGTTAATACCCAAATATATATTTTCCCTTATCATTTGGGAAAATTTTTATCTACAGGTTTATAGAAATATTTAAACATAGTAAATGTTTATGTTCTTATATCTTGCAATATATAAAACCTGAAAAAAATAACAGTCCTTTATATTTAATCCCTACCTGTAGCAAGATAAAATACATAAAATATTATATGTATGTCAATACATATTCTTGGAAAGAGGATGCCTCAATCATTGGTGCATCATACCACAAGTAAAACAGTTTGAAGCTAGTTTGTTTTAAGTAAAAGTAAGTCGATATGATAAAATCCTGCTGCAGTTAAATGGTGCATAGATAACGGATGTCCCATTCCTTCATATTTTCAGGGGGTTTGTTTGTTTGTTTGTTTTAGCTCCCTGAGAGAGGGACATACATAGACTTACCCCTTAGGTGAATGAGGCATAATTAGAAGCAAATTAGGAGATAGAGTATATGTTGAAAGTTAGTTTCTCAGAAAGAAAGATTTAAATAATATGAAGGAGGTAAAAGATTAACAACAGGATTTTTACAAATTAACTGAGTAATTTAAATTGAAGAGTTAAGTGATTTAATCTTAATATCTTTTTCAATAAAAATTAAACATGATTTGTCAAGTTTAGTAAAAACTGTATTTCTGTCAGAAAATTCAAACCAAATAGATGAGGTCTTTATAAGAGGGTTTTCTTTTTTAGTCTAGAAAACGCATAGCAAACGATGATAACTGAGTAAAGAAGCATCACAATTTGGTTTTATTCTTATGTTTTTCCTTTTTCATAAAAATCCATCAAGTGTGGAACAATAAGCAATGACAAAACTCTGCCGATGCTTTTACTCTCCTAAATTAAGAACTTAGTGCTTTGTTTTACTTATGTTGTTTTATGTTTTAATTCTATGTTAAGTGACATTTGACCCTTGATTGGCATTTTCAATGAACTTTGTCATTTGATTTAGTTTCTATACTTCTGTATAACTTCTGAGTATTCTTCGTATCTCTAAAATATCACCCTTTTGGATTAGTACACATATTGAATCCATAGATCAGTGTATTGTTCCTTAGACTTGAATACCTTCAAGTTTCTGTTGGTAATTTTAAAGCTATGCCTCCAGAATAAGGACTGAAGGCCAAGTATATTAACTGATGAATCATTTATCTTTGCTTTGGTTTTGTTTTTAAACCATACTTACAATCTTGCTTGTCAGTTTCCCAAAATCGTTATTAGCAGTACAGTGACTGTCGGCTCCTTGCATGCTTCAGTCACCTATATAAATTCAGAACCACGTTCACTTCCAAGAATTGATTTCCACCACAGCGGACAGGATCAATGGATCAAGTGTTACAGAGTTTACTACTTGGATCCTTGGCCAGAGCCTGTGATTTGTATTTACAATCCATGAGAGCTTTCAGGCCCTTCGTGTCTGCCTGTAAGTTAAAAAGAAAAATCATAGTAAAGCCACACTGTTAAAAGCTACACTTTTCACTATTAACACCACAGCCAAAATCTCTAGGTACTTTAATTAATTTTGAATAAGAATAAGCTTTTGGTACAGTCTGAAATAAATCTATTTTAAAGCTTCTTTCTAAGGGAATTGTTTTTATGTTGCTAGTGAAGAATTTATAAGAATCTACTTATTTTCTATTTTATCAAAATATAGAAATATATACAATTTTTCTGTAATAGTTTTCGCCATTCATTTTATAAGATATAAACACTGAAAACATTGTGAATATGTAGTTTAATAATAGTTGGTTACACAAATATTGTTCATAGAGACAAAATATGCAGGTAAGTAAAAAAAGTCTTACTCTTCAAATGAAAAATTGTGTTCTCCTCCAGCAACTGTTGAAGTACAAAATTTTGACAGTTGTTATGCATGCTTCCATATGGCAAAAAAATATTCTGGTGAATTTATCTGTCTTAGGATTCCGATTGAGTGATCAGGGTAGAGTCTGTTAGACTTTTAGTCAATTGGACTTTTAAAGACTTTTTTTAGCAGTATTTTGCATCACTTGATATTTATATAATGACCATATTTTATATTTATAGTCAAATAATATGACAAATATATTTGTACTTTAAAATGGAAAGAACGAAGTATTATATTATTTATTATGAATGAGTATTGGTCTGTGATTTTTTTTCTACCATATTTGAACCTTTCTGCGAGAATCTAAGCAGACTCACTAAGTTGGTAGAAGGTATTTTTATTCCTTTGAGGAATAATTTCATTTTTTTATAAATTCAGTTGTGTAACTGATCACATATTTCTAGTCTCCAGACAAATACTTAATAATTTCCTACTCTAACAGGTTTGCTCTACATGAATTGTATGGATTATACATAAATTTCTATCTTCTGTCCTAATATTCCTTTCTCCTTAGCTCTTAGTCAGTAGTTTGCTTAGAGAAAACTTTAAAGAGCAATTTTAGAATTAAATTGTAGAATTCATTTTAAATGTATAATTAATTAATTACTGTATTAACCATGGTAAGAGTTACCATGTACACCAAACCCAGTTTCCCCAATTATTAACATCCTACAAACAATGGTATATTTGATGCAATCCAAAGACCATGTTTACTGCATGGGAAAGTGGCTAGGAGTCACACCTGACCTCTGGCTGTACAAGGGAAAGGGGGAATCCAGCTCCTCACCAGTCCAATGCTCACTGCCACCAAGCAGATGGTCCACATACTTCCTACTCTTCATGCTTCTTTTAATTAATTCTGGCATCAAATATTCCTTTCATGAGCCTCTAATCTTATGTTGGGTTCAATAATCCATTTCTTTTCTTTTTTTCACTCCACATAACTCATAGATAGTATGCATAATTAAGGGGGTTCATTAGGGAGGTTGACAGGCTACTACTGTAAGACATTATCAGAAATCTTAAGAATACACTCATTGTTTCAAAGCAACACCGCTCCTCAGCCAGCAGCCAAGACTCAATTTACTACTCAGGCTCTCAGCTGCATAACCCCTTGGCCTCTGCATCTGTAGGTCACAAGCCAGCCTGCTTCTCTTCCCTATGGTCTCATAGTCTCCACACCTTTCCTCCTGGTGTCCTTGCCTCTCCTCCACCTGTGGTCTTAGCTTGGCTTCTTTGCTCTGTTCCATGGTTTATATACTGAAGCCTCTAGTGAGTCTGTTGGTCTTGGCACTCCATTTCAGACTGTGATTTCAAATATGCTCCACTGGTGATTCCTCTTCCTTTATAGTCCAGGGCATTCTATTGAGGGTTTGGAAATGACTCTTTTAACCAGAGGAATGGATTTGAAGAAGGTATGTTTTTTGTCTTAAATAGACCATATCCCCAAGTAAGCAAAGGATGATGCCTTGTTCACATCATCCAGTAAGATGGAAACTCAGAATGCATTTCACCATAATGCTGTCCGTTAGCACAGCAGAGAGAGCTCTCCAAATATAGGGCTTTTAAGATGCTCATTTTTTCAAAATCATTTTATTGGGGCTCATACAACTCTTATCACAATCGATACATACATCAATTGTGTAAAACACACTTATACATTCGTTGCCCTCATCATACTCAAAATTTACTTTCTGCTTGGGTTCCTCATTTTCCTTTTTCCCCTCTCCCTCCCTGCTCCTCATTTTCCTTTTTCCCCTCTCCCTCCCTGTTCCCCCCTCCCTCATGAACCCTTGATTATTTATAAATTATTATTTTATCTTATCTTATCCTGCCCGCCCGGCATCTCCTTTCATCCACTTTTCTGTTGCCCATTCCCCAGGGAGGAGGTTATATGTTAGATCCTTGTGATCTGTTCCCCCTTTCTACCCCTCCTTCCCTCCCGGTATCGCCACTTTCACCACTGGTCTTGAGGGGTTCATCTGTCATGGATTCCCTATGTTTCCAGTTCCCATCTGTACCGCTGTGCATCCTGTGGTCTAACCAGGTTTGCAAGGTAGAATTGTGATCATGATAGTGGGGGGGAAGAAGCGTTTAAGAACTAGAGGAAGGTTGAGAGTTTCATTATTGCTACACTGAACCCTGAGTGACTCATCTCCTCCCCACTACCCCTGTGCAAGGGCTGTCCAGTTGTCTACAGATGGGCATGGGGTCCCCATCATGCGCTCATCTCATTCAAGAAGATATGATTTCTAACCCCCTCCGTTTGATGCTTGAAACCTGGTTCCCTCGGCCCTTCATGATCACACATGTTGGTGTGCTGCTTCCATGTGGGCTTTGTTGCTTGTGGGCTAGATGGCCGCTTTTTTAATTTCAAGCCTTTAAGACCCCAGACACTATATCTCTCAATAGCCGGGCACCATCAGCCTTCTTTATCACCCTTACTTATGCACACATTTGTCTTCAGTGTTTATGTGGGGAAGGTGAGCACACAATGATGATTTTTGTTCTTTGGTGTCTGCTACCTGATCCCTTCAACACCTCATGTTCACACAGGCTTGTGTGCTTCTTCTCTGTGGTCTTTGTTGCTTCTGAGCTAGATGGCTGCTTGTTTGCCTTCAAGCCTTTAAGACCCCAGAGGCGCTATATCTTTTGATAGCCTGGCATCATCAGCTTTTCTAACCACATTTGCTTATGCACACGTCTGTCTTCAGTGATCATGTCGGGAAGGTGGGTGTCATGAAATGACCATTTAGCTGAGCAAGGTGCTCTTGTATTAAGGAAATGTGCGTGAGGAGGCCCAATGTCCACCTGCCACCTTACTACTAAACCTATAAATATATGCACATAGGTCCATTTCCCCATAATCTTAAATATATTTACATGTGTACATGTCTGTATTTAGGCTTCTATGTATGCCCTTTGCCTCCTATTCCTTTCCTCTATTTCCCTACACTTTCCTCCTGTCCCACTACGATGTTCAGCCTTCATTCGATTTCAGTAATTCCTCTCTGTTACCTTGCCCTTGGTCACTCCCTACCAGTCCTCCCATCCCCTCCTTAACACTGGTTTTGAACCACTGTTGTTCCTTTCTCCCTGGGTTGACCAACACCTCCTCCCTTCCCCTACCTCCCACACTCTCATGTCCCTCTGGGACCGTTGGTCCCCTTATTTTCTTCTCATATTGTTTGTCCAGGCTCTCTTATCTAGGTGGACCTGCAGATATAGTAATATGTGCATAAAATTGCGGATGGCTTTGACAGCACCAAAAAAAGTGGCACACAAGAACATGGCGACAACAGCAGCAACACCGTCGAGCTAACAGACAAAAAAGCCACTAACATACAAAATGAAAAAGAAGAGAAAAAAGCAGGGAAAAAAAACCCAAAAAAGGCTGTTAGTAGTTCAACATCTGTTTGTTGACCTTTAGGAGTGTTTTCTGGATGAGTCTGATGGGGTGCCACGTCCTGGCCCCAAAGTCCATCCTTTGTACTCCCTCAGGACCTCCTTGCTCTGCTTCCCCTGCTGGTCCGCTGCTCCATTGCACGCCCCCAGTGTTTTGCCTCAGTGTGGTGGGGACAGCTCAGTCACACATCCTACACTATGTCTCTGGTGCTGTCCCATGTAGGACCATGGGTCAGTGCAGGATATTGCATCTCGCAGTGGGGCCGGCTATATGGTCCTCTCTGTACATTGGGCCCTCTGAGCCAGGCTATCGTCTTCTGAGCTTGGTGGGCCCAGGTGTGCTCCGCTCCATTCTTCCTCCATCCTTTGCTTCAGCTTCCTTCTGGGTGTGGTGCGGTAGGTCAGTTCCTTTCTCAGACAGATGATCTATTTTCATTTTCTGTGGCACTCCCTTCCATGGTGGGGATCAGGCCGATTCTGGTTAGAACCAGCGTATGGTCCAGTCTCTTTGTGGATTCCTCCGCACATTACGTTGCCCTCCTGGTTTGGCGTGTCCTGGTGGGGTCTGTATGCACGTTCCAGTTTTGTGGTGACACAACCAATACTCTCCCCTGGGTGGGTTAGTGCCCTGTTCCCCCAGTGCCATCAACTCAGTTTCTCCCCGCCCTCCTTCTTCCTCCCCCTGCCCCCCTCCCCCTTCTTTATGTTGGACTTCTTTAAAAATCAGATTTTTAAAAATTGATTTTTGTTTTCTTCCTTATAAGGAGTCTCTGGATGGGTTAAAACTGCCAATATTTTGGTCAGTAGCCAGAAACCTAACTTTTGTGCCATCCAAGGATATGGACTGGAATTCACTCACCCGAAGGAATTGGGAAGTACCTTTTTTTTTTTTTTGCTTTTTATTTGTTGACACATTACTATTAACTAGGTTTTATAATATATTGAAATTTTCTTATTTGCCTTTCCTTTTCCCTGCTTTGGAGCTCCATCCAAGACACAACATGGCCTGAAATTCTCACTTCTCATAAGCTCATTTTTCTGTGGATATTGATCCAAATGTCTTGCTTTTTATGACCTTAGAGTTGAGAAATACGAGCCATATATTTTAAAGAATTTTCCTTAACTGGAAGAATTCTGATGTTTTGTCTTATAATTAGACTGGAATGATATTTTCTAGGTAGGACAGTCATAGACATATAGACTATTATTCTCACATCTTAAATAATTTTGCCTGCTATCATTTTTGTAAATACTTTTAAAAAATACTTTTATTGGGGGCTCTTAGGTCTTACATCTCTTATCACAAACCATACGTTACTCCAGTGTGTCAAGCACATTTGTGTGTCAAGCACATATGCTGCCATCATCATTTTCAAAACATTCTCTTCCTACTTGAGCCCCTGATATCCGCTCCCTATTTCTTCCCCCTCCCTCCCCTGCCCACCCTCCCTCATGTTTATCAACATGACTTACTACTGTTTATGTTAACATAGATAAGTGGATGATGATACTTTTATGAGTCTCCAATACTATAAGTCTACTCTTCTGTTTCACTTTTTCTTTTCCTTCTAATAAGGAATCCATTATGGGTAACCCACAGATAAGGAGTAGGAAGCCATGCTACATTCCTGAAAGAGTATATTTTAAGGTAATATTCAATATGCATCTGTCACTTTTCCAGCCTCTATAAACTGACTTAACCATATATATGCAATAGGTTCAAGCATATTTATTGTTTGCATTATAATCCAATGCTTTCATTGTTTAACTTTGCACAGTCAATGAATTTTCTACAGGCCCATGTGTGTCCTTTCACGTGTCCACACAACTATCATCTTGAATTAAATCATTCATTTGATGTTCTTGCTTTTAGGCACCATAAATGATGATATAATATAGTATGCTGCCCCAGGTCAAAAAGCAGTCTGTTTTTCTAAGGAACTCTGGTTCATTTTCTTGGGGATGAAATTGGAAATCAAGATCTGAGAGATAACTGCACCTATTGCTAGTGGAATTCCATTACTTCCAGACTTTTTCTGCAGCAGTATAAAGAACATTAGGTTGAATACTAACATATATATGTGCATTTATATAAGTGATCTCTATTTAAACAACTATATTAAGGTTAAATATACAATCTTTGGTATCTAAAATATGACCATCTCACGGAGGAAATGACAAAATAGAAAATTAATCTGAATGGCAAATTTTCTAATAGTGAGATTCAGAAACTCACTTGGTACCTCTGAAGAGAACCATTTAATGCAGACTTGCTAGATGAGGTTGTGAGTTGTGGTGGAAGCATATTGGATCAGTAAGGTTTGTTAGTAATGGATTTGGCTTTTCAGTCTGCTGGTATGTGAGGTAATGAGAGAGAGAGGAGAGACAGACAGAGAGAGAAAGAGAGAGAGCGCGAGAGAGAAAGATCCAGGACTTGTCTGTCAGTTTGTCACACTCTGGTGGCTTGTGTGTTACTGTGATGTTGGAAGCTATGTCACTGGTATTTCAAATGCCAATAGGGTCACCCAAGGTGAATAGATTTCAGCTGAACTTCAGATTGTAACGAAAGACAAAAAAGAACTGATTTTCTGCCTACTTGGTAGGAAGCAGCCACTGAGCTCCTCATTCAGTTTCCAAATCATGTCACATATTGAAGGATGAATGAATGGGAACAGAACATGGTCAGAGACGGTGGCAGAATATGGATCCCTCGGGCAGCAAACACTCAAAATGTGACTGAGGAGGAGATGCTTTTGCAGATGGGAGTGGAGAACGGCGATCTCAGTTGGTTAAAGCAGGTGGAAAGGAAGCCTTCAAACTCCGCATTTGTCAATGAGACACCACTCAACCTAAGAACAAAGAGCTACAAAAATCTTCTAATGATTAGGACTTGGATTGGGATACATGTGAAGCTAGGAAAATTGGAAGTTCTCAAAAATGAAATGGGACTTACAAAGATTGCTATCCTAAGCATTAGTGAGTTGAAATACACTGACGTTGGTCATTTTGAATAAGAAAATCACATGATTTGCTATTCCAAGAATGACACAATCAAGAGGAATGTCATTTAATTTATTGTCAAATGGGGATATTTCAGAGTAAATCTTTATGTACAATGCTATATTTTATAGGATTATATCTATTCACTTCCTGGGAAATTCAACCAATACAACTATTATTCAAATCCATGTACCAAGTACAAAAGCTAGTGATGAAGAAATTGAAGAATTGTACCAATATCTTTAATAAAAAATGTATCAAGCATGCAATGAAAATGCATTCACAACTATTGGAGATTGGAATTCCAATGTTGGAAACAGGAATGAAGGAACATAGCATCCGGGGTCTCTAAGGCTTGTCTCCAAACTAGCGGCCATCTAAGTGAAATGCCAACCAAGTCCACATGGAAGAAGCACACCATCATCAGTCACCAAAGGATTGCAAATCATATAATCTGAGGGCAAAAGAGGGATTAGTATCAGGGCCTAAATTGTGAGAATCGGTGTGCAGAAAGTTATGGATGATAGTGAGAGCCCAAGGTACATTTGAGGGAACTACATAGGAAATAAGATACCAACAAGTGATCTCCCTCTATCCATAATTGAGGGATGGGAGGAAAATAGTTACTAAACAGAGCAGTGCTTTGGGGAGATGAGTACAGAAGGTCTTGACTTGAACGTTAAAAATGTTAAAGAAGAGTCTCTCTGCTGGAGAAAACTATCGAGAGTAGCATAGCCTGCTAAAAGAGCAAACCCATCTTTCTGGGAAGAAGTAGGGCCAGAGTGCTCCTTAGACCCAAGGATGGTGAGACTCCCAATGACATACTTGGGTCATTTTTTTCAGAGGAGGCTAGTCAAGGATATAATCCTTGATAAAGTACAAAGGCAGTGGAAATGAGGAAGGCCCTCAGGGGATTGATTGACACAATGACAGGCTCAAGCATCGGAAGAATCCTGAGGCTGGTGCAGGGCCAGGCCGTGCTTCGCTCTGTTTTACTTGAAGTTGCTGTGGGTCGCACTAGGTGACAGCTATCAACAACATGTATATATGATAACACAGTAAAAAAAAAGTCAATTCTATTCTGCAAAAAAAATTCCAACTACAAAAACACTGGTGTGTAGCAAACCACATTTTTGTGAAGCTTTAAGTTCAGTATTACTAAAGCAAAACTGTGTGACAGATTTCAAGGTAAAAAGGAATGTGCCAGGGGCTATATTAAGGAAACATGTATTAGAGAGACTGCATATGCTTTCAACTAATGAAAAGCCACTAAAGGCTTAAACGCTAAAGGAAATGTTAAATTTGTATATTAGATTGATTATTCCAGTGACAATGTGTGTAGTTTTTGCTATTCATTTTTGAACGTTGAAAAAATGTAACTTTGAAAAATAACCGACAAGACAGGAAATGTGAAGGGTCTGAAGAATTACCATTTCTCTGAGAGTGAGGCAAAAGTAACATATGTAGAAATATTAAAGAAATAATATCTATTAACTTTTGACTAATAAATGCATAATATATCAGGAAAGAAACAACAGTTATTCTCACTGAAGTCACCATACTAAAGAGAATGATCTATTTCTTACATTTATGAGGGAAAATTCTTCCCTTTATCCCTCTAAACATTGATCATTTTAAATTTGTAATACCTTTAACTCCCCCCTTTCATTGATACCTTCTATGGAGTCTTTATTAACCCTTGGAAATTCTGGTGTAACCTGTAAGCCCAATCACAGTAAAAGATACACTTTCTCTTGGAGAAAAGCCTTGGGAGTGAAACTGTGGTGACGCAGGCTTGTAGAAAGCTGAAAGAAGTGCAATGGATCTGGGAGTTAGGGGGTAAAAGATACATGGATTCGGAGGCATCTGGTAAACTAGGCAATACATTAAGTACCTAGCTAGATGTTAAAACAATGTACAATATTTTTTTTTAAGTAAACTAGCTTCTCTTCTTATTTTTTTAATCGTTTTATTAGGGGCTCATACAATTCTTATCACAATCCATTGCCCTCATCATTCTCAAAACATTTTCTCTCCACTTAAGGCCTCGCATTAGGTCCTCATTTTTCCCCTCCCTCCCCACTCCCTCTCCCTCATGAGCCCTTGATGATTTATAAATTATTATTTTGTCATATCTTGCCCTGTCCGACGTTTCCCTTCACCCACTTTTTGGTTGTCCGTCCCCCAGGGAGGAGGTCACATATAGATCCTTGTAATCAGTTCCCTCTTTCCAACCCACTCTCCCTCTAACCTCCCAGTATCGCCACTCACACCACTGGTCCTGAAGGGATCATCTGCCCTGGATTCCCTGTGTTTCCAGTTCCTATTTGTACCAGTGTACATCCTCTGGTCTAGCTAGACTTGCAAGGTAGAATTTGGATCATGATAGTGGGGGGCGGAGGAAGCATTTAGGAACCAGAAGAAAGTTGCACTTTTCATCATTGCTACATCGCACCCTGACTGGTTCGTCTCCTCCCCAAGAACCCTCTGCCAGGGGATCTCCAGTGCCCTACAAATGGGCTTTGGGTCTCCTCTTTGCACTCCCCCCATCATTCACTATGGTAAGATTTTTTTGTTCTGATGATGACTTATAACACCTGGTCCCTCGTGATCGCATAGGCTGGATTTCTTAGGTGTAGTGAACTTGGGTGCAACTCAGAATCAGCCTTAAGCAGATCAGAAAGAAACCCTGCCTGTTCCTGCAACCGTTTGTCACAGTTTTTGCCAAGGTTGAACAATTGTTGCAGCTACTATATCAATCTATTTCACTAAGGATCTTCCACTTTATCACTGATTTTACCAAGCTCCGTGTCCTATGGGGACTGATCCTTCCTGATAACATGCCCAAAGCACAGGACTTGCAGCATCCTCATCCTTGCTCCCAAGCAGCATTTTGATGAGACTCCTTCAAAAAGACAGACTTTTTTTTCTTTTTCTGACACGCGATGGTATATTTAATATTATATGCCACCACCATAGTTGAAATGTATAAATTCTTTAAAAATTTTTCTTATTCATTCTCCCCTTTTGACAAATAAAAATAATAACATAATATGTTTCAAGTACATTTTAGTCCTCAAGAGAGCTTGTTTCCTTTTATTACCATAAAGAAGTATTTTGCAAAAGATTTGCTACATGTAATGCTTTTTAAATTTCTTGATTTCTGTGTCCTTGGGACTTGATTATGTTATAAGTAAAATGAAATCTGTGGCAATTACATTCTTATATTCACTTACTGTGTATAAATTTTCCATTTAGTTGTGAGAATTTTTGTTCTCCTTATAGTGAGGTATAAAACACACTGAAGGTTTCAAAATGTTTACTCCATGTATATCGCTGAAATCAAGTTGACTTTGAGGAGGCAGCTTTTTCCAAGCAGTAAGTTGAATGCTTCCCAATCTAAGAAGCTCATATTCCAACAGGTAATATATCTGACCACGTTCCACTGCTAGTCAAATAGTTTTTCCCCCCTACCTTTTCGTTTTCTGAAGTAGGTTTTCCGGTATTCCTTCCTAGTTTATTCTCTACTGATGCCTCTTTATCATAGGTGACTATTCAGGTATTTAAATACCAGTGCCATAGCTTCTAATATTATAGCTATGTGTAGGTCATGATGGTATGACAAAATGGCATGCACATGATATTGTTGGGACAGTAAATTCTTTTAAGTATAGACCTTTGCAGTTAAGTTGTTTATAATAATATCAAAATAAGCAATATCGTTTGAAGTTTAATAATCTGAGCTGGAATGTGGGGAAGAGAAGAAAGCACTGGGCTTATGCATATTTGACAGTCATTGACCCATAGGCATAAAACGGAGTCCAAGTTTGGGGAACTCTTCATCATATTCTCTTGAGCCTACAGAGCATATAGTACAGTCATTGCTGCCCCACTTTTTTTTATTCCCCTGAATGATAAAAGGTCTTGGACCCAGGATTTGTGTTTTATTCATCATTGCTGTGGATTTTGAGTCATTGTTATGTGCCGTTGAGTTTGTTCCAAATCATAGCAACCTTATGTACAGCAGAACTAAACACTTTTACATTTCTAGTGACTCATCTCTCCCGATAACATGCCAAAATTATGTAAGACAAAGTGTAAGGAGCATTCTGGTTGTATTTCTTCCAAGAGAGATTTTTTGGTTCTTTTGGCAGATCATGATACTTTCAATATTCTTCAGAGAAAGTTTATTGAATCTTCTTTGGACTTCCTTTTCCAATGACCAATTTTATATGCAGATGAGGTGATTGAAAATACCCTGGCTTTGATCAGAACCACATTAGCCCTCAAAGCAGCATCCTTGTTTTCCAACACTTCAAAGAAATCATGTCAAGCAGATTTACCCGGTCAATAACTGCATTGTTTGATTTCGTGGCTGTTGCTTCCTTGAGCATTGATTATGAATCCAAGCAGGATGAAACCTACTAGTTCAATTATGATTTTAAAAATTCTATCATAAATTTTAGTACATGTTGAAAGTTTTAAGCCTTGATCTTCACCAGCTAGTATGGCTGTGACAACTGCATATCACACAATGTTAACAAACCTTCCTCCCATGTGGATGGGAAATTGTTGTCCTGCTTCATAGATTCAGCAGATAATTCAAATAAGTATGGTGAGAGAATACCTTTCCTAATTTTAAAACATACAGTGTTCCCTTTTTCTGATAGCAATCTTTTCCCCTCAAATTACATAGCAGCATTTATTTAATAATAAGTATATACATATTTTCACAAGCTATCAAATATATGTATATATATATAGATACTGTATAAATCAAAATGTATGTGTATAAAGCAAAATTATTTGCTAATTAATATGAATTGTGTACTAAATTCATAATTAACAAATAGGGTTCTGGATATTTATATAACTTATTCACTGTCTCAAAGAAGAAAGTTGCATTAAACTTCTTCACTTATAGTTTTCTCCCTTAGCTTTAATTATTCTGCAATCACTTGGTTCATAGTATATGAAATTCCATCATTGTTCTTAAGCTATCTATGGCTCTCAGCATTTCAGTGCTTTACCTTTATCATGCTACTTGGTTCATCTCCAGACTATTAGCTTCAAAATAATTGTGAAATTTGAAAATAAATGGTCTTTTCCAATATGTCATGAATAAATATTGCTATACTTATACATACTTGAAGCCCTTGTAAGGCATGCTCCAATACTTTATTTCTAGAAAAATCAAGCAGCCAGGGGTCCTTTTAGGAGCCTAGAATTTGTCAATGCGTATGTTTTTCCCAGACCTTTTATATTGCATATAAGCAATCATTATCTTATAAAAGTAATCCTTGCCCCAAAAGTGAGGATTGAATAGCACATCCAGTCTACATGACTGTCAGAATTTATTTTCCCATTCTTATGCATATTAAAACTTATCAATGAAAATAAATTAGAAAGTAAGACCTGACAATATTCTTGGTTATTTCCAATTTAGAAAATATTCAGAATCTCCTGATGATAATCTTATGCCTATAACTAGGGGAAAACATTTGAAAAACAATAACTTTTATAGACATTCAGGTAATCTTTGTCAAGTAATAGTTGTTAATGTGTAATTAATTACAAGTTATACTTGTGCAAGCAATTCATTAATATTGTTTACTTAATCACACAATTAATACAAATATACATTGTTAATTGTATATTTTTGAAATGATTCTTTTTGCCTTCCTAATTTATTCAAACTTATCAGTAATTTTTCACAGCATGATATTTTCTATAGCATTTTATAAGTGACATTAAGGTGTTTCAATAATTATAATTAAAATTTTCATAATTCTCTTACTAATTCTATGCAGTTTTGCTTTTGCAGGATTATTTTATCCTTATAACATAACAAATAATTATAAAATAATTACATAAACATTATCCCGCTGCACTTGTGTTTGTGTTTGTTTAATTAGTGGTCAAACACTCAAAGACAGGTGCAAGAATAAATCCTCTTTTGAAGCCCAAAACTCATTGTGCAGTATGAGCTTTGATACAGATCAGAAGGGACATGTCATTAAGCCAGTCACTGGAGCACAGTGTCTGACAGTGTGGACACTTCCCAGGGCTTGATTTTGAGGTGCTTCAGACAAACACAAACCAGACATTTTATCTTAAACCTGATGCCTGGACTTTCAGGTATTGGTGTAATCTGCACATTTCTTAGGGACTGCTAGGGATTACAACTCAATGTTCAGGCTATCTGAAATTGAGAGGAAGGCAGAATGAATGAGATCCAAAGATGCACGAAATGTTTGACATTTGTCCATAACGGCGGTTAAAGTGGTGTAACCAGAAGAATCGACAGATCTGAGATTAATGCCTACCGGACAACAGTGGCTCCTTAAAAAGGGCGATCTTGAAGATGAACTCTTGCAAGATTTAGAGGAACCGATGGATGACAAAGATATGTAAAACTCCTTAAATAAAATTTATTAACATTAAATAAAATCTATAAAACAAAAATGCTTACAATGCAGAAAAAACAACAACAACAAAAAAATCCCAATTTTGCTATTTGATTCTTGTTCACTTCATACTCAAAGACTAAACTGAAATTCTGACTTTAGTATATTTTCCTTTTACAGAGTCAAAACTATTTTCATAGCTTTCCACTTTGTTCCTGATTGTAAAAGATAACTAGGCTGTCAATTTTGTTCATTAAATAGTATTTATGATTTTATATATTTTTGTTGTGTGCCATAAAGTTAGTTATGAGTCAGAGTAACCCTTTATGACAGAGGAGAATTTCTCCACAGGGTTTCAAAAGTCATAATCTTCATGGGAGCTGAATACCTGAACTTTTCTTCCATGAAACTTTTTCTTTTAAAATTTGTTTATAATTTTTCTGTTATAAACTAGGTGTGAGTTTATATTTCAGACCATCAACTTTGTATTCAACAGTCAAAACCATTAATCCAACCCTCCAGTTGTCAACCCTACTCCTCTCCTCTCTCCTCTTCCCTGCCCCCATATACATCACTATCCCCACCCCCATATACATCACCATCCCCGCCCCCATATACATCCCCATCCCCGCCCCCATATACATCACCATCCCCACCCCCATATACATCACCATCCCTGCCCCTATATACATCACCATCCCCGCCCCCATATACATCACCATCCCCACCCCATATACATCACCACCCCTGCCCCCATATACATGACCATCCCCACCCCCATATATATCACCATCCTCGCCCCCATATACATCCCCATCCCCATTTCACTTGAGCCAACACCTAGCAACAGTTAGCACACTTTCCCAACCCCCAATTCCCTGCCCTCTCCTGCTCTCCTTTATTTGACAACCTACAAAGTCCATTCCCTTTGGTATGAGAGTCTTTAATTCTTCCCCTGATACCTGTCCCCACCAGCCCCTGCTTATATCAGTGGTCTCATATAATATTTTCCCATCTGTGTTTGGCTAAATTTTATTCAGCATAATAGTTTACAGGTCCATCCATTTCATGAGGTTGCTTTGTGGTTTCATCATTGCTTTTTAGAAATGCGTAGTATTTGACATCTTGCACATGTGTAGTTTATCAATTATTCTACTCATGGGCACTTAGATTGTTGTCTTTCTTTTTACCATTGTGAACAGTGCTGTAATGAGAAGGTGAATGCATATGGCTGTATGTGTTATGACTCTTACTTCTTAAGGACATGTACCCACAATAAGCATTGCTGGATTCTATGGAGGAGAAAATAGGGACAAGCCTATTTCCTAAAATAGGTGCAAGGCTCTTATTTCAAGGAATACACCATCTATCAAATATACCAAAGGAGACATACACAGTAGATGGCAAATAGATGGCAGAGACCTACTTCAAATAATAATTAATGTGCACCAAAAACTTCATAAATAGAGTCAAAAGAGTATCCAGAGCATGGGGAAAATTTAACAATACAATGGACAAACAAGTGGTCTCTAAAATCTATAGAAAATTGCAGCACCTCAATAAGGAAAAGACAAATAACCCTATTAAAATGTAGCCAAAGAACATGAATAGATAGTTCACTAAGTATAACTTCCAAGTAGCCACCAAACATAGGAAGTAATGCTCCTGATCGCTAGCCATTTGGGAGAAGCAAAGAAAAGCCAGAAGATATCACCTTACACGACATGAAGAGCAAACCTAAAAAACAAAACAAACAAACATAAAAAACAGAACATAAGGAAGGCTGGAGAAGCTGCAGAGAGATGGGAATACTCACCCACTGTTGGCTGGGTTGTAAAATCTGTACAACCACTGTGGAAAGCCCTATCTCTAATAACTAAGAAAAAAATTCCATATATTCTGTACCACTCTTTTAAGTTGGAATCACCATTCTCCTAACTATATGTCAAGTGCTTAGTCATTACATCACTAGGATACCTTTGAATGAATACATTCTGCACTTGAACTCTATTTGCTTCCAATTTTTCTGCAAAAGCTTTGTATCTTAACTCAGTTTCCTTAATGGTGTGTCTTTTTCTTTTCTCATTTTCCCATGTTTTCCTCCACCATCATCTATATCTAGAATGCTCCACTTCAGCTGGACACTTCATCGTGCACCCATTTAGTATTATGAAGAGTTTCAGTGTCTGCTTTGGACACACACCTTGTACTACTTGAACTGGAAAGATAAGACATACCTTTAGAGCCGAGTAGTAACCTAATACTCAAATTAATAAATATGGTAATAAACCAAATTAATAAAATCCATCCCCATATTTTCTGATTTATATGGCCTGCAGCATATATTTAACTTAAATGAACTTTACTTTCATGGTGCATCAGTGGTTATTAGGTAGTTCATGAACTATTGGTTTGAATCAGACTATATGCAATATATGACCTTCTTGTTGTTTGGTGTCCTCAAATCGGTTCAGATTCATCACAAACTTATGTTCCACAGAATGAAACACTGTCAATCCTGAATTCTTGAAATGAACAATGGTCATCCTCTAAATTCTTGTAATATTTGAGGCCAATTTTGCAATCACTGTATCAATTCATATCGTTGATGGCCTTCTTTGTCACTGACCCTCTATTTCACCAAACTACACTGTCTTTTTCCAGACACTGGGCTCTTCTAATAGCATGTCGGAAATGCATTAGATGTATTCTTGGCATCCTTGCTTCGAGGAGAATTCAGGCTGTACTGCTTCCAGTAGAGATTTGTTTGTTCTTCTGGCAACCCATGAAACTTCCAAAAGCCTCCAGCAACACCACAATTCAGATGCATCAGTTCTTTCTCGGTCTCCCTTATTTGGTGTCCAACTTTCACACACATGTAAGTGATAGAAAACAACATACTTGGGTTAACTGCACTTTAATCATCTGAGAGATTTCCTCACTATTCATCACTTTTTATGAAATCAAGTGCAGCAGATGTACCAAATGCAGTATGTCCTTTGATTTCTTGGATGTTGCACCTATGAATATTGATGGTGGATCCAAGACAGATGAATTCCTTGATAAATTGATCTGTTCTCTGTTTACTATTATATTCTTTACTGGAAAATTGGCTTTATTTACATTGAGTTGTGATCCATACTGAAGGCAACAATCCTAGATTTTCATCAATACATGCTTCAAGTCCTGCTCTCTTTCAGCAAGCAAGGTTGTGTCATCTGCATCAGCAAGCCCAGGTTATTTGCAAGCCTTCCTTCAATCCTTATTTCTTCTTCATAAAGTGCAATTTTTCTGATCATTTGCTTAATAAGTTGTAATAAGTATGGTGAAAGGATATACACCGTACCTGATTTTAAAACATGCAATATCTACTTGTTCTATGTGAAGAACTGTCTCTTGTTCCATGTACAGATTTCACATAAGTACCGTGAAGTGTTCTGGAATTCCTGTTCTTCTCAAGGTTATTCATAATTTGTTATGAAACACACAGTCAAATCCCTTCACACAATTTATTATGAGCTACTCAGTCAAATGCCTTCGTGCAGTCAATAAAACATAAGTGAATATCTTTCCAGTATCCTCTGCTTCTACGAGGATTAATTTAAATAAGCAATGATATCCCTCCCTGCTGTGCCTCTTTCTTACCACAACAAAAATGTAAAACACAAAGTCTACTATTAGTAAATAATACTAACAAATAAGTTCTCTTATAAATATTATTTTGTTAATGTTTCACTTATTTTAGGTTGTAAAAAATACTTGCCTCTTATAACAATAGAATAAATATATATTTTTAAAGGTATTCATCTTAAGCATTTTACTTTGGCATTCACCATTTATCAAAAACTAAGGAAAATAATTTTCTGTAGCAGTCTTCTAGGTCAGTAAGTGGCATCTGATTTGTTTGTGAAAATGATTCAGCATAAGAGCAAGCTTTGGGCTCATTCTCAATGGGGAAACATGGTCACACAGAGGGTGTTTCCAGATGTCCAGAGTACTGATAAGGTGTCTTTTCAGCCTGTTAGAGTTTAAAAAGTTTAGCTTGAGGAAAGATAGTAATTACTGCATGTTAGATAGGCCAGATATTGACTCAGCCTGCACAGGGATCCCAATTAATTAAGCAGGAAATCGGGATTTATTTATACATAAAATAAATTTAAACAGGAAGGTTTTTTTTCCCCCTTGTTTTAACACAAATGTCAAAGAAATGGTCTACCTTTCAGTCTAAACCTTAAAGGAAGCTAAGAATGTTGTCATGAATCTCACTTTCCAGTAAAAAAGTAACTTTAAGATACATTCTACCTCAATAATATCCTGCCTCATTAATTTAGCATACAATTCTTCAAAATGAGATTCTACATAAGCATAGAGACAAGCATGTAAAATATACACAAACTGAAGGATGATGGCCAAAATTGTTTATTAAATAATTAAGTTCACTGCATGTTGTGAACAAATGGTCTCCTACACGCTTTCTGGTCCTCTTACTGCGAAACAAATGATATGTAGAATGTGTAGCATTCTGCATTTCTATCTATATCTTTAACACAAATATAAATATTGGATCTCACAATGGCCCATAAATAGGTTGTAATCTATGGAAAGATTAATGACAATTTAGTGGAATAAATAATAGTGTACTGTATGTATAATACTTATTTAAAAGGAGGTTAGGTTAATTTTTCTTATGAAAATGTATTTATTTGTGTATTAGTCTGGGTACTTTGGAGAAACAAATCCACGGAAACTCATGTATCAGAGAGAGTTTTATATAAAAGGTTAAGTGCTCATCAAGAAAACATCCCAACCCAGGGCTGCCCAAGCCCACAAGTCCAACATTAACCAATTAGCCCATATGTCTGACACTAATCCAGAAAGTCCTCCTCCATCTCACAAAACAGACCCAATGATGCCGACTGCAGGAGGAAAGCCAAATCAGTGAATGTGTAAGCATCTCAGCACTACTAGGGGTCTCCACATGGCTGCTCCAGCACCCAGGGCTGCATCAGGGTAGGCCCATGTGGCTTCTCCATGGGGATGTCTTTCAGGAAGTCAGCCATGCAAGTTGAAGCTGGGAACTGCTAAGGCAGCTGCACCCTGGTGTGACCATCAGAAAGCAAGAGACCCGAGAACTCGAAAGGCAAGGCTCACCAAGCCACTTATCCCTCCGCCCTTCAATTAACCCCTCATGTGTTTATTGGCCAGATTGGTACAATTAACTAACTCAATCCACCTCTTGCCAACTTGGCACCTGTATATAATTCTTAGCTTCACAATTGCAATTAAGAAACACCCACTAACCCTATAATCCTGTGAATTTTTTCCCCCTGCCTATGAAAGTTTGTAAGCCAACCACTTCATGCCTTTTTCTCCCCCAATTTTGGGTACCCAATTTATATACTGCCCACTTACATCAACCCAGTTCTCAGAGAAGGCAATCATATTTTTCAACATGAAGAGTCTTCATTCTAATTGGGACCTTGTGAAGTCTGCATCCATAAGCAAAGTCAAATCCGGACAGGCCATCCATAAAGTCAGCAACAATATGCACCAGTTCACAGGCTCAAAAATCTCCAGCTGGTCGGGTTCTGGTCAACTCAATGTGGGCTGTCTCACTCAGCCTCCACAGGGTGCCCATTGGTCGCCTTGCCTTAGACCATGGGCTCTCACCAACTCAACAAGCCTAGACCCCTCAGGTTAGGTCATGAACCTTAGACCAGTCAACCCACTCTCTTCTTTTTTTTCCCCTGTAAACCAAGTCCACAGGTGTCAGTGTCCAAACTCAACCTGTCTCTTTATTGTTGCATTTCTCCCACTTCCACTCAACAAGTAGATCCAGGTGGTCACCTAGCAAGCATTTCCACCTGCTCACAGGCTTCCTTTAACATTCAGTCCCAGAGAGGAGTTTTCTTCATGGTTCCAGATTTTTTCCAGCTTCTGACAAAGACTACTGGTTCCTGAGTCCTCCAAAGCACTGGGTGGGGCATCTCTTTCTTAGCATATTACAGGAATGGCCTAAAGATGGCCTAAAAGATCAAATTTTAATGGCTGAAGCAAGTGGACTTAAAAACTTTCTATTTTCCTACTTCCCAAAAACAACCAAGTAAACAGTGCGGCTTTATCTGACCTTGGGCTAGACAAAAAAGAAAACGTACCTTGAGGGAGAGATCAAACAAACATCTACTCTCCATCTTATGATTTGTTTCTCCAGTACCCCACTCCCATGGTACCATAATGTATTAGTCTGGGTACTCTGGAGAAACAAATCCACAGAAACTCATGTATAAGAGAGAGTTTTATATAAAGATTAAGTGCTCATCAAGAAAACATCCCAACCAAGTGCTGCCCAAGCCCACAACATTAACCCATTAACCCATATGTCTGACACTAATCCAGAAAGTCCTCCTCCATCTCACAAAACAGATGCAATGATGCCACTGCAGGAGGAAAGCTGAGTCAGTGAATGTGTAAACGGCTCAGGCAGGGGTCTCCACACAGTTGCTCCAGCACCAAGGGCTGCATCAGGGTAGGTCCATGTGGCTTCTCCTCGGGGATGTCTCACAGGAAGTGAGCTTTGCCAGCTGGAGCAGGGAACTAGCTAAGGCAGCTGCACCCTGGTCCGACCATCAGAAATCAAGAGACCCAAGAACTCACTAAGCCATTTATTCCTCTGCCCTTCAATTAACCCCACAGGTGTTTATCGACCTGGTTGGCAGAATTAACTAACTCAATTTGTAAGAAGGTAAGGAATGTCTTTCTTATGAAAACAATTTTACCACATGTTTTTTTCTGCATGTTAAAATGGCATATGCAAAGTATCTTCGGCATTATTTTTAGCTCCCTAATTATATTTTAGAAAAAAGAGGTCTCCAATAATTATATTCTAGAAAAAAGGTATCCATTAATTATTTTAAAGCAAGAACTATGATAGTCAAGCTGAATTTCGAGAACATTTCAAGAACAGATTTGATGCATTGAACACTAATGAAAGAGGACCTGATTAGCTTTGGGGGGACATCAACATCATTCATGAGGAAGGCAAAAGGTCATTAAAAAGACAGAAAATAAGGAAAAGATAAAAATGGATGTCAGAAGAGACTATTAAATTTGCTCTAAAACAGAATAGGTAAAGCAAATGGATGAGAGGATGAAGTCAAGGAGGTAAACAGAAACTGTCAAGGGAAACTGGGGAGGGCAATGACAAATATCATAAAGAAAAATGCAAGGACTGAGAATTAAGAAACCAAAAGAGAAAAACACACTCAGCATATCTAAAACTGCAAGAATGCCAGAAAAATTCAAGCCTCATATGGTAACTTTGAAAGATTCTATAGGCAAAATACTGAATGATGCAGGAAGCATCAAAAGAAGAAATAATTCACAGAATCACTGTACCCAAAAAACGAGCCAACAGTGCACGTTTCCAGGAGGCAGTAAATGAGCAAGTACCAAGGGTGGTAAAGGAAGAAGTTCAAACTGCACTGAATGCATTCAACAGAAACAAGGCTTGAGGAATTAACAGAATATCCGTGAAAATATTTCAGAGCGCTGAAAGAACTATGGAAGCACTCATTCATCTATGCCAAGACTTAAGGATGATATCACTACCAACCGACTGAAAGAGAGCGAAATGTATGCCCATTCCAAAGAAAGGTGAGCCAGCAGAATATTCAAACTATAGAATGCTATCACTTACAAGTACATGACGCACAAGTAAATTTTGCTTATTATCATCCAGCAACAGTTACAGCAGTACATTGACAAGGAATTGCCAGTTCAGGCTGATGTCAGATTGATCTAGGCTCGAAGCAGAAAGTAGCTGAAAGATGTGTATTGGTGTTTCGCTGACAATATAAAGCCATTCGACTAAGTGGTCTATAATAAACTGTGGGCCACCTGGAGAAGAGTGGGAACATTTCATTGTGCTCATTCAGATCTTGTGCACTGACCCAGAAGCAGCTGTGTGAAGACAACCAGGCAATTAATCATGGATTAAAATAAGGGAAAAGTGTACATCAGGGTTGTATCCCCTCACCATATTCGTTCAATCTCTATGATGACTAAGTCCCCAGAAAATTTGAATTCTATAAAGAAGAATGTGGGGAGGGAGGCTTATTAGCAACCTGTGGTACGCAGATGACACAGTCTTGCTGGCTGAAAGTGAGTTAGGCTTGAAGCACTTGCTGGTAAAGATCAAGGATTAGACCCTTCAAGGTGGATTACAACTGAAGGTAAGGAAGACCCAAATCCTCACAGCGAACCAACATGTAACATTATGATAAAGGGAGAAAAGGTGAAAATTGTCAAGGATGTATGTTACTTGGCTCTACAATCCATGCTCATGGAAGCAGCAGTCAAAAGACCAGAAGACCTAATTACCTTAAGTAAATTTTCAGTACAATACCTCTTCAGAGTATTGAAGAGGAAGATGTTACTTTGAGGAACAAGATGCGCCTGACCAAAGCTATAGTAGTCTCCATTGCATTCTTAGCATGTGAAAATTGGACATTGAATAAGGAAAATTGTAGAAGAATTAATGCCTTTGAATTGTGGTGCTGGAGAACAATGCTGAAAGTACCATAAACTGCTAAAACATGTCTTGGAAGAAATAAAACCAGAATGATCCTTAGAGGCAGGGATGGAAAAACTTTACCTTCCATACTTTGGACTTATTGTCAGGAGAGGGGAGGCCCTAGAGAAGGACACCAGGCTTGGTAAAGTGGAGGGGTGGTGAAAAAGACGAAGATTGATGCAGTGGCTGTGTAATGGGATCAGGCATGGGAACAGCTGTCAGGATGGAGCAGGACTATGCTGTGTTTTGTTCTTCTGTGCATAGAGTGGCTATGGGTCAGAGTCAGCTCCATGGCACCTAAGAAGAGCAACAACAACATCATTGTCAACATGTGTAGAAAATTGCAAAATTAAGTCCAAACTCCTTGACATTCAGTAAATTTCCACTCATAACAAACCTATAGATGGAGTAGAACTGTTGAGTTTCCAACACTATGATCTTCATTGGAATGGACAACCACATCTTTCTCCCTCCGTGTAGCTGCTGTGTGTGATCTGCCAAACTTGGATGGCAGCCGAGGATTTTAACCACTGTGCAACTCAAGCCATTACAGATAAGCTGATTCATTCAACATGTCGTGGATAGTGATTTGGGCCATGTCACTTCCACATCATAGTTGATAGACTCATAATCTCATATGCATTTGAAAGCTTGACAATAAATAAGGATGCATAGATAAGAATTCATACATTTGTATTATTGTGTTGACAAATAATATTAAAAGTATAGTGAACTGCCAGAAGAACTAAACCATCTCTGACAGAAGAAGTACAGCCAGAACGCACCTTTGAGGTGAAGTTGGGAGACTTTGTCTCACACACTTTTTGAAATGTTATCAGGAGGCATCAGTCTTTGGATAAACACATCACGCTTGGTACAGTGAAGTGTTGAGAAACAGGGGACTTTCTTCCATGGGATAGATTGACCCAGTGACTGCAGCAATGGACTTGAGTATAGCAATGACTATGAGGTTGCCACGGGCTCGGGGAATATGTCATTCTCTTGTATCCATAGTCACTATGAAGCGCCACCCCGCAGGCACATAACTACAAAAATAATAGTTCCTTTTACTAAAGTATTCTAAACAGAGCCACATTCACTGCTGTGGAGTCCATTGTAATCATAGCAATGTTAGGACAGGGTAGAAATGCCCTGTAAGTTTCCAAGGCTGCACATCTTTATGAAAACAGACGGCCGTAACTTTTTCTCTTGTAAGTTATTGTTGGCCGGTGCCGTTGAGTCGGTTCCAACTGAGAGCAACGTTAGACACAGCAGAACAGAGCACGCCCTGGTCCTGCTTCATGCTCACAATTGTCCTAAGCTGGAGCCTGTTGTTGTACTTTTGGTGTCAGTCCATGTCCTTGAGGGTCTTGCTCTTTTTCACTGCCCCTCTCCTTCATCAAACACGATGTCTTCTCTAGGTCATGGTCTCTCCTAACAACATGCACAGCTTACATAAATAACCTAAGTCTTCCCATCCTTGCCTCTAATGAGCACTGTGGCTCTACTTCTTCCAAAAAAAATCCCTTTGTCCTTTTGTTAGTCCATGGTTCTTTCTACATCCTTCTCCATCACCACTACATCCTTCTCCAGCACCACCAAATACATGAAGTATTCTTAGGTCTTCTTTATTCACTGTGCAACTTTCACATCCATACGTGCCCATTGAGAACACCATGGCTTGGGTCAGGCACACCTTTGATATCTACCCTGCTGATTTGGAACCCCTGCCCTTTGGTTAGCTTAGCAGCCATAGGCTTTAACAGTTATCTCACAACGAGTCCAACATCCAAAACAAAAATTCACTGCGAGGGAGTTAACCTCACCTCATAACAACCCTATAGGACAGGGTAGAGATGCACTTGTGGCTTCCTGAGATTGTAACTCTTTAGGGGAATAAAAATTCCCATTTTTCTCCTGAAGAGCTGCTTGCTGTTTTGAACCATTGACTTTTCGGTTAGCAGCCCAACCCATAATATGCATACATAAGCTCTGATAAATTTATTTTCTTTGATTGTAATTGTTTATTCTTTTATTTCTGTATTCTGCTCTGAAAGAGATGAAGAAAATTGAAAAAACCTTGAAAGGAAAATTGAAATGAGTAGCTACAGATGAAAGGCAAGAAACAGGGAGAGTTAATATTGTGAATACAACGAATAAAATGCTTGAAAAAGAATTTCTTAACATAGTATGTGCTATATAATCTCGCAAACATTTCTCTCTCTGTGTGTGTGTGTGTGTGTGTGTGTAGAGGACTTGAGATACACTGTAAAGGACCTTTAAACTATATGATTGTTTTTGCTATATTCATGAATGAGATTTGACACTTTAACCTTAGTATCAGCATTGTTATTCCATTTGGATCACAGAGGAAGGGCATTTCAAAGACAAAAGGCCTTCAGAGAATACAAATTACCTCTTTGCCTTCAAAGTTCAATGTAATAAAGGTTTGTAAGAGCATTTTAGGGGATGTCAACTGCCATAGAGTTTGCGTTCACTTAAGGAGGACATAGAGTGAAACCAGATTTCTCACCACATCATGATTTATGAATTTGCTTTGAACAGATATAATTATTTCCTTAGCATAATGGGATGCCTATAGATAAAGGCACTTCACTAAGCTCAATTTCCAGGGAATATAGCACATTTAATTTGCTGCTACAGATAGACTCTCAAGGGTTTACATTAGTTAATAGGTTGAAATATAATTTCATGCCTAAATCTAAATGGACAAAATTATATCACGATTTTTTTTAACAAGATACGCAGTCTTCCAAATCCCTTCTGGTAAAATGTTGGGGAAATTGTGTTAATTAAGCACATAATGTTATTGAAAAGTTTTATCTGCTCAATGAAACTGATTATATTAAGGTCAATTATTTTGTAATTAAAAGTTATATAGAATGATGATAAGTTTATGAGATGTTTTAATTTTAAATAAAATTAATATTTTTATTTTTCTTACATGTTAAAAATTTAAACACTAAGTAATGTAACTTACCTTATTACTTTCAAGTGATATTTCAATTTTCTTTCATATCTCTACATAGCTAAAATATGTTAATTAATAGCAATATATTAAATATGTTAGTAATATTTTAATTAATAATATATTAAAATTTTAATAGATAATATGTTAAATGTAGATAATATTTTAATTAATAGCATATTAAAATTTAAGTAATCATATATTAAATTGATTAATATTATGTTGGAATATATTATTAAAATATGATGATATCTAAGTGTATTAATAATTAAACATATTAATAACATATTAAAACATAATAATAATTTCTAGTGCAGGCATCAGTTAAACTCACAATGTCCTAAGATATGACAATCTATTAATCGCTATTTCAAACACTGTGATTAATGTAGCTATCCTCAACCTCTGCTTAAAACAAATAGATAAATATATCGTTACGGATAGCTAAATCATGTGCAATTTTACATGTACAGTACAAAGGTAAGTCAAAATTAATGTTAGTAGGTTTCCAATTAATAAATATTTGGCTTATTTCAGCCAAAAGTATGTTTAAACCTCTTTTAGATCAGGGGATGGGAGCAGACAATTTGTCTCTGCAATGCACTTGTCTTTGTTCTCATTAGAATGCCTTTGAAAAATGAACCAATGCGAAAGGGATGATCAGTATGTCCCAGGGACGAGAGTCTCTACCATAAACAAACAAGGAGATGTTGAAAGAGAGGCAAAGGCTGATTAAACAACAAACAAAAAAACATAGATCCAGCAATGGGTTAGGTGCTCACACTAAATCCAAGCTCTGACTTAAGAAAAATTAGTTCTTACAACATGTCCCTGCTCTATATTTACCCTCATGAAAGAAATACAGAAGATAAGGGTGCTACAGCAAAATGTGGCAAAGAATTTAGATGGTGCCTGGGTATCAGATAAAATGATGTCTCATCTTGTGTCTTAAAAGCTTGTTTCCAAACAAGCAGCCATCTAAGTAAGATGTCAACCAAATCCACATGGGAGAAGCACATCGACATTAGTACCAGAGGATTGTAAATCATATCATCTGAAGTCCAAGGAGGGAATAGTATCAGAGCCTAAATTACAAGAATCTGGTTGACAGGAGGCTATGCATGACAGTGGACACCCAAGATACATTTGTGGGATCTATATGGGAAATAAGCCTTCAGTGATTTTACTCTATACATAATAAAGAAAAGGGAAGAAACTGGTAACCAAACAGAGTGCATGGAGAGGTGACTACTGAAGGTCAAGTTGATAAACCTGACTTGAACAGTTTAAACCTGTCAGTTCATCCCTACCTCCGATGCAATTTGGACCTGGTTTGGTTTTCAAAAAAAAATATTTTTTTGGTTTTGGTTTGTTCATATTGTTGGTTTTTAAAAAAATCTCAGATGTGTTTTATTATTGGGGGTCACCTCGTTCACTGAAACTAGAACAGTTTTACCCCCTGTGATGACACTGGCTTTGTTTTCTCCACCCCTGTATAAATCCTTGCGTCTGGGGATAGTAAAACTGAGAGCTGAATCGGTCATCATATGGGGCTTCAAAAAGTTTGTGGAAGATTTCACTAATTTTTATTCCAATTTTCCACTATTTTTATAATCCATTTTCTACACCCATTTGCATGTGTGCATGTGCATGTGGCACTTGTGCAAGCACACATTCATAAATGTATATGTGTATATATATGTATATGTATATTATATTTGAGGGGGTTCCCCAAAGAAACAGAATTATTTTTCAAAGCTATGTGTTTGTTTGTTTTTTTCATTTTTTTACAAAACAAATAGATTACACTTTACATTTATCTCCATTACACTTAATACATTTGTGAAATCTGGAATTCTATTCTTCAAATCATTTTTCAAACTCATCTGTTTGAATGACTGAGAGCGCCTCCCTCCTTTTTCACACCTCTTCTACGATGTCAAAATGTTTCCTTTCATGTCCCTCTTCATTCGTGGAAACAAAAAGAAGTCCCACGAAGTGATGTCAGGTGAGTAAGGTGTGTGGAGCAAGGAGAGGCATGCTTTTTATTTGCCCAAAACTGGCACACTGAGATGGCTGCATGAGCAGATGCTTTGTCGTGGTGACAAATCCAGTCCCCCATCTGCCACAAATCAGGCCTTTTTTTGTCATACACTGTAAAGCAAGCATTTCAGAGCCTCTAAATGAAAAGGTTGATTAACAGTCTGACCTGATGGAACAAACTCCAAATGCACTATTCTCTCACATCACAAAAACAAATGAGCATAACCCTGATCTTTGATTTCACTTGATGAGCTTTTTTGCTGTGAGGTGATGATGGTGTCTTCCACTGGTTTGATTGATGTTTGCTTTCAGGGTTTTTAGAATAGCACCATGTCTCATCACCAGTAATGAACTTGGAATAAAGGTCTGGGTCATTTCTGGAGCTGTTCTTTCAAAGCAGTGTTTCCACTCAACACTTTTCCCAGGTCAATCAGAACTCGAGGCACAAATGTTGTAGTGATTCTTTTCATTCCCAAATCTTCCATTAGAATTTGCTGAACCAAGCTCCAGGACAGTCCAGATAACTCCCCCAGATCTTCAATGGTCCGTCACCTGTCCTCGAGCACAAGTGCATATATTTTGTCAACATTCTTGTCATTCAAGAAGTTAATGAATATCCAGAAAGAGGTTTGTCATCAATCAACATTTCACCTTTTTTGAAGTGAGAAAACCACTCATACACTTTGAGTTTTTCCCATAGCACCGTCCTTGTAAGTTGTGTTCAGCATCACAACAGTTTCTGTGGCATCTTTCCCGTGCAGGAAACAATATATCACAACAGCATACTGTTCTCTTAAATCAGCCATCACAAGAAAATGAGGTTCCAGCAAAACTGCTTTTTTTTTTCCACAATAAGACCTTTTACTTGTCAACATTAAGTCTGAATTTGAAACAGATTCTTGAACACCATGGTGGCTCAGAGTCCTCAGCTTGTTCCACTTTTGCACTGTGCCCAGAGGGAACCTTCCCATGCAATGCCACAGAATACGCTAACCCAGAGTGAGTTTGCCGATGTGTACTATAAAAGCTCTGCCCAGTGGAGATTTTTCCATATTTGGAGGGGAGGGGAGGGCAATACCCTCTTAGATGTGCAATTTTGCTGCTGTTCAGTGCTTTTCGAAGCTTCTTATTGAACATGACCCCATGGACAACAGAATAAAATGCTCTCCAATCTGGTGTCATTCAAAACAGGATGACTCATTTTGAATCAAATGTGTAAATTTATCTCCCTGATAGCCTCTTTTTCACTCACTAAAAATCATGTTCATCTCAAGGTACTTGTCACTGTTGTTTATATCTCCACAGGAAAAGAGAGACCAGACTTCAACCCAGTGCTCCAAGGTGTGAAGACAACATGCTGGCGCGGAGTAGGGAACCAGTGGAGAGGTCTGGGGGGCTGGCCGCAGTCCCAAATACTAAGTGGATGTCCGCCCCTCCCCAGAAGAAGTTATTTTAAAGGATGGCAGTGAATCCACAGCTCCAGGAGAAGGATATATCTGACCAGAGCACACAGGAGCAGATGACAGGGGAGGAGGAGAGACTGGAGCACATCCTGGCCCACCAGGCCTTGAGGACGATGACCCCAATTAGAGCAG
>NW_022111372.1:6852479-6857965 GCF_000313985.2 Echinops telfairi | reverse complement strand
AGACAACCGTAAAGTAGGTGAAAGGAGACGTCGGACAGGGCAAGATATGACAAAATAACAATTTATAAATTATCAAGGGCTCATGAGGGAGTGGGGAGCAGGGAGGGAGGGGAAAAATGAGGACCTAATGCCGAGGGCTTAAGTGGAGAGGAAATGTTTTGAGAGTGATGAGAACAATGAATGTACAAATGCGCTTTACACAATTGATGTATGCATGGATTGTGATAAGAGTTGTATGAGCCCCTAATAAAATGATTTAAAAAAAAAAAAAGATCAAAATATATGACAAAGACCTCATCATCTTTTCCAAGGAGCATTTTGGTTGTAATTCTTCAAGATAGATTGGTTTGTTCTCTTAGCAATTTGTTTTATTCACTATTAATAATCCACACTATAATTCCAATTGTACTGAAGTCATCCTTATTTATTATTCCATTTTCAAATACCTACGAGGTGATTGAAAAGATCACAAGGCTAAAGTGTATTATCTGATTGTTTGTTCATCATATGAATTGGTAAGTATGATTGAAAATAAATAAAAAGAGAAAACAAATGATAAGGTGTTAAATTTTAACCAAGCTGTATCTATATTAATCCATTTTACAATGCACTCTGTCTGACAGCTAGGCTATTTATACTCGTGGTCAATTATTAAAAGACATAATCCACATGGGGATTTTGCCAATAGATTTTGGGCTTTCACTCTTATCCATAACCTTATGCAAACTGGGAGCTCAGAATTTAAGATCTAGTAAGGGTCTCATATCTGGTCTTGGTTTTTATTATTTAAAAACCTTGAATCACACAGACTGGTGTGCCTATTCCTTGTGGACTTTGCTGTCACCTCACTTGTTTCTTATTTTAGAACACAGCTTTAAGACCCCAGATACTGTTCTTTCTGATAATTGGGCATCATCTAATTTCTTCACCACACTTTACTCTAGCACCCCTAACCTCAGTGATCTCTTCATTAAGGCAAGCATGGAGTAGGTCCATATCATAAGAAATAACTGTTTTTAGATTAGGATAAAATGAAATGAGAGCTCAAAATCCATTCATGTATCTATAGTTCTGCTATACTTTAGAGACATCAGTACCATTTTATTGGTGGAAGGTTATAAATCATTCCCATGTTGCATATGGTAATTCTACTGATAGTGCCATTCATTCAAATGGTATAGAATTTACCATTTGAGATCATGTTGAGACATGGACATTATACATGTTTATGCAGGTTTTTACACCAAAACACACTGTTATATGTTCTGTTGCTTTTGGGTGACCACAGAGCAGTGTATGGCAAGAAGTAATCAGTGTTCTCCTTCTACCCTCCACAAGATAAACTGACTTCAATCAAGGTGAAACCTTCTTTGTAGAAGTTAATAAGGTGTAAAAATAAATGAGTGATATATGGGGCAGAAGAATTAGGCAGGCATGTAGCCTCGCTGCTGGGGAAATAGAATTAGAAGATTATATGACCTCAGATTTGATTGCTTCCTTTGTCTCATTATTTACCTTCACAGTAGTGAGCACATACAATATTTGTCCTTTTGAGATTGAGTAAATTTGCTCAGCATAATTCTTTCCAGGTCCATCCATGTCATAAGATGTTTCATGATTTCATCACTGTTTTTTAGAGATGCATACTGTTCCAGTCTGTTCCAGACTTCTTTTTATTAAATCTTCTACCGATGGAAATATGGATTGTTTCCAGATTCTTCCTATTGTGAACTGTGCTGTTTTGAACAGAGTGAAAAATATGCCTCTTTGTGTTGTGTCTCTTACTTTTTGGTGGTCCTATGTTATAGAAATACTCAGTTGTTTTTGGGAGCACTATATCACTTTAAAATTATTCCACAATGAATTATCATGGAAACAGCAGTCAAGAAATCAAAGCATGCATTTTGGGGGCAATTCTGCTGCACACATATCCTTTAGAATGTTGAAAAGCAAGGATATTATTTTGAGGACTAAAGTGCACATCACCCAAATCATGGTATTTTCAATTCCCTCATATTCATGTGAAAGTTTGGCATTGAGTAAGAAAGACTGGGGGAAAAAATCTATGCATTTGAATTGTGTGCTGGAAAGAATATTGAAAATACCATGCACTGCTACAAAGACTACTCCTTATAGGCAAGAAGGAGAAGACTTCCTCTTAGATAATGACACCATGCTTGCTAAAGGAAAGAGGCAATGAAAGAGAGGAAGGCCCCTCATGGCTATGGATGAACCCAATCTGCTGAAACAACGGGCTCCATCAATAGGAACAATTTTGAGGAAGATGCAGGTCTAGGTGGCTTTTTATGGTGTTGGTTCTAGAGCCACTATGCATTGGAACCTACTTGATTGCACCTAATTACAACAACAGCATGCCACTCACCACAATGGTTGTATATTTCATCAACCCATCAGCAGTGTACAAGAATTCCAATCCCTCCGCACACTCTCTAGCATTATTTTCCCATTTTTGTTGCTGTTTTTAATTTAATTGTTGTTGAGGGTTTTAAGTGATATCATTGTTTTGACATGCATCCCCCAGATGGCTAGTGATGATAAGCAATTTTTCCTGTTTTATAGCCATTTTAGTGTCATTTTTGGTGAACTTCTGATGTCATGTTTTCTCACTTTTTAATTGGATTATTGGTTGATTGGTTGATTGGTTTTTCTTATTGAAGTATTGCAGAATTCTATAGAATTTCTAGGTCATTACTAAACACCGACTTGCTATAACAGATCTTATGAACTATTTCTGCTTTTTAGTTTCTCTATCAAGAGCTCATTAGAAAAATGATGCACTTGTATTCTGTTATGTGTTTCATTATAGCAATTATTCCTAATGGAATAAACATTCAATGCAAAACAAAATACAGGTAGACCTCACATTGATATTCTGTGATTTCAAAAAGTACCCATTTAAGTTAACAATGATATCGCTGATTTCATACACTCTTTTAAACACCTGTTTTGTTTGTTAGGTATTTTTGTTTTTGTTGTTTTTTGGCGGACAGAAATAGAGATCTCTTCCAGTCAGAAGGCCTAGTATTTGTCTGCAATATTTCTTGGGATAGATGAAGGAACATTTCCAGTATTACCACCTTGTTGAAACAGCTCGTGAGGTCAATTATATAAGGAAGTTGAGAAGTAAAGAACATATAATCGCAAAACAATTATATGAGCAATTAAAAACTTAGATGGTATGGTAGTTAAGGATTATGTCAACTAGACACTCCTGGCCATGGGTGGAGTTATACCTGTCAATCAAAGGGTTGCTTGAAAACAACTCCTTGTAGGGTGGACTTTTTTTTATGACAGTGAGAGAATCAGGGAAATGCCTTTCTCTCCACTACTTAACCTACTCCTCCTTGGGAATTCACTGGAATTCTGTCTCTGCCTCCAGTGGTGGATTCGTGAAGGCCACCCATGTTTGCACTGACCTTGAATCCATGTGACTCTGAACTCATGAGCCCGTGATCTCTCTGCTTCCTGCTTCGGCTTTCTGCATCATGGGCCTTCAGTTCCATGATTTCCAAAAGTGACTTATGGACTAGCAGCAGACTTAGGGACTTCCTTGTACATAATTATTTCATGACACAAAGCTACTTCTTTATCTTTTATTTTATTATAATTTATTTTTAATATGGAGCTAATATACATATATATTATAGCGTTCAATAACATCACACAGAATTGTACACTTGCTACCACACTCAATTTTCTTTTTCTTCCAGGATTCCTTGATACAGTCTCCCTTTTTCCCATCCCACACCACCACCACTGTACCCCATGCCTACCCCTGAGAAACCCTTATTGTACTTGCTGTACCTATAGGTTCATCAATTTGGGGTTCCTTATAGTGAAAAAAAAAACCTTGCAACACAATTTTAAGAGGGTGATCCCAATGGCATGACACATCTGACATACCATAATATGAAATAAATAATAATTCAAAAACCATATCAGGTCCAGCATACATAAGAGGAGAGATCAACTGACAAAGTTTTAACTGCTCAAGTTAGATTTATGCCTTTGATCTTCTCTATTCATCTCTCCAATGCACTTGCCTTAGTACCACTTGCCTTCTGTCCCTCAATTGTGGCGAGGAGTTCACCATGTGCTTATTTCCTATGTAGTTCCTGAAAATGAAACTTGGGCTGCCACTGTCATCCATAGCCTTCTGCAAACTGGATTCTACAATTGAGGCTCTGATACTAATCCCTCCTTCAACTTTGGATTATATGATTTACAATCCTTTGGTGACTGATAATGGTGTGCTTCTTCCATGTGGATTTAGTTGACATCTCGCTTAGATGGTTGATTGTTTGGATACAAGCCTTTAAGACACCAGATGATATTTTATTGGGCACCATCTCATTTCTTCAACACATTTTGCTTTACACCTGTATCTTCTGTGTTCCCTTCCTGAGGGTGGGTATCAAGCAAGACCATGGTATAAGAAATAATTGTTCTTAATTTGGACCTAGGATTTAGTGTGAATCCCAAACCCATTTGCTGTTGTTTGTGCCTTTCTCTCCCTTTCAAAATGTTCTTGTTAATTTATGGAAGAGAGTCTTATAAATCATCCCCCTGGGCCATCACAATCTCCCTTTGATCATGTCTTTGGTTAGCTCCTGGCACAAAAATTTTAAAGCCCTCTTGAGAGAGGGATATTGGTCCACTGTAGGGTAACTCCATATCACAGTACCAGAATTATTCACTTATACAGAATCAATCCCTTCATGCCTGGATGCTATTTACACAAACAGTGGGGGATAGTTGTCAGGGAAATTTACAATAATAATCACTGAGAATGTGAGTCTTGGGTTTGTTGAATAATACACATCTTAATGCAGCATGTGGGGCATTGATGTAGCAATAACTTGTTTGTCTGCCTACCAACAGTTCAACTGTCTTGGTACAGGGTCTTCTTCCTCAAACAACAGGTATTTTCTGAATTAATTTCTCAGTTTACAAGTGTGGCTGGGGTAGACGCCATAAAAAGAATAATTGCTCACACATATTCACTTAGAACCTGAACCCTTACAGCCATCCTTATTATTTCTCCCACCTTGACCTTCAGAACTACAGGTATGTGACTAAAATGCCCCAAGTCTGATAATACACTTGTTACTATTATCATAAATGTGAGATATAGGATAGCGTAAGTGAGAAGTAGGCTTGCAAAGGAGTTTCAAAGAGTTAATGAAAAAAATCATTATATTTTAATTCAATTTTTTCATGAAATTTTAAAATTTCTTTAAAATTTTAAGACATACGTATTTTAGTTATCATGTTGGCAGGGGCACCCTTGTATTTTTATATTAACACAGAGACATTAAGAATATAACCAGCCTACCCAACACGAATGCTGAAGACAAAGCGGGTACATAAGCAAATGCGGTGAAGAAAGCTGATGGTGCCAAGCTGTCAAATTACACAGAATCTGGGGTCCCACATGCTGGAAGATAAACAAGGGGCCATCTAAC
>NW_022111372.1:6844391-6851979 GCF_000313985.2 Echinops telfairi | reverse complement strand
GGGTCCGGGGTTCAGGGGGAGCGGGGAGGGAGGGGGAGAAATGAGCTGAAACCAGGGGCTCAAGTGGAAAGTGGGTGTCGTAAGAATGATGAAGTCAACATATGTACTAAAGTGCTGGAAACAGATGACGTATATACAGATTGTGATGAGTTGTATGAGCTCCTAATAAAATGATTATTTAAAAAAAAAGAATATAATCAAATATATTTGAAGCAGAAATTGCCAAATTATATGTATATTCTGATCAATTTATAAATTTAATACCCTTAGTGGTTTAAATAGTACAATTCTTAAATAGGAAAAGCAGAATTGCTTCATTTATAAGTATAGTATCTCCACTGACAAGTCATTTCAAATATATCCAATTACTGCTGTGGGGTATACAGTAATTGAATTGGACTAAAATGTCTGCATTTCATATCCTCTAATATAGTAAAATCCACTGAGAAATATGTGCTAAAATATCTAAAAACTACATAGAGCAGAGTTGACTAATGAAGTCTTTCTGGATTACACATAATTATTAGGTGAAAGCACAATATAAATTTAATAATGATTTTTCTGTCATAACATAAACTGATAGAAATATGACACTGAAATGGATATACTGTCATGGTGAGTTCTAATGACTCTGTTATTTCCAAGAGATTATGACAGTGATGATATTTAATCATTTGGTTAAAAGGAGGGAAAAAAAACTTTCTTTATAAGCTTGACAATAAAAATGTATTTAAAAACTGATTATCTAACTATGACCACAGAATCAATCATTTCTTAGCACATGCTCCCAGGAAAAATCAAATTAATGTTGACAAAGAAAAATATGAAAATAGCCCGATGGTGATTATTGAACAGAAGATATCTTGAGTCATGTCAGATTTTTAGTCACTTTATTGAGCATATGCACATATAAGAGAATAACTGTTGCTAAATATTGAGTTACAGTTGTCTGTTACTGAAACATGTAACATCATATCCCAGTGACATCAATGGCTGGTGTATTTTGTGCAGTTTACAGATTATTTTAGTTATTTCCCTCAGAAAAGTCCACTTGAAGTGATAATTCAGATTTGTCTGCTTCTTCCTTTGTATAGCCATGAGATAGTAGTCCTTCCATTGACTCCATGTAGACTGCAGAGATACAGAGTCTGTGAACTTGGCAAAGACGTTAGGGAACAAGGTTAGAATTAGCTAGAATTAGAATATGCACAAAAAAAAAAAAGGATACCCTTGACAAGAATGACTTGACACAGTGGCTTTAACACAGACACACACCCGGAAAACAATTGTCAGGATGGCACAGGACCGGGCGGTGTTTCATTCTGTTGTACACAGGGGTCGCTATAAGTGTGAACGACTCAAGAGCATCTATCAACAACTCTTGTCATCATTATTAAAATGAACATGGCTGTGTCATAATTCCCAGTGGTTTGTCAGATACTAGTAATGGTCCTTCATTTTGGAATTTTTAAATAGTACAATTCTAAAATAGGAATTTGGAATTTGGTGCAAAATATAGTTAATCAGAAGGGGATTAACTGAATTACATCCTGTTGTGTGTAACCTGCATTCAATATATATATATTAGTGGCAAAATTTACTCTTTTGATTGTGCATTTGCCTTGTCTGCCTCATACCTTTAGTTTGGGTGTGTAGGAAGCACTCAACCTGCTGCTTCACTAGCAGGTTTTGAATTAGCATCTCCTGGAACTTCATGAGCTAGAAGCCCTCTATCTGAAGAAATGTTGGTCTAATTAGTATCTGAAACTGCAAGAGACAACAGAAACCTCCATCCTACAGCCTGATCCATGAATTTGGGACTTGCTACCCTCCACAATTCCATTAGTCATTTCCCTTAAATAAATCTCCTATCTCTCTCTTTCTCTCTCTCTCAATATCTCTATCTCTATCTATCTATCTATCTATCTATCTATCTATCTATCTATCTATCTATCTATCTATCTATCTATGCTAGATCAGATTTTCTACTCTTGAAAAATAATTGAAAGACAATAATGTACTCCATTTGTTATTTTCAATATGTTGAAATAGTCCCACTATCATTTTTATGACACTTAAGAAAATAATTTTTTTCTTAAAAAATAGATTGTCAAATAGTATCCCCATTAGAAATATGTTTATGAACTATATTTAAAATTAAATAATGTCAAAATACTTAAAAAAGTTAAACTTTATATTTTTATTGAAAATTAATACATATGTCATATCATTCCATAGTTCAAGCACTTCAAGCAGTATGGTATAATTGCTACCGCAATAAATTTCCAACCATTCTTTTCTTTACAGGACTCCTTAACTTCGTCTCCCATTTACCCCAACAACCACCACAATTGAATGCCTCTGCCCCCCATAAACCCTTATTCTACTTGCTGTTTCTATAGGTTTATCAAGCCTGTGTTTCATAAACCAAAAAACAAAAATACATTTTCATACCTCATGTGTATTATAAAACAAATCAGTGTCTGTAATCAAATATTCTCCATTGCAAAATATTTTTTCTAGACATGCATATGAATATACATCAGGTTAGAAAATGTATCATAAAAATGATGAGGTTTTAAATTTTTTAAAACTTTCAACATGCAAATTTTAATATCAGTTTTTGACAAGAAATTATTACAGAACAACTGCTTTTCAAGTAGCATCACACTGATTCATTGTAGCTCAAATAATATATTTGCTGAAAGCACATTTATTATGAAAGTTGGTTAAAAATTCTATTTCCTAACTTTTCAGTGACTTTGTATGAATATCTGGAAATCATATTCCTTGTAGTTCTTAAATAAGTCCCCAAAGAACTCTTCAAGGATTTATCAAATTTAAGAATGAACTTTAGCTAAGGAAAAAAGTTTTATAAGTTCAACAGAAATTGCTTAATCATGCTTGTTTTTCAAGGTACACAACATAACTTTCCTTATTTCTCCTTTGATGTTAAAAAGAATTCAGCTCTTTCACAAGGGAAGAGATATTTTGTTTCTCTAGATCTTGTCGGTATGTGCATATGTGTCTCTATTGCTTTATTTTCACTCATCCTTTGTGTAACTATCTGGATAGACTTCAGTTCTAATATTCTTTGCTAAGATTTGGAGCCCTTCCATTAATGATTTTCTTCACTCACCATCAATTTATTTCTTTCAAGTGTCTGTATTTGATTGCTTTGAGTAATATGTAATATAGAAATGATTAACTTTAATTTTTTCTAAAATATAAGTGATGCATAATTCTGCAAGTAGTTCAATAACAAACCTAATAATCAGAGGTCTCAGTTATGGATCTGTCAGATGGGTCTTGACTGAAAGCAGAGAATAAAGAAAGATGTTTACTCCTGTTTGATTGACTATGCAGAGACATTTGACTGTGTGGATTATATTGAACAATGGAATATCTTGAGAAGACTGGGAGTTCCAGACAGTTCGTTGCACTCATTTAGAACTTGCAGAAGAATCAAGGTGGAATTGTTCAAGCAGAATGAGGAAATACTGCATAATTTAAAATCAAGAAAGGTGTGCATCAGGTTTGTATCCTTTCACTATCCTTATTCAATCTGTGTGCTGAGCAAATAAAAGTTGGACTATATTAATAAGAAACCAGCGTCATGATTAGAAGGATGTTTATTAATGTTGTGTGATATGCAGATGGCATAATCTTACTAGCTGAATACCAGGAGGACTTGAAGCACTCACGTATGAAGACCAGTGATTGCAGCCTTTAGCATGGACTGCAACCCAATATACAGAAAATCAAAATTCCCCAAAATAGATCAATAGATAATACCTTGATGAATGGAGAAAACAAATGAAGTTATCAAGGACTTAATCTTACTTGGATCTATAATCGGTGTTCAAAGATACAGCAATCAAGACACCAAAATACATATATTCATTAGGGTATGTATAGAGTAAGACCATGTCATTAAAAACAATGGTTTTTAGATTGACAGTATGATGAAGTGAAAGTTCCAAATCTATTCAATATCTATGATTTATATATGCTCTGGCTCACTTTTGAGAGACCATTGTCATTTTATAAGAGAAAACATTATAAATCAACCCAGTGGGTCATAAGGTAATTCAATTGATAGTACCATTAATTTAGTCAATAGTATTGACATTAAGAGAGAAGGGAATTATATATGTATACTCCAGCATTTCAAATCACAATATATAAATTGTTTGCTTGTACAGATTAAAAGTTTAAGTGAATGGAGACTATTTACACACAAAAAAATGAGTGTTGGAGATAGTGTCTAATGCTGTAAATCTTATGCCTGCCAGACTAATACATATTAGACAAATGCAAAGAGAGCACTTGAAAAGTACATATATTCTAGCCAAAGCCACCATTATTTGGATATTCTCAAAGCAAGAGATCAGAACAATGTTGTATGGTTTTCTCCCTCCCTTGAATATTGAAAAACTGACCCATATGAAATAGGTCTCCCTGTCTAACTGTTTTTTTAAGAGTGACAAGTAAGTGGTTCATGAGCATTACGCAGGTTCACTATTGCTTGGGAGACCAAAGTAGGACAGAGTTTAAATGTTCCCTGTACACTTAAAAAACCCCACAGTTTTATTGGCATATAATTCACATATTATACCATTAAAAAGTTCAAACATAATAAGAAGAGTTGTACAATCATCATCACAATTTCAACATATTTTATTTTTCTTGTACTCATTTAGTTCTCCACTTCTCCCAAATTTCCCCTGCCATAATCCAAGAAACCATTAATCTAATTACTGTATCTATAGATTTATCAATTTTGTATTTGATATACAGTTAAACATATAGAAAAATAACAAAGTAAAACAGTGAAAAATCTCAATTGAAAAAGAAAGGAAGTATTTTAAATTAGCACAAATTTAAAATGGGTCAAAAATGGATATCAAATGATAAGGTGATAAATTTTAATCTAACTGCATCTGAAATAACCCTCTTTCCAATGTACTCTGCATGGTAGCAGCTATTCATTTTCCTGGACTAAGTTCAGAGGGAACTCACCAGAGGCTTAATCCATATGTGGATCCTGAAAATGGATTTTGGCCTTCCACTGTCATCCATAGCCTTCTGAAAACTGGGTGTTCACAATTAAAACTCTGATACCATTCTCTTCTTAAGTTTAGGATTTTATTATTTATGATCTTTAAATCACACAGGCTGAATTGCTTCTTCCATGTGGATTTAGCTGAAACCTCATTTAGATATCTGCCTCTTTGAATGCAGCTTTTAAGACCCCAGACACTATTATTTCTGATAGCCTGACACCATTTAATTTCTTCATTACACCCTGCTCAAGTACCCATAATTTCAGTGGTCTCTTCATAAGCATCAAGCATAGGAATGTCATAAAACTAATTATACTTAAATTGGGTCTATAATTAAATGTGAGTCCCAAATACATTCATGTAACTATGGTTTATAGGTGTTTGTAGTTCACCTTAGCAACATCATTAAGATTTTGTGTTAGGAAACATTATCAATCATCCCCCTATGGTGTAAGGTAATTATACTCATAGTGTCATTAATTTAGCCAATAGTGTATAATTTAAAGGCTGTTGAGAAAAGGAAATTACATAAGTATAGGCCAACTGTGAACTTCAATACATAAATTGTTGACTTGCACAAATTCAACTCTTAAGTGACTGGATACTTTTACACAAATAATCAGGGTATGTGATAGGGAAAATATGGTTTTGCAAACTCTGTTCATTGTCTTGGAAAACTAGCTTACCAAAAAGGTCAAGCATACCTGTTTGAAAGAATATAAGAACAACTTTGATAATGATAAATTATACTAGCTTTTGCCACTAAGTCATCTTTCATGAACAAGTATTTGAAATACAGACTTCCAGGTTCCTGTTTTTGTTGTTGTTTTACAACATTGTGGTAATAAGTAGTTACAGCATCAATGTATCTAGTTCTAGTGTAGTTTTTTCAAAGCATGTGAGTTAGTTAATTGTGCCAATCTGACCGATAAACACGTGGGATTAATTGAAGGGCGGAGGGATAAATGGCTTGGTGAGCCTCACCTTTTTAGCTCTCGGGTCTCTTGCTTTGTGATGGTCACCCCACGGTGCTGCTGCCTTAGCAGTTCCCTGCTTCAGCTTGCAAGATTGACTTCCTACAAGACATCCCCAAGGAGAAGCTACATGGACCTATCCTGATGCAGCCCTGAGTGCTGGAGCAGCCCTGTGGAGAACCCTGCTAGTGCTGAGATGTTTATTCATTCACTGACTCAGCTTTCCTCCTGCAGCCGGCATCATTGCCTCTGTTTTGTGAGGTGGAGGACTTTGTGGACTGGTGTTGGGTTAATGGGTTGATGTTGGACTTGTGGGCTTGGGCAGCATTGGGTTGGGATGTTTTCATGATGCACACTTTCTTTACATAAAACTCTCTTATACATGAGTTGCTGTGGATTTGTTTCTCTAAAGTACCTAAACTAATACAGCATGCATTAATACAATAAATGAAAATATGAAATATATTTAAAAATAACAACAATTAAATTGGAATATGGCATTTTGAAGACATTACTAAATAAGGGGACAAAAGATATAGTAATCACAAATTCACAGCTTAATACTTACTTCCACAGACAACTCTTTAAAGAACTATTTTCCTTTGCTTGCTAATGATAGTTGCCTGCCACTAAGCACTAACATCTTTATATTTTGGTTTCTACTGCCCAGATCCAAATAGGCAATCCTAATTGTTCCATTACATCTATTTATGTCTTTGGCATGTTGCCAGGTTTCCAACAATACATTTTATGGCTTTGTACCTACAGGAAATGTTATAGTAAGCAAACAAATAGTTTTTTCTATACATTTTTGGATGCTCAAAAAATCACTGTTTATAGAGTATTAAGTCCTCCTGTACATTAAACACATACACATTACACCCTGCTCTGAAGATACTTACAGAAAAATAATGTAAGAGGAATATAGCTAGTTCAAGATATTGATACAAAATATTTGCTAGATACAAAGAAACTTGATTCTCACAATAACCCCATGGTCCATATGAGGAAGTTAACATACAGCAAGATTAAATGCCTTTTCTTGTGCCAATACCTAATTATTAGGCATAATTATTTTCTTAAATTATTTTATTGAGGGCTTGTACAATTCTTATCACATTCCATATATACATCCATTGAGTCAAGCGCATATGTACACCTGTTGTCCTCATCAATCTCACAACATTTGCCCTCTACTTTAGCCCTCAATATTGTTTGCTCATTTTCCCCCTCCCCCCCTCCCTTCTCAGCCCTTTATAATTCATAAATTATTATAGTTTTGTCATAAGTTACACTGTCTGACCTCTCCCACCACCCTCTTCTCTGCTGTCCATTCCCCAGGGAGGAGTCTATACTTAGATTCTTGTAATTGGTTTCCCCCTTCTACCCCGCATTCCCTTCACCCTCCAGGCCTCGCCCCTCTCACCACTGGTCCTGAAAAAGTCATCTATCCTGGATTCCCTGTGTTTCAAGTTTCCATCTGTACCAATGTACATCCTCTGGTCTAGCCAGATTTGCAAGGCAGAATTGGGATCATGATATTGGGGG
>NW_022111372.1:6763145-6840763 GCF_000313985.2 Echinops telfairi | reverse complement strand
TAAAAAAAAAAAAAAAAAAAAGCCCAAAATAAAATATCCTTTGTCTAAAGGCCTTTGTGGCAAGCAATTAAAGAGAGAGAGAGAGAGCTATTGACTTCCTCAAGAGACATGGAATATTGTCTCCAATGACAGGAAAAAGCAGTTTATGCAGGGTTAAAGCACAATAACATCACAAAGGCATAAAGTGAAATAGAGAATTGTGGTAGGTAATGTGGCTGGACATGTCAGTAAAGTATGATCATAAAATGCATTGTATAGTATGATATCTGAGCAAGAACCAATGGTACCTGTTTGGAAGATGTTCAATCTTCACTGAGAGCATTAATCAAAACCAGCACACTGGGAATTGATGAAGTATCAATGGCAATGTCTCAACAAACTGATGAAGTACTGGAAGTACTCACTTGTTTATGCCAAGAAATTTTGAAGGCAGCTACTTGGCCAGATTACTAGAAGAGATCCATATTTGTAACCATTGCAAAGAAAGTGACCCAACATAGTGCTCAAATTATAGAATAATGTCATTGATGTCATATGCAAGTAATGTTTTGCTGCCAATCATCCAACAGCAGTGGCAGCAGTGCAGTGATAGGGAGCCTCAAGCTGTTCTTGTCTGAAAGCAAAGAATACCAGAAAGATGATTACTTGTGCTTTACTGACTGTGAAGAAACCTTAGACGGTGAGGATCATAACAAGCTGTAGACAGATTTGAGAAAAATGGAATTCAATCTACTTATTTGTGATCATGCAGGACGTTTCCGTGAACCAAGAGGCAGTTGTGAGAAAAGAACCAGGGAATAAGTCCCGGTTTAAAATCAGGACAGATGTATGTGAGGGTTGTATCCTCTCACAATATTCATTTAATCTCTGTGCTCAGCAAATAATATGAAACTGCATTAAATGAAGAAAAATATAACATCAGCACTGGGGCAAGGATGATTAACAACCAGCAATATGCGGGTGATGCAACTTTACTTTCTGAAAGTGAGGAGGACTTGAAGCACTTGCTGATGAAAATGATTCAGGATGGATTACAACTCAATGTAAAACAGACACATCTCCTCACAACTGGCCCAATATCATGAAACATGGAGAAAAGATTGGCTTTATGAAGAACTTCATATCATTTGAATCCACAATAAATGTTTTTAGAAACAGCAGTCAAGAGATTAAATGAACCACTGCGTTGGATAATTCTGCTGTAATGTGTTGAAAAGCCAGGATATTACTTTGAGGACTAAGGCTCTCCTGACTCAAACCAGAGTATTTCCAATGGCTTCATATGTATGTGAAAATTAGACATTGACTAAGGACTGAAGAATCTATGCTTTTGAAATAAGATGCTGATGAATATTATTGAAAGTACTATGAGCTTTCAAAAGAACAAGCAAATCTGTCTTGTTGGAGTGTAGCCAGAATGTTCCTTAGAGGCAAGGATGGCAAGACTTCATCTCACATACTTTAGTCCTGCTGTCAGTAAAGACCAGCCCCTGGAGAAAGACATTATACTTGGTAAAATAGAAATGCAACAGAAAATAGAAACACCTTCAACAAGATGGATTGACACAGTGACCGCAGCAATAGACTCAAACAAGAGAAATTGGGATCATTGAGGTCCAGGCAGTGTTTCCTACTGATGTACATAGGGTCGCTGTGAGTTGGAACTCACTTGAAGGAATTTATGAACAATATATTTTTCTAAAAGGAGTCCTGAGGGCATAGTACTTAAAATCATGGCCGCTAATTAAAAGGTTGGCAGTTTGAATTCAACAATCATTTCCGTGTGTGTGTGTACGGGGAGGAGGGAAGGGGAGAAAAGGCCAATGTGATAGCTTCCATAAGGTTTACAGCATTAGACACAATTACTATGGGGCCGCTCTCTTGTGTCCCATGCAGTCAGTGTGAGGGTGAATCTCTGGACAGTACATAACAAGCTATCAGGCTAATAGTTTGGTTTATTTTGATATGATTTGCTTTTGTCTCTTAATTGAGACATGAAATCAACAAATTGTATAAATAACAATGGTAAATCTTTGAAACCATCTCATGTAAAATTTGGAATATAGGAATTGTTGACAGATTAAATATGAAAGAATGAAGCATAAATAATGCCTTAGTTTTCTGGCTTTGGTAATTTGGCATAAGCCATTTAAATATTTCTGGGAAACGAAGGGAAAAATACTGACAGAGAACATGTGTGATGACTTCATTTTACTTCTGAATCTAGGTGGTGGCCGCGTAACCTTGGAATGTTAATTAAACTGCCATTGTCCTTAAGTCTGTTCTGAGTAATAGCATCCCTATAGGATAGAATAGATCTGCCACCATGGGTTCTTGATACTGTTCATCTTTTTCACAATAGTAATAAAGCTTTATTATATGTACTTCACATATAATACAAGTTAATCATCCCATTAATTATATTAAGTATCATTATGCACTCATTGCCACAATCAATTTCAGAGTACTTTTTCTTGTACACACTGTACACATTTTCCCGCATTCTCAGTTTCCTTGCCCGTAGGAAATTTTTAATCCAATAACTGTATCTATAGATTTACCTATCATGGATTTCATGTTAAAAAATAGTACAAGAAACAAACAGGAAGCCAGTACCAACAACAAGGACTAGTCAAAACCTAGAACATCTCAATCAACTAGAAAGTACGAAATATTAAAAACGGAAACAACTCTGAAAAGGGTTACAAGAGAGATAAAGTGTTACTATTACATTTTAACCGAAATACCGCTCTTACAATGTACTTTACAATGTTCTCTGTCTTTAAGCTCAGGTTGAAGCTAAGGAAAATGATAACAAGTCCACAAAAGCCAAAATAAGACCTTGGGTCTATTCTACCTGAATCTAGCGAATATCTCAAGAGTATATTTGCTGCACTGAACACTAACAACAGAAGATGCGATGAGTTTTGGGAGGATATCAAGTGCATCATTCATGAAGAAAGCAAAAGGTCATTAAAAGGACAAGAAAGAAAGAAAAGATAAATGTGGCTGTCAGAAGAGACTCTGAAACTTTCCCTTAACCATAGAGTAGCTAAGGCAAATGGAAGAATAGATGAAATCAAAGAGCTGAATAGAAAATTGCAAAAGACAGGTGGAGAAGGTAGTCAAATATTATAAAGAAATGTACAAAGATTTAGAATATGATAATCAAAAGATAGACACATACTCCACATATCTTGAACTGAAAGAACTGAAGAAAAAAATCAAGCTTATTGAATGAGGCAGGAAACATCAAAAGAATCTGGAAAGGATACATTGATTCACTGCACCAAAAAGAAGTAGTCAACATTTCAACATTTCAAGAAATAGATTATGAGCAAGAGCTCATGACACTGAAGGAAGACGTTCAAGCTTCACTGAAAGTATTAGGCAAAAACAAACCCCAGGAATTGATGGAATATCAATTGAAATAGTAATTGGCAAACTAACTGAAAGACATCTATATTTGTATCCATTCCAAAGAAAGGTTTCTCAGCTGAATTATCAAATTATAAAATAATATCATTATATCATATGCAACTAAAATTTTGCTGAAAATCATCCAACAACCATTGCAACAGTACAGTGAAATGGAGCTGTGAGTCATTCGGACCAGATTCTCCATTCAAGAAGATACAGAGCAAAGGAAACTATTGCTGATATTAGATGAGAATCTTGGTTGATAGCAGAGAACACCAGAAAGATACTTACTTATAATTTATAAACTATCTACAGCTTTTAACTGTGTGTATTATCATAAAGTATGGTTAGGCTTAAGCAGAACGGGAATTCCAGAACACTTCATGGTGCTTATGCAGAACTTGTACCCCTGGGTTTAAAGGCAATTGTGCAAACACAATATGAAAACACTGGATGGCTTAAAGTCAAGAAAGGTGTGCATCAGGGTTGTATCATCTCACCATACTTAGTCCAACTGTGTGCTGGGCAAATCATCAGAGGAGCTGTATTACATGAAGATGAATTTGACATCGGGATTAGAGGTAGGCTTATTAACATCCATTGATGTATAGATAGTGCAAGTTCTTTGCGCAAAGTGTGGAGGACACGAAACACTTCCTGATGAACATCAAGATTAAAGCCTTCAGTATGTATTACAACTAAATGTTAAAAAGGCTAAAATTCTTACCAAAGGACCAATAGATGACATCATGATCAATGGAGCAAAGGATGGAGTTGTTAAGGAATTTGTCTTGCCTGCATCACCAATCAGTGTTCGTGTAAGCATCAATCAAGAGATCAAAACATGTGCTGCATTAGGTAAATCCACTAACCAAAACCTCGTTAGATTATTGTAAAGCAGGATTTTACTCTGAGGACTAAGTTGTACTTGACCCAAGTCCCAATGTCTTTTCATTTGCCTCATATCCTTGTAAATGTTGGACATTGAATACGGAAGACTGATGTATTTGAATTGTGATGCTATTGAAGAATATTGAAAGTACCATGAGCTGCTAAAATGACAAATCTTTCTTGGGAGAAGTACCAACAGAGTGTTCCTTAGAAGCAAGGATAGCAAAACGTCATGGTCCATACTTTGACATTGTCGGGAGAGGCCATTCTCACTTGAGATGGACATCCTGCTTGGGAAAGTAGAGGGGCAGCATAAAAAAGGAAGGCCCTCAGTGGGATAGATGGATTCACACAGTGATGGACAGGGGTTTGCAACAGTGCATAGGAACAATTGTGGGAATAGTACAGAACCAAGCAATAGCAGGGTCGGAACTGCCTGGATGGCACCTAACAATAACAACTAACCAATTTGTCTGATAGCATCGCTATTCACATACCTTGACTATGTTCAGAAGTGATTTTCTGGAGGTTTAATCCATGCGGCAACCCTCCAAATGGATTCAGTATCAGATCTTAAGTTAAGGGAATACTCAGGTGACAGAAGGCTGTGGATGCCAGTGTAAGCTGAGATTTTACTCTTACTGCAGCAGAAAACCTCATCTTTTTCCTGGGGAGAGTCTTCTGGCTTTAAACTCCTAAATGCTTTGGTTAGTAGTCCGATGCATAACCCACTACAGCACCAGAAATGAAACTCTATGCCCCTGTTCTCCATTCCAGAAGCCATGATGGCTTAGTGATTACACACTGGTCTGCTAACCTCAAATTCAGAAGTTTGAAACTACCAGTCACTCCAAGAAAACTAGGTTTACTAAACTCCTAAAGAGTTATAGTCTCAGAAACCCACAGGGGCAGTTTTACCCTATCCTATAAAGTCCCTATGGGTTGGCATAGACTGTATGGAAGTGAGTTTGGTTTGGTTTTAGTCTCCAACCCACCCCATCCCCTTCCCACATGAGGGTTGGGGGAATGGAAGTCATATTCTATTTTTCAAGAATAGATATGGTGGAGTTGGGACAAGGTCCATGGACAGTCTCACGAGACTCAGCTCATAGCAAGTTTGTTGCAATGTTTTCTTTGTTGAATGTTCTGCTGTCACTGTCCTGATTTTGGCTTTAAAGATGTGCTTTGTAATTGAAGTATGATGGTAAAATAGAAAATTATTGTGAAAAGATAAAGGATGTTGAGATGCAGCACATGTAAGCACTAACTCAGGCTGTCAGGACAGTAGGCAATATGAGTTCTGAGCAATCCTTCTGGGGACCAGGTGTGCAGGCCATGACCAAGCTGTCTGAGGCATCACAAAGCCTCAAGGCTGCTGGGATATCACACAGTCAGAGATGCCCAGAGGCTGCAGGGGAGATGACAGCCTCTGCATGTGGTCCTGGAACACTGTTGCCAGCAAGCATCCATGAAACAATGGCACAAACATTGCCACTCTGGTTTCAGTATAGTTACAGAGCTACAGTCAAGCAGAACATCCCATCAATAAATTCAAAAATGAAAACATTCACATAGGGAATTCAATCTAACATGCTACCATGATCAGCTGCCCTTTAATTTGTTCCCCACACATAACAAAATTGGAACATGGCAATCAGTCAATAGGGTTTTTATTTGCTGTGTTTAAAAAAAAATTTCCAAGACTTTCATCCTAATATGTCCTTGTCTAAAACCTGTAGTGATACCTGTTCATAATCACAGAAACACACATGCCTTCAATAACATGTGACAGTGGCTGTGCATGAGGTACACTGAGCAAGAATCAAAACCAAGTCTCCTGAATTAAGAATGATAATATTACAAATGAACCATCACTGCCTTCACATTATAGCTATTATGAGTTGTAAAGTTGATTTACTCATTCTGATTCATACGTGGCAACCTCATATGTGAGAAGTAAAAATGCTCCATAGAATTTTCAAAACTACAATCTTAAGGAAGCAGATCTCCAGGAAGTCCATCTCACTAGATTCTTGGTGGATTTTTATGCCAAACCTTTAACTGGCAGTTCAGCATTACAGCACGTGAACCACCCAGGACTGCTTGCAATACAGCATATCGAGCTGCTTCAAAAAATGTAAAACCCAACTCTGAAAAACCGCTGCAAGGTTGCAAAGCAAATATCTATAAGATTAAATATATTGATAGGTACGGAGAATTAAACCTTTTAAGAAAATTTTTCCAGAAGATTCCATTAGAATCTTTTCCATAATATTCTAGAATCATTAAATCTAGAGGTAATAAAATTTATATTTCAATAGAATATTACAATTTTATTTCAAAGTTATAACAATATATAAAATACTTAGCAGCTTTAGTAGCACATGAATCATCAAATAGTACTTCTCAAAATTAAATGCAATTTGCCATATTCCACATGCCAAGAATGGTTGATATTCATGTCCTTTATATCCCTTGAAACTAAAATGCTAATAAAATTTCTATACATATACATTTTGATTACGTGGTTAATGAATTTGCTGAAAACTTCAAGAAAAAAATATTGTTATTAACCAAGACATCAGATTATTAAAATATTATTTATAATACTATAGAAAAGTGTGCTATACATTTTGATTTTTAAGTTCTTGTTTTAATTCTTTTTTTTAATCAATTTATTGGGGCTCATAAAATTCATCACAATACATAGATCAATTGTGTAGAGCACATCTATACATTTGTTGCCCTCATCATTCCCAAAATTCGCTTTCCTCTTGGGTTCCCGGAATCAGCTCATTTTCCTTTTTCCCCCCTCCCCTTCCCTTCCTCTGCCCCCCTCCCCCATGCACCCTTGATAATTTATAAATTATTATTATATCTTATATTACACTGCCCGGCATCTCCCTTCACCTACCCCTCTGCCGCCCATCCCCCAGAGAGGAGGTTATATGTAGCTCTCTGTGATCAATTCCCCCTTTCTACACCCCCCTTCCCTCCTAGTATTGCCAATGTCACCCCTGGTCCTGAGTGGTTCATCTGTCCTAGATTCCCTGCGTTTCCAATTCCCATCTGTACCGCTGTGCATCATCTGGTCTAGCCAGATCTGCAAGGCAGAATTGGAGTCCTGGTTTAATTCTAAGTTACTATTCTCTCTATTGGTTAATAAATAACAAGTCATAGTGTTTTTGTATCTTTACCAATAGTTTTTCATCCTATTCTTGAGCAATGAGATATGATTTTTCATTATGCCCTGGGATTCACAAATTTTGTACCTAACTTTGAGTGGAATGACAAATTGAAGTGAGGTTAATGAGAAGGAGGTTAAGTAACAGAGGCAGATATTAGAGCCAACTATTGTAGGATTTTCATTCCCCTCAAACAAAGGATGTGGAAATGGACAAAGCAGTGGAGCAGAGAAATAGAAACAAGACATCAAAGAAGGACGAATTCAAAGAAAAGATGTAGTTTTAATATGGAAGGTAATACAACAGGGATTTTATCTTATGAGGATGAACAGTGTACGTACCACCAGCACTCCCAGTGAATCAACTATGATTCAAAGGGATCCTATAAGAAAGAGTATAATTGCCCCTTTGGGGACAAAGTTATAAATCTTAGAGGGTTCAGAAAGTTTCATCCTTCTCTCTCAGAGAGGCTGGTTAGCAACTCAGAATATTTACACTTGGAAAACATTGCAAACACATGAATGGGTTAAAGATATGAGAAAAACAGTGCCGAGGGCAACAATGGCTGATCTCCTTTAGCTTCCCTATCGCCACGTAGCAGAGGTCAGGTTTGCCTCCATGCACCACCCTTTTTTTTTTAACTACTCTGCCACCAACCATTCCTCTCATTGTTATTGTTCTTAAGTTACACTTAGTCTGTTCCAACTCACAGGGACCCGATGCACAACAGAACAAAGCGCTCCCCTATTCGGTGCCACCCTCACAATTGTTCTTATGTTTGAGCCCATGACACAGCCACTGTATCAAGCCATTTCGCTGAAGGTCTTCCTCTTTTGCTGTCTGACACTTCGCCAAACAAAATGCCCTTTCTCCAGGGATTGGTCTCTCTCGTAATATGTTCACAGGACAAGTATGTGAGACAAAATGTTGCCATACTTATCTCCAATGAGCATTCTGCTTATATCTTTTCCAAGATAGTTTTATTTGTTCTCTTGTCAGTCCATGATAACTCTCAACATTCTTTGCAGAACAAGTTTAAGTGCATCAATTCTTCTTCAGTTGTTCTTATTCAATGTCCTAGCTCACATGTATACGAGGCAATGGAAACTACCACGGTTTGGGTTGAACCCAACTAAGTCCTCAAAACATCCTCACTTTTTACACTTTAAAGAGGCTTTCCACAGCATACTTACCCTTAAATTCACTGTAGCAGATTAAAGGAAGTGAGATACTTCTTTGGTTCCACAGAAATTACAGCAACAATGTCAACACCAGTTAAGAAAACCTCACAGAAAATTGGTTTTCCATTATGTAACCCATTCAAACTTCCCAAAGCACATGGATGATACATATCCGAATGGTTCTACTCAAATATAGATAAACCACTTTTTGAAGGTGATAGTGACTTTTGTGTGTTTAAAGGGATTGTGTTAGTCAGTTTTGTCCAGAGAAAAATATTCATAGACACTCATATGTGTATAAGAAAGAGCTTTATATAAAAGAATAATTGTATATTAAGAATGCATCCCAGGCCAGTCCATATCAAGTCCACGAGTATGATACTAGCCAATATGTCCAATACCAGTCTGTAAATTCCTCTCAGACACATGCAAAACATGCAATGACGCTGAGTGTAAGATCACAGGCCAATGGATGGAAAGTCTTGTGGATCCAGTGGTGGTAGGAGTATCTTAATGTTGGCGTGGGTCTCCACATGACTACCAGATCTAAGGCTCTGGCTGCCATCAGCATTACTTCATGTGGCTTGTCAAGAGGAATATCTCCAGGGAGTGTGTGTGAGTCCAGTATCAACAAGCAATTTATCTCCTTAGCACCACCAAATGAGGTCATCAAGCTGCCTCCTGATTGATAGGCTAAACTCCACCCCTTCAGTCTAAATAGTCTCAAATGACAACAGATTATGTATCTCCCACAGACTACCCATTGTCAACTTAACACTTTCACACAACTCTTTAGCCATATATAATTTTCAAACAAACAATAAAATCATATCTGTACCTAACAGGATCAAACTAAAATGCATACAAATCAATATGTGCCAAATCCCAATTGAAACATAATATCTTATACATGAACAACACAGCAGTATTCTATGCCTCACAATTGCAGTTAAGGGAGCACCTATACCATAATCCCATGAATATATTACACCGCTTATAAAGTTTGTCAGTCAATCATTTCATGTCTTTATTCCCCCATTTTGGGTATCCAATTTCTCTACTGCCCATTTACACCAACCTGGTGCTCTAAGGAGACAATCCTAATCTTTGATGTGAAGAATCTCCATTCCAGTTGGAATCTTGTGTAGTCTGCATCCATAAGCAAAGTCAAATCAGGACAGGCTATGCATAAACTCAGCAGCTAGATGCACCAATCCACAGGCTCAAAAATCTCTTCATCTGGTCGAGTTCTGGTCAATGTGAACTACTTCACTTAGCCTCCCAACGGTGTCCATTGGTCAAATTGCCTTTAAACCATGGTCACTGTCACAACTTATCAACTGCCCTAGCCCCCTTATGGTCGGTCATGAACTTCAGACCAGTGAACCAGCTCTTGTTTTCCCTCTAGTTCCTATAAACCAGGTCCACGTGTGTCAGTGGCCAGACTCAACCCATCTGCATTGCTGCTTATCTCCCACTTCCACATCAACAAGTGGATACAGGTGGTCACCTAGCAAGCATTTCAGGGTGCCACAGGCTCCTCTTAATGTTCAGTCATAGAGAGGAGCTTTCTTCATGGTTCCAGATAAGATCCCAGTAAACCACATGGACATATCTGTCCTCCAGCTAGCCAAAGAAGAAAAACTACCATGAGACAGTGGTTGAACAAGTATCCACTCTCCATCTTTATGATTTGTTTCTCTAGTCCCCCACTCCAAAGGTGCCATACTGTGTTAGTCTAGGTTGACCAAAGAAACAAATCCATGGACACTCTTGTATATATAAGAAAGAGCTTTATATAAAAGTGTAATTGTAGATTAAGAAAACATCCCACCCCAATCCAGATCAAGTCCATCAGTCCAATATTAGCCCTTAGGTCCAATACCAGTCTATAAATTCTTCTCCAGACTCACGAAATACATGCTGTGACACTGAGTGCAGGAAAATCACAAGCCAATGGGTGAAAGTTTTGTGGATCCAGTGGCCCTGGTGAGGGCCTCCATTTGGCTCCTCCAGCTTCAAGGCTCTAGCTCCATCAGCATAGCTCCCTGTGGCTTGTGTCTCACAGGGAGTGTGTGTGTCCCGCCTCCAGCGAATGATTTATTTCCTTAGTATCTCCAAATGAGGTCATCAAGCTGTGACCTGATTGACAGGCTAACCTCCACCCTTTCAATTCTTAATAGTCCCAAGTTGACAACAGATTATATAACTACCACAGGGATATTTTCCTAATTTGAGGACAAGAAAGTTAACAATAGTAGAATGGGGGAAAATCAGGAAGCTTATGGGAAATTCACAGAGATGTTCTTCTGCAAAATTTGAGGAAGAGAGATCACCATTAAAATAGAAATGGCCCCAAATGAAGTTTTTATAGCAAAGGAAAGTTTCAGATGTTTTACAGTTTAAAGCTCTCGAGATGTAATTCCTTTGTCCCTGGTTATAGGAACCAAAGTTGCAGCACAATTATGTGATGTTCATGATGGTCTGTTCATAGGACAAATAAATGTTGTGGATAAACTTTATGCTAAATATAGACTAACTTTTAATAGGATAGGAATTGAAAGCCATACCATCGCTGACTATGAAATTCTTAGGAATGAACCAATGCCATTGCTGCCTTTGGAGAAAAACAGAAACTCTTTCCATTTCTCATGACCCCAGCCCACTTACATTATACTCCTCCTCTACGTCACCTATTACAGATAATGATCCTTTATTAGGACAATCGCCTTGCAGAAATAAAATGTATGGCTCTGCCTCTGAAACATGATGTGCTTTCCAGTGGAATCCCTTATCTAAGTAATCAAATTATTTTAAAAATCTCATAAATAAAAAGGAGCACATCATGAAATTTAGGAAAATATCACCAAAACAGAAAATTTGAAATCATATTCACTGCGATTGTGGTAGTTATACAATCTAGTGTCAATTTAGGGCTGGAGAGGACTAAGAGTGAAAGGGTGGCGTCTAGTCTATCAATCAGGTCATAACCAATGAGGCCTCTGGGTGGCCATGGCCTTCTCCTGAGGAGTCTGGGAACTTCTGTATTCCTCCTTGGAGGGGGGAGACACTTTCTCTTTCAGCTCACTCCCTGAGAGATGCTCTACTGATGAAAATCATGGCACTATGCTGATAGACCCCTTTCCCTGGGAACTGAAGAATCCACATGGAGACCCTTGCTAGCACTGAGATGTTTACAACACCACTGGATCCAAAGACTTTCTACCCACTAATATGTGACCAACTTTATAGATTGTTATCAGACATATTGGCTAATATTGGAGTTATGGGTTTGAACTGGACTGGGTTGCAATGCTTTCTTAATGTACAATTACCCTTTATATAAAACTCTCTTTTATGCACATATGAGTCTCCCCGGATTTGTTTCTCTAGTATACCTGGAATAACACCTTGATCAACATTGAACTTCAGTGGATATATGCAACCATCATTCTAGAACTTGAACAAGTGAACAATAATCTAAACAAAGTCTTGCATAAAGTTCAATGGTACTATTATGAGCTTGCTCCAGATCTGGGACTCCATTCTGCAGAGCAGCCTACTGATATGAGACAAAGGTGTGAAGAAGAAACACAGGAAATAGTTTGGCCTGGAAATTCCTCAACAGGGCAGCCCTGTGTTGAAAACTAAAATCTTACAGACTTATTATCTAGACTTCTTACAGTTATATTATTGTTAAATAAGTGTCTATCAGAGGGAGGAGACCTGAATTTCTTTGAATTTAAATCACTGTAAGATTCACTAAATGATATCAAGTGTACACTAGATACTTCTAATATAAGCTGTCTTCAGAATAATGTAGAAAGCCAGGTTGCACTTATTCAGAGTGACCAGGTCCAAATGGGAAACTTACATGACTTTGAAGCAAATAACACCAAGAGAGACTGGGTAGAAGACTTAATTATTCCAACTGCAGAGGACTCTATTTTTGACAAGGTTTTTTTTCCCTTTACACAGGCTTTTAATACCAAATACCTGTTAGAAAACAGCTGCTGGAATACAGTACTATACTGTATTGTTGCTTCTTAAATCAGCATTACTGACCGGAATTACTTTTTTTTTTCTTTTTCAGCTGCAGTAGCATTGCTTATATATGTTTCTTAAAAAGTGTTTTAAAATTGAAAATGTCTGAACAGAGTATAATTTCATGGAAGAATATGCTAGCCAGTTTTTAAGTGTGAATAAAGCCAGTTCAATGCATGCAGACAACTACTACACCGGAGGACAAGAAGAAACATGGTCTTTCTTTGCCCATCAGTTACAGTGTGGACTCTGTCTAGAAAATTACAATTCCACTTGATGTTGTTGATCAAAATCTCTAGCTTCAAAAGATAGCATTATGAGGTTTGGGAAGTACTCTTTAAGGAAAATAAGTGTTTGTGATATATACTTGTCATTTGACATGGCTCTGTCGATCATTTTATAATTTTAGATATTTTAATTTATAAAAATGAAAACCTTTGTCTCTGTGTATTAAAAAAAAAAAAGAAGAAGCCCAGGAGAAAAGAATTACTGCAAAGTGGTGAATTTCAGCCAGTAGATTTGGCATGTCTTTTCCTGTTGATCCAGGAAAACAAAACCAAACCAAAAAAAGTGCTACTGTTATGAGATTTGTCAAAAAGGAAAAAAAAAACGACTGATAACACACTATTTTCATTTTTTATTTTGACAACTTTTAAACAAGATCGCTGCTAAAAATTCAAGAGCACACAACTTATAACGTTGAACGAAATATTTTCATAAGTAAAATAAATGCAATAACCACTGCTGTGGTTATTACTTCTGCTGTCGTAATAACTTCTTCTGTGTAATGCAGAAGAAAGGTTTATTTGGGACTTTGCAGGGGAAAGGGGTAAAATTCAACGGGTTTGTTTTAAGGTAAACCCTTCTCTGGACAGTTAATCTTGTACAAAGTATGTATTTTTAATTCTCAATGTTTTCATATTGGATATTATAAAGTTAAAATAAATTGTTTTCAAATTTGGAGTTTAAGAAATAGCTGCAGGTTTGGCTTTGATTCTTTCAGATATCTCAAAAAATGAGACATTTATATGTCAATGTAAAATAAAACTTAAAATAAGATTATTTTCCATTTGAGATTTTTATACAGTTTAACAATTCTTCTGTTTTCTTTGTTAGTATTGTGGTATTGCAAAGCTTTAGTGAGAGTTTATATTTAGCCAAAGTGCTGTTAAATAAATGCATATTTTTATTCTTCATGATATTTGTGATTCTAATAAATTGATCTATCAAATTTAAAAAATATGCTCAAAATAGGAAAAATACTATAAATGAACTGAGAGTCTTCACATAATCTGTTACATTGTGTTGTAGATTAGAGTATGCTCCCCTTATAGGTGTTCAAATATGCAATGCTGTAATTATCCTTCAGATAATGAGTTATAAATGGATTAAAGTCCGCGTGATAGTTAGGGTTTTTGTGCCAGCATGGTGCCTGTAAGAAGATGGGTAAAGTTTAGCCTGTCAATCAGGTTGCAGCCTAATAACCTCCCTTGGAAGCCAGTCTTTCTCTCTCTCCTTGGTGATCAAGCCAGTATGTGGTTTAATCTAGCTGTTCTGCCTCATCATGTGTGCTGTGCTACCTGTGGTCCTTGGCTCTTTGCACCACCTTGCTGAGCCAACCATGAATTGCATCTTGGCGCAGTGCTGTTCTCACGGAGATACCTATCTATCTCACCATGTCTGTTGTCTGTGGGCAAACTCTGCTTATCTTGCCACTATTCAAGATGCCACACCTCCAGCTAGCCGCATGGCTACAACATGAGGCTCCATCATGACTTGCTTCACTACACTAAGCTACTGCCCTTGCTACACCTCACCACTGCTCCTTCTGTGTGCATACTTGGCTTTGGGCTGGTCTCCACGTGATTTTGAATATCTTCAGTATTTAACTGACCCATAAAAAGTGAGCTGGACTGAACTCTTTGTACTGCTATATAGACTAATTTGCTGTTATATTCCTTTTGTGTGTGTGTGTGTTCAGTACTGATCTGATGGGTGTGCCCTGAATCACCTTTTATCTTACAGGAGACAAAAACAGAGAGAGGCAAGCAAAGAAGAGAATGTTAACCATACAGAAAGAATTGGGAGCAGGGTGCCTCTGTACAACCCATGATGTCTACACTTAAGTCCTCTTACATCCAGAAGTAGACTGATGGGAAGACACAGAGAGCTCCAAGATACATCAGACCCACAGGTGACGAAAGGCAAAAACTTTATTTTTAAGCTGTAAACCAATAGAAAACAACAGCTGATAACTTTCCCTAAAGCACGCACATGGAATTCACCACATCTCGGGAAAATGATCAAGTATGAGTTCAATGTTGGTCATGTGCAACATATTATCATACAAACTTTCTTAATTTCTTAAAATATTATCTACTTAAATTTGAAATTTCTATATATTTATTGTGCTAGGACATCGAACAATGTATCCAGCATATAATAAACTTTAAATATATATTTTCTCTTAACTGACTATTTTAGACAAGGTTCTCTAGAGAAACAAAATCAGTACACTTATAATTATATAGATAGATAGATACTTACATACAACATAAGAAATAAACAGCTAATTAGTCTATAGAAAATGATAGAGAATTACAAATGGCTCAGACAGCAAACACACTGGAAGTCCCTCAAGTCTGGAGGGCTGCTGGGTGCAATTCAAGGAAGCAGACAGCTGAGTCCTCTGTAGAGCATTTCAGGCTATCCGGGCACAGGCAGCAAGCAGCAAGGCAGGTCACCAACAGTCAGCCAGATGACAGGGTCCAATAGTCCCCAGCTCAAGCGATGTATACTCCTGTAGCACAGCAAAACAGGTCTTGAAGGAACCTCAAACCACAGCGACACAGTCCACAGGTTGGGTGTCCCACAGATAGTGTAGTTCGCAAGTTAAGGCAGAGAACCAGCTAAAGCACTGCACACTGGTCAGAACATTAAAGAGCAAGACACAAGAAAGGTGAGGCTCACTGGGCCATTTATCTCTCTGCCCTTCAATTAATCCCACATGTGTTCATTGGCCAAGTTGGCACAGTAAGTCTACCTATCACACTGACAGACAATTTTATTTATACCAGGTCTCACTATTGTTTATCTGGAACAACTGAAGGAATGAAGTGTTTTGCTTGGCTGTTTTAATTTAATTCAAAATTAGAATTAGCCTATGTATGTTCAAGATTTATTCCTGAAACATAGAAACATTACAATTAAGTAATATTTTAAATATATAGTTTGGGGAAGATTTAACATATATATATTCAGAACTACATGAATAAAACCCACAGGAATACTAACCCACACTTCCCACACCCTAGTCCCAAGAAAAAGAAAAATTACTCACATCTCTGCTCTGGCACTTCCATCATTCACCTTCTATTAGGATATAGGAAGAGAGCAGAATACAAAAACAAAGTCAAGATAATTATGCAGTGGAAAAAGGAAGAGTAGATGATAAATCTTCAACTTTGACATTCTGTTGGCACAGAGGTAAAATTTGCTGACAACGCTGCTTGAAGCTGAGGATTAATGGGGGAAGGGTTGAGTTGGCCATGTGAGTATATCGGGCAATCTTAGGCAGAGTACAAAACACATTTTCTGACTCAGGAGTTTGTTAAGTGTGAAGTCCAAGAACTTCTGTTTCCTATTTGTCAAGTCTTTGATATTGTACTAGCAAGCAAGCAGTGAAGGGGCCAGAGGGTAAAAGGCCTCTGTTATTCACACTATGATGTCAAAGTTTCTTCAATGCCTAAACCCATTGCAAGCATGATAGTAAATATCATCACTGAAGTATGCTTTTACAGCAAAGAGAAACTTACTAACATTTAAATGGATTACTTAATGTCTAAATGGCTATCAATTATTCTTTTTCTTTGAACATAAAGTAAATTCTCAAGCCCTTCAGGGCTCTTGGCAGCTTGTTATAAAGCTATAGGGATAGCCTTCTGAAAGGCAAAAGACAGGGTAGCACAAGTAAGCCAGATTAAAGTCTATAACTGTATTTTAGGATTTGTAGCAAATGCTCTCAGGCAAGCTATGGACAAATGGGTAGTAATGGGGCATGGCTGGGGTGGCGGGGACAAGGAATAAGATAATTATAAATCCCTATTTTAGGCAGGGTTCTTTAACGAAGCAAAAACAGTTATACTTTTATATGCATGCGTACATTGAGGTTTATTAAGTAAATGGTTCACATAGCTATAGAGACAGGTAAATTCCAAGTCTGTAGACCCGATGTCAGGTTAAAGGCTTCCTTTGGCTTACTTGGCTACAGAAGGCAACAAACACAAGATTGGCACGTTAGACATCAGGTTTCTGGATGCAGAGGCAAATAAATCTAAGTTTAGAGGGAAATGGCAGGTTTCTGAGGATGCCTATAATCAGCAGTCAATACAGCAAATGATTGACACAGGTTACAGGAACCAGAGGTTAGATGGCAAGTTAGACACAGAATCCAGACTGATCAAAAACCAGAAAGCTTTTCCACAGTGAACACTTCTATTGGAAGCAGACCACCTCCATGGAGATCTCATCCTGAGGGATTACTAAATCTTAACTGGTAACCCCCTGAGAATCATAATCTAGCCAACTTGCACAAAATCTTTACCACAATCTCATCATTATACACAAATTGGTTTAGGTGATATACAAAAAGACTATTTGAAACTCAGCAGCACATGATGTCACTGGTGGGGTATAAGAGCTACTCAAATTGTCCAGACTTAAAGAATATAAAGAAAAGGAGCTAGGATCGAATCACACCACCTAAATAGGGCTTTTATTTGTTGTTTACTCTCTGTAAATGGAGAACGAGTTGGAGTGTTCTGTAGTGGTTATACAATTTAGGTAAACTACACACATTGGGAATTGTGTAGATGAAACAAAATAACCATCTGATAGCTTGAAAAGGACATTCAATTTGTTTTGTTTACCAGTGCAGAACTCTCTTCACCACCTGATCACAGGCTTTCTCTGTTCCTTTAACTCAGCAGCTTTAAGAAAAGGGCGAAGAATTCTGGAGAACTTTGAGAGAAAGGAGATGCATTACTTTCCTAGGGTTGCTATAAGCACATAGCACAAATTGTTCACCATCAAGTAATATAAATTCTGGCTCACAATTTTGAAAGTTAGTAGTCTTGACTCAGAGTGTCGCAGGGTCATGTTCTCTCTGAAATGTGTCAGAAAGATCCTATCCTCCTTGTCTCTCACAGCTCAGGTATCCCTTGAGTTGCAACATTAGCGTTTTTATACTTGATATTTTTCCTCTGTCTCTTTTTCATAAGGATATTACTCAGATAAACACATGTTACTTTGGTTTGACCTCATAATAGATGGTGGCATAAAGACTGTAATTCCAATCAAAGTCACCTGCACAGGTATCAAAGATCAGAGCTTCTCAGATTTTTTTTTCTGAGTACATAATTCAATTTGTAACAGATGGGTTATAGTAGGCTGAATGTGTTAGATTGGGTTTTCCAGAGAAGCAAAATCAGTGACAATTATAGATGTATAAAGGAGAGAAGTTCACACTAAGAAATATGGCTCACACCGTTGGTAGTTATATACCAAGCTTGAGGGTGTTCTTAGCTCCATTAGCTTTCTACAGATGAAAAGTAGCAAAGCTGGTAGTGAAGGTAGAGACAGATGGGTAGATCAGAAGTTCTGACAGGCCACAGGTAGATACCGAGAGCATCAATTACTATTGTGGACTGCAGGAATATCCCAAGAGACCAGATGCAGGCTCAATGCCAGCAGGAAGGAAGAAATGTAAAGGAAAATTTTCTCCCTGGTATATCTTTTATAGATATAAAAAGAGGCCAATCCCCCAAGTAGACATTAGCAGGATGTGACCTGTATTTAAAGGCAGAAGTATTATTGACAAACTACAGAACATCATGGCCAGGCCAAGTTGCCACGTTGCCATAAAACCTATCACATGAGTATTCAAAACTTTATGGTTTTGCAAGACATAGACTCACAAGTAACCATCTTATCTATATCCGAAGAAGAAGGAAACATTCAAATTTAATTGAAACATTTCCGTAGCTTTTGCAATGAGAAATAGACACTGGTAGGACTGTCCTTAGGTGACTTTGTGAGTCAATCTAATGTGTATTTTTTTTTTTTTTTGCTTCTACACTCAAATGCATAGTAGAAATGCATTATATACCTGAACTTTTTTTCATCTCATCAGTGTTATAAAGGATCATTTGCATCAGGAAAGAGCTCAAGTTAAGAAAACTAGTGGGTCATAGTTACCTGCCATCTGCCATTACTAGGTAGGTCAAAGTTTAACTTGAGGGTATCCACCTCTGTTATCAAAGGCTTAATTATAAGGGTGATGTCCCGTGTTTGGCAAGTCAGAAACATTAGTCTCAACTCTCCTGACATTTGGATCTCAAATTTCCATAACCAGGGGTGGATAATAAAATCTGCCATAATTCAGAGACCTGCTTTTTCAGCAGGTTTTTTTGGTGACTAAATAGACATATTCAGGATGCTCAATCTATCGCATAGTCAAGGAAACATCTCTTGTCGCTGCAGGCCCATATCTTCAAAAAGGAAACCCAGAACTTTATTGGTATTTTTTTAAAATATGGGGACAGGTGAATTATCTGCTATAGGTGGTTTTGCTGATGGGAAAATGAAATAGATTCACCCAGAGCCTCCCTTTTATATCTCCATGATACAATTACCATTTACATGGTTTTTGCTTATTTCTCTCCCTTCTCCTTAAGCATCTCTTAATTTCATACTTAGCTCATGCTATAGATGAATGGCAGACTCATGGAGATCACGTAACTCTTGGTTAAACACAACTGACCTGATCCAAGTGGCATCTGGACTCTACACGAATATTGAGAGGTTCTGCCTCTGATGGAAAACAGACAACACTTCTCTGCTACCTAAAGGATTGGTATTTTGAACACACCCAACATCTCTGAAGACAAGACCAGAAAATGTATCCTATCAATATTGTGGTTGTCAGGTGATCCTGAGAGGTTTTCTTACTCATAACAACCCCATGTGACAGAATATAGCTGAATCAAAAGGTATTTTAGGAAGTACTTTTTATGGAAGCAGCGTGCCAGGTTATATGCTAGAAAATGCTATCAAAATTCTAGACTGTCACATGGTCTCCTAATTTGAAATCAACTCAGTGTCACCAAACAACAACAGCAATGTCTCTCAGGGATAGACAGTGTTTGTGTTCCAAAAAATGTGTTTGAATTCTAAAGCTTAGTCTTATGGATGTGCTTCTGTGTGAAAATAAGGGTTTGCTTTCTGTGTGAATAGTGTCAGATCAAGAGATCCTGCATAAAGAGATCCCCGTTGGAATTCCAAATCTGTGGGCCAGGCAGCCATGTGGGGGGACTGGGATGGGAGACTGGGTGTTGCAGCATCCCAGGTTATTTTGTTACCTCTCCCATGGAAAGGGCAGCAGTGCTCATTGTATGCATGGTCCCTTTTCACAGTTCCTGCACTTGCTGACTCCCTGAGGCCCTGGATATTGGAAGCCTTGGTGTCCTGGGGAATAGAGTTCCCATTGGTGATAATCCCTAGCAAGGCCCTGCTCCCTCCCCTGGCAGCTCTGCAGATAAACAGCCCCAGCAAGTGAGAGAGAGGTCCACACTGGGGAAACAGAGGAGCTGCTGGGATCTGCAGCATAGCAGTTTCCAGGAGGTTGGTAGAATTGTGTCTATTTTGTTTCCTGAAAATAAACACAAAACTCCACATCAAGCCAAAGGAAATTGAAGCCGGCATTTCTGGGTTTCTCAGCAGCTTTCCCACCACAGGCTAGATCACCCTATGATCAGAAGCACCTCTCCACTGGGGCATCCACTGTAATAGCCCATTTACACCCTAATACCACACATAAGGAGCAGATAGTTCTGAATGGTGCAGGAATCCACTGTTATAAGTACAATAACAGAAAGACTGCACTCTCCCTACATTAGTGACAGGGTTGATAAGGGATTCTTGTAGCTTCATTATACCCCTCCCTTACCACAACTACAATAACCTTAGGAACCTGTTCCCTCCATCTCAGCAATACACAATCTCCTTCAACTTACCAAGTAAAATTTGATCTTCCATAACCCTCTTCTACAACCAATTAAGCATTACTATACTGATGAGAGTGTGTTAAAAGAACTACCTAACAAGATGCGGAACTTCATTGCAAGATGCTGAATTACATAGCAGCATACCATACATACTATGAATATAAGTGACTCCATTTTAGAGAGACCAAAAGCCCAGAAAGAAATAATGAATCACTGTAGACTCACTACCAGGGTGGCAACTAGAAGCTCCCGAGACACATCTGGGGAACCCTGATAATACCCTCACGAACACCAGAATGACATCAAAGAGCCAGCAAGACCATCTATAAAAGCCCGGATAGAGAAACTGATCTCAGAGAGCTAGGAACTGAGGAGGAGACATCAGCTCCTGCTCTCTCCACCTCGACCAGGGTGAGTACACCGATGAAGGCATTGCCTAACGGGACTAAGGGCCAGTAACTAAGATGATACTAAATTAATCTTGCATTACCCTTACAGTGAATGACCTAAGTTTATTTTAAGATAGTTAGATTGTTTGATGTGTGTTTGAAGTGAATAAACCAAACATTTGAAAATGTCAAAGAGTGTTAAGTAATTATTGATCATGTCGCTCAGGATATATACCTAAGGGAAGGCTTCTTGTGATTGATACTACCACTGAAACCTACTCCCAAGTTCCCAAACCCTAATTACACTAGACACCCATCTAGCACTCCCTCGTACTCTACAAACAATACATTTTCCAGCACTTGCCTTAGCCTCCCCTAGCCGAAAGAGCCAGCCCCTCGCCACTACACATCCCAGCTGCTCAACCAAGGTGTGAGGCAAGCAACCATCCACACCACCAGCTTCTGTAACAGATCTAGAAAAAGAAAGTCAAGTACTGTAGATGACCCAAACCCAATGGTTTACACAAAAGAAGCAGCCCTTGAAGTACCAGGGAAACAATGTTTGAGAACAGCATTTAGTGCCATGCAGGAAATTAGGGGATCGATCCTGAAAACCAATGAAAAATAGAGATACTAGATACACCACACAAAGTCCAGGAGTTAAGGAATTACATTACAGCAGAATTAGATGAAAAGGTGAATGGTCTCAACCATACAATGGAGCAAATGGAAAATCAAACCAGCGATCTTGAAGATAACCAATCAAAATTCAGCAAATAAGAGAAGTAGTAAACAAAAAGCAAAAGAATTTGAACAAAACCTGAGGATGATTCTGAGTCCATGAAGTGAAACAGTATTCAAATTATTGGGGTTCCTGAACAGGAATAAACAAATAAGCCTATGGTTAAAATAGGAAGGGACTTCCCTAATACTACAAAACAAGAGACAATAACCATTTAGGAAGCAGAGGAATACCAATTAGATTAAGCCCCCCGCCCCCAAACAAAACAAAACACATCAAGACAGAGTAGTCAAAGTATCCAATTTAGAGGAAAAGGAATCACATGGCAGCTACAGAGCAAAAAGGAACAGTCACATCAAAATATAAAGAGATAACAATAAGCTCAGAGCTCTCAGCAGAGACCACGCAGGAAAGCCGGAACTGGAGCACAGTGTTCCAGGAGTTGAAAGGCAACCATCGCAGTCCAAGAACCCTTTGCCCGGCAAAGCTCTCCATCAAACTGGAAGGAGATGTAAACGTTTTCTCTAGTAAGGAAACATTTTGAGAATTCATAAAAACAAACTAACATTACGAAAATGACTTCCCAGTTCTTTATGGGCAGAAAACCAACAACCTCAGCACACAAACATGGTACTTTCACAGGGTGAAACACCATCCAGAAACCAATACACTGAAATCAGTACCCCAAACAGTACAGATGCAATGCAGAAATGAAGACAAGAATATACTCCTCACACACACAATCCTATAAAGGTGAAGAAAGGAAAAAATAAAAACCAATAGCAGTACAAGTTGACAGCAACTAATCTGCAGTTACATTTAATTACCCTGTATGTTAACTGTTTAAATGCATCTCTTAAAAGACAAAAAGTTATCAGACGACAAAGTCCATCAATCTGCTGCTTCCAGGAGACACATCTCAAACTCACAGACAAAAATAGACTGAGAGTCAAAAGATGGCAAACAATTTACCAAGCAAATGGCAACCAAAAAAAAAAACAAAAAACCAAGGGTGGCAATACTAACTTCTGACAAAACAAGAGAGAAGAATAGGCATATCATAATTCTCAAGGGATCAGCAGATCAAGAACCAATACACATAATAAACATATATGCACCCAACAGAAAACCCTTGAAATTTGTCAACAAAATCCTGATAGATGAAAAGAGAAATCACTGGATCAAAACTTATAGTAGGTGATTTCCATACACCACACTCAAAAAAGATAGAAGAGGTCAGGAACTCAGTAAAGAAACTGAAGATCTGCACAGCACACTCAAACAACTCAGCCTAATAGGCATCTTCAGAGCTCTCTAACCAACAGCACACACACAAAAAAAAATACACTTTCTTCTCCACTACACACTGCTCATACTCGAAAATAGACCACATGCTGCAACACAAGACAAGCTGGAGAAAATCCAAACACAGAGGTCATTCAAAGCACCTTCTCTGACCACAGAGCCATAGCGTTGGAAATCAACAATAGAAGGAACAAGAAACAAAGGCAAATATTGGGAGAATTACTAACACACTTCTCAAAGAGGAATGGTTATTAGCTCAAATTAGAGAGGAAATTAAGACGTTGTGAGGATAAACGAACTGCAAAATCGAACATTGGAAAATTTTCAACAGAGCAATAACTTGGTTCTTTAAAAGGATCAACAAAATTGACAAACCACTAGCCAATTTAATAAAGGAAAAGAAGGATCAGACATCAATATCTAGATTTAGGAATGAAACATTGGGATTCACAACAGATGATAATGAAATAAAAAGATTAATTACATAATACTACAAAAACTGTATTCCAACAAATTCAGTAATTTGGAGGGCATGGACAAATACCTGGAAAATCTCTCTCTACTCAAATTAACGTATATGGATATTAACACACATAACAAAAAAAGAAATAGACAAAGTTATCAAGAAACTCCCAACTGAAAAAGCCCGGTCCAAATGGCTTTACAGGAGAATTCTACCAAGCACTCAGAGAAGAGCTGATACCAATCTTACACAAACTATTGCAGAGTACTACAGAAAGGGATAGCAATCTCACACACTCATTCTATGAACAGCAGAACCCTGATACAAAAATCAGGCAAGAACCCCACAAGGATAGAGAGTTACAGACTGATACCTCTCGTGAACATAGATGCAAAAATCCTCAGTACAATCTTGGCCAATAGAATCCAATGATATATCAAAAATAATAATAATAATACAGCATCAAGGATGCAGGGGTTGTTCAACATGCTAAAAACAAATAATGTAATCCAACACATCAACAAGAAAAAGGGCAAGAATCATATGAGCATATCATTTGATGCAGAAAAAGCATTTGATAATATCCAACACCCCTTCCTAATGAAGATTCTCAAGAAGATAGGATTAGCAGGGTAAATCCTCAATACAATGAAAGCCATATGGGAAAAGCCAATAGCTAATATTGCATTCAATGGAGAAAAGCTGAAAACAATAGCATTGAATAGGGAACCTGATGCCCAATATCTCTGCTTCTGTTAAATAGTGTGCTGGAAATCCTAGTCAATGCCATAAGACATTGACAAGATTTCAAGTGTGCATGATTGTGTAAAGAAGTGAAGCTTTTGCTATTGGCAGATAACATGGTTTTATATATTGAGAACCCTAAGTGGTTCGCAATAGGGTTGTTGGAAGCAACAGGGGAGTTTAGTAGAGTAGCAGGATGCAATATTAACAAGCAGAAATCAATTGGATTCCTATATCCCAGTGCTGGGAACTCGGAAAAAAACATCCAGGAAAAAACACCATCAAAATAGCCATGCAAAAGGCAAAGTACCTAGGAGTAAACCGAACCAAAGAACAAAAGACCTGTAAAAAGAACCCTACAGAGCATTACTACAAGAGGCCAAAAGGGAGCTACCAAACGGTAGCACATTCCACGTGTGTGGATCCAAAGACTGAATACTGTGAAAATGTCAATACTATCTAAAGCAATCTACAAAGGCAATGCAATCCTAACCCTTTAGTGCCAAGCGTGACGTTTTTGTAACATTTAATTAAAATGTATATATATATTGATAACTATGAAAGTAAAGAATAAAAACAAATTTTTCCCTGAAATTAAAAATTCAGGCATTACAGGGCTAATCCAAATTCCAGAGTCATTCTTTAAAGAAATGGAAGAACTGATTCCCAACTTCATATGGAAAGAGAAGAAACTCAGGTTAGGCAAAGAATTCCTCAAGCAGAACAAAGTAGGTGGTTCAAAACCTACTATTACTGCCAATATTGTCAAAACAGTCTGGTACTGTTATAATGATAAAGGACAGAACACCCAGAAACAAAAACATTCACATACAGACAATTAATTTTTAACAAAGGCCCAAAGAACATTAAATGGGAAGCAGATGCCCTTCAGTAAATGGTGTCGGAAAAACTGAGAACTGCAAATGCTGGAGAGAGTGTGGTGAGATTGGAACTCTAGTCCACTGCAGGTGGGCTGGTAAATATATTCAACCACTGTGGAGGACAATATGGCTATACCTAAATCTGATAGCAATGGAAATACCATATGATAAAGCAATATCATTACTGGGCATATTTCCAAAAGAAATAAGAAACAGATCATGAAAGATGCATTCTCCCTATGTTCCTTGCAGCAGAGTTCACAATAGCAAGAGGCTGGAAACAGCCTAATTTCCCATCAGTAAAACAGTGGATGAAAAATTCTGGTACCTACACACACTCCACATCTCTAAAACACAGTGACGAAACACCTTGACTCCTGGAGGGATCTGGAAGATGTTATGCTGAGTGAAGTTAGTCCAGTACAAAAGGACATCTGCTGTATAAGTCAAGTGCAGTAAGAACAAGCAACAGAACAGGCGCAAACTCAAGATTGCAGGCCATCCTGTCTCTGGCTGGGTACAGACAGCCTGGTAAAGAGCTGGACCAATGCCAAGGAACCACGCATTGTCCACTCCAGGTAAGTATAGTGTAGGTCACTTGTCCTGAGCTCACCGCAGGCAGCTGGGATCAAATAGTCGGGGAGGGGGGTGGGGGGTGGGGAGTAAGGGAGTCGGGTGATATTGTCTGCTGAGTGGTAGCCATGTGGATCTGGGATGAGGTCCCCTGGAAAAGGAGGTGGCCCTGTCAGAGACATGAGGTTTACTGATGGAAGTGGCAGCACAGGAGAGGGGAGAGGGAATGGTCAACTTTGGGGGAACATAGGTGTATGCCTGTGGAGGAGAGGGTAGGACACCTGTCCTCCAGGTGAGATAAACAGAGACGGGCAATGCTCTTGGGAACAGTAGGTGTGGAGGGTCTTCAGTGGCTTCAGTGGGAGGGCAGAATTGACCTAGAGCATCTAGGGTTATCCTGGGAACCCAGGCCAGGTACCATGGAAAGCTGGGACACTGAATCCTGGATCTTCAGGGTACAAGTCATGTTCCAGAGACTACATCAGTGAGACCCCCATATGGGAACTCACTGGGTGAACTGGACTCTACCCCAGACACACTTGTAACTTGAAGACTTAAGCCGGGAAACACTTGGTGTCCTAGGAAGCAGAAGGCTACTGTACCAAGTACTCTTGGTTGGCGACAAAACAAGAACTCGCTGCATCAATGCCCTGTATGCTGTTCTAAATATGTATTATTCTGGCAATCTTGTGATGGCCATTCTGTTTTATTTTGCTTATGCTTTTTTGTATTAGGCTGTAAGTCAGGGTGCATCCCCATTGGGTCCCACCCTCTTGAAGCTGTGTTATTTGTTTCTTGGTTTTTCAGTAAATGAAACCCAGGGATGTTGCGCTATAGGGAAGGAACATATAACAAGGGTTTGAGGACATGGCCATATAGAGGGGTGGGGGAGGTAAAAGGGAGATGGTGTCAAGAAGTCCTGGATGGAAAAATATGCTTGGAGACTAAGTATGGAAGCAATTGTACAATAAGGTTTGATATAATTGAGCTATGGGAAGGTATGACATAAATATTAAATCTCAAGTTACAGCAAATTTTAAAAAGAGAATAGTATAGATCCAGCAATGGGTTTTGGGATCATACTAAATACTAGCTCCAACTTAAGAACAATCAGTTCTTTTATCATGGCCCTGATTGACACTTACCTTCATGAAATGGTCACTGAAGATAAGAGTGCTACAACAAAGTGTGGTGGAAACAGCCGATGGTACCCAGCTTTCAAGAAGAATAGTGTCTGGGGTCTTAAAGGCTCGTATTCAAAGAACCAGCTGTCTAAGTGAAGAGTCAACTAAGTCCACAGAGAAGAAGCACACCAGTTTGTGTGACCCAAAGAGGACAATTACAAAATTCAAATATGGTGAAGAGAAAATAATCAAAGCTAAAATTATGAACACCCAATTTGTGGAGGGCTATGGGAGTGCACAGCCTGTCTCCAGAATATCTAGTCAGAGTGAGCCACTGGAAAATCCACTCTAGTCACAAGCAAGAGTCTTGATCAGCCTTGATCACTAGCAAGCAGAGAGCATTATAATCTTAATTTTGCTTGAACAAACTTGATACTTGGCCCTTGACTGCCCTATAGACATAACCTGAATCTGTGCTGAGTACAAGTATCTCTTATTGTCTCATGACTGAAATGTCTTCCCTGGCTTTTTGGATATTGATGGGGGTCTTTCCTTCTTTTATTTTTGTCCAGCAGTTTTTGTTTGTTTTTTTAGGATGTTCCAGTTTTTTAATGTTTTAGCTATATTTTAACATGCATTATAGAACTTCAGGAAGGCAGAACCTTATCAATATATTTGGGGCTTGTTCTAGCAAAATTGGCTACAAAATTACAATGTAGATAACATTATTCATTTTTTAAGAGCCCCTAATAAAATGAGTAAGAAAATTATTCACTTGATTAAATGATTGTTTGCCTTGTGATACACTCTGGTTTTGTATTTAAAATAAAGATTGACTTTTAATCCAGGATTTAAAGAAAAGTTATTTATTTTTTTTGGGGGGGGGCGGGGTTCTTTTTTTTAAAAATCATTTTATTAGGGGCTCATAGAACTCTTATCACAATCCATACACATTGTGTAAAGCGCATTTGCACATTTATTGCCCTCATCATTCTCAAAACATTTTCTCTCCACTTAAACCCCCGGCATTAGGTCCTCATTTTCCCCCTCCCTCCCCGCTCCCCCTTCCCTCATGAGCCCTTGATAGTTTATAAATTGGTATTTTTGTCATATCTTGCCCTGTCCGACATCTCCCTTCACCCACTTTTTGGTTATCCGCCCCCCAGGAGGAGGTCACATATAGTTTCTTGTAATCAGTTCCCTCTTTCCTACCCACTCTCCCTCTACCCTCCCTGTTTTGCCACTCACACCACTGGTCCTGTAGGGCTCATCTGTCTTGGGTTCCCTGTATTTTCAGTTCCCATCTGTACCAGTGTACATCCTCTGGTCTAGCCAGACTTGCAAGGTCGAATTCGAGTCATGATAGTGGGAGCAGGGAGGAAACATTTAGGAACTAGAGGAAAGTTGTATTTCTCATCATTTTTACATCGCACCCTGACTGGCTCATCTCCTCCCTGAGACCCCTCTGCAAGGGGGTCTCCAGTGGCCTACTAATGGGCTTTGGGTCTCCACTCCGCACTTCCCCCATCATTCACTATAGTAAGATTTTTTGTTCTGATGTTGTCCAGCAGTTTTATTGGAACATAATTTATGTATTTTATAATTGAATAGTTCAATTATATCAAGGGGAATTGTACAATCAGTGCCACATCTATCTTACAGCATCTCTTCCCATACCCCACACCATGGTTAAATCATTTTTAAAATGAATTGTGCAATCATGAGCAGTTCTAGTGCTCCCTACCCCTCCAAGTCATTTCCTTCTTATGCATTAAATGTATTTTTGTCATATACTATTATAATTTTTATTCTTACCACCCTAGTGTGATTCAGTTTTTTATTGTTTCCATTGGATTTCCAAGATGTGAAGCACAGGAGGAGTGGATTCACAAAGATAATAACTGATACATGGGAATATAAGGGATATAGGGATGGGGGGTGGGAGATAGGAAAGGAAAGCAGATTTCAGGAGTAAATATGATGGCACGAGGGGGTAGGGAACATCAGAATGGATTGTGATTGCACAACTCATTTAAAGGGGGGTGGATGCTCTAAAATTGATGTGGTAAGGATTGTACAAGTCTCTCTGATATGATTGAAAGATTGAACTATGCATTGTATGACATGTGAATTATATGCCAATAAAACTGTTGGAGAAAAAAATTAAAATTCAAACACTAACAATAAATAAATGGATGAATGAAGAAATAAATAAATATAGTTTCATATCAGTGTAAACTGTGTCCTAACCCTAATCTAATCACTGTATCAAAGAACAGCACAGACCAGTTTAGACACAGAGACAATGGAACACAAACTGGATAAACTAGATATCACAAGAAGACATCAAAGTACTGAGGAAAGACAAGGTTACAAAGATTTTTCCCAGAGTTGATATAAAGAGAAACTTCAAGTATACTTGGACCCTCAATTCAGATACTTTGTCTTTGGACGTTGAGAAAATAATTTTCTGTAATGTGAAGCCATCCACTTGTAGAACCTCATTATAGCAGCATTAGGAAACTAAGAGCGATATTTGGGCCTCCTTTCACCCACAAAGCAAATTCCCTGCCTTGCTAGAGTCCGTGTTTCACAGAAATTCCACCCGTGCCTGGACCTTGGTTCACTGCGGAATCAGGTAAGCTAAAATCAGATGCCCACTGGGATGCTGGAGCTCTTCAGCCTCAGTTCCAGTTCTTCAAAACCAAATGTGGGTGAGGTCACTCTGTTCCAAAGGCAGAATTCTGACTCTTTGTCTTTCTCAGTGGCTTAGATGTATGATCTGTCATGTGGAAAATTACAGATTGTTGTATGAAAGACATCGCTCTTTGGAGGCCATGAACTGTGGAAAGAGGTTGAAGTTGCTGATTAAGCCGTTTGAGGCATGCATGCAGATGCCCATGAGGACCAAGTGTCTACTGCATAAGACTACTGAAATCAAGCTGCTAATGTAGACTGACGTATATAGATATTACTAACATTATAATTAAGGATATTTGAACATCTGTAAAATATTCTTAATATTAATATTGAATTTTATATCATAGTTACTGCTGTATTTTGTTCACCAATATTGCAAAAGGCTCTTGGCACTGTTCTTTCTTCTCTGCTCCAAAGGGTAGACTCATTTGTAAGTTGTGACCTCTCTAAATAATGTGCTTTCTATATTCCTGCTAGAATGTGTTCTATTTTGTAAAAGGGAAACTTTAGTCTCCTGCTTTGTAGCTGTACTCTCATCAAGGCTTATTTGTACTATAATTATATAAAATTGTAGGCATATAGATCAATTGGTTTGGTTTTTCCAAACACTCTAGTAGATCTCTTCTTTAAGAAAGTATCCTTTTCGAAATTTCAGGAAGGTTCTGGATGAAGATCTCTTCTTTCAATAGTTACATATGAACTGTTAGCACTAAAAGATATACACACACGCAGACACACATACAGAGGTTTGTATTTTGCTCTGATGAAATAGTAATATTATTTATGAAGAACATGGGTGTTATAAAATGGAAGTACAAACAGATACATTTAAAAAATATATTTCTTAATTAAAAATCTTTTCTTTGAGGCGGGTATACAAAACTAGAGATATTATGATGACATATTTTGACTGGTGGGGCGCTCTCTTCGGTTAACACATAGAGGAGAACTGCTGACACATTTTCTTAAAGTAGCAGTGGTTTTAGCAAGCTTGTGACCCAACATCTCAATCCTTCTCTAGGGGTGAGGAAAGATCATTGAAAATGAAAATGTGTCCATCTGCTTGCTGGGAACCAGAGACAAAGAGACTGCGTGGTCTGGAGGTTAATGTCTTGCAATCCAGAATATTAATCTGGAATCACTGCAAAGTAAACCCAATAGTCCTATCACCCAGTAGGAAATATTGGTCATAAGCAGAGGAAAACCATTATCGTATTACTAATGTTAGTCACTATGGAAACTGCTGTAAAACCTAAGTCATTTAACCAAGAAGTTGGTCATTTCAAAGCAAAAGTGCTTTGTTTCAAAGCATAATTGAAGCCACATATCTAACTTCAGAAACATTCCATTTATTTTCTGGGAATTAACACAGCATTGTTTAATTCTCTGGTGCTTGCATACAATAGGTCTGTGGAATAAATACTTCACTAGGAAAATACAATCAAAACTAAATGCATCACTTCCTTTTCAGGCTAAGATGGATGAAAAGAAATTGAGTTTAACTTCCCACCTAAAACAATTATAAAATCAGGCAAAATATAAGGGAAAAAATGACTTTCCACACAAGGGATGTCAGACAATAACATGTAATAATATTAAGCAAAAAAAAACACAACTAGCTGAGTCTTAGAATTAGCTTAGCTTAGTGTCTGCAGAGAATATCCATGCCACTCTCTCCTTTCATGCCCTAATTAGTTTATACTATTGCCAGCCCTATGAGCTGGAATAGCTACATGCTTCATGCATTTCTGTCTCCTGTTGTTGTTAGTTGCCATTGGTTTGGTTCAAATCATAGCAACCCTCTGTACAACATAATAAAGCAGTGCACTGTCCTTCATAATTCTTAAAATTGTTGATATGTTTGAGCCCTGATAATCAATTGATAAATTGGTAAAATTGATAAAAAAAAAATTAAAAGGACAAAGCCTTACCTTTCTCACTGCTGCGAGGAATTATGGTTGCATTTCCAGCAAGATTGGTATTTTTGTTCTGATAATAATTTGTGTTTATCGAATATTAATTACCAACATTTTAGTTGAAATATATCTTCTGACAGGATAGTTCATGGCTCTTTCAATAGTTTTCACCAATGCCATAATTCAGTGACAGTAATTATTCTCCAGTCTTCCTTATTTATTGCCCAGTCTCACATGCATATCAGGTCATTGAAAACCTCCTGACTTGGGTCAGGCATATATGAGTCCTCAAAATGACATGTTCACAATTTCACACTTTACAGAGGTCTTCTATCCACTATGACCCATCCTTCGTTTTTTTCATTTCTGCTTCTGTCAGCATTGATTGTGGATATAAGTAAAATTAAATAATTGAAAATTCAATTTATTCTCTGTTCATCATGATGTTGCCTATTGGTACAGATGTGAGGACTTTGGTTATATTTACAATGAGTCAGCACCTATATTCAAGGCTGCAATCCCTCTGCAAGCATTGAAATCCCATTCATTATCAGCAAGCAGGGTTGTGTCATCTGCATATTGTCCTGCATTAATAAGCCTGCATCCAATCCTGATGATGCATTTTCTTCATATAATTCAGTCTCTCTAATCAGTCCCTCAGTGTACAGATTGGATAAATATAATGAGAGAATACAAGCTCCCAGTGAATACAATGAAGTATTCTGGAATTCCCATTCTTCTAAGGTTATCCATAGTTTTGTGTTGTTCTTGTTTATGATCCACACTATCAAATGCCTTGGCATACTCAATAAAACACAAATAATCATTGTTTTTGTATTCTCTGCCTTCTTCAAGATCCATCTATCTTCAGCAATTCCATCCCTTGCTCCAAGTCTTCTTCTGAATCTGGCCTGTCCTTCTCAAAGCTACCTATCAATGTACTGCTGCAACTACTGTTGGATATTATTTAGCAACATTTTACTTGCATGTGAAATCAATGATATTGTTCTAAAATTTAAGCATTCTGTGGATTCACCTTTCTTCGGACTGAGTACAAATACGGATTTCTTCCAGTCTTTTTGCCAAGAAACTGCCTTCCAATTATTTTTGCCATAGATGAGTGAGTGTTTCCAGTGCTTCATGTGCCAATTGAAACATTTCAGCTGGTGTCCATCAATCCCTGGAGCTTTGTTTTTGCCTAATAATTTCAGTGCAGCTTGAACTTCTTCCTTCTTTACTATTGTCTTTTGCTCATATGCTATTTCCTCAATGTTAATTAGTTCTTTATGGTGCACTTCACTAATAAGAGGGTTGCCGGAAATTCAAAAGAAGATATGTAACAGATGCATCATTTCTGATGTCAGATGAACCTTGACTCAAAGAAGAGAATGCCAGAAATATGTTGTATTAGTCTGGGTAGAGTAGAGAAACAAAATTCATAGACACTCATATTTTATAAGAGAGAGTTTTATTTAAAGAGCAGGTGTACATGATGAAAGCATCCCAACCTAGTTCTGTCCAAGCCCATAAGTCCAACATAACCCATATGTCTGACACTGATCTACAAAGTTCTCCTTAATATCACAAAACACATGCAGTGACACTGACAGCAGGGGGAAGCCAAATCAGTGAGCATGTAAGCATCACAGCACTGGCAGGGGTCTCCACACGGCTTCTCAAGCACCCAAGGCTTCACCAGGGTAGGTCCACGTAGCTTCTCCTCAGGGATGTCTTGCAGGAAGTGAGCCTTGCCAGCTAAAGCAGCCGCACACTGCTCCAACCATTAAAGGGCAAGAGACAAGAAAGGCGAAGCTCGCCAAGCCATTTATCTCTCTGCCCTTCAATTAATCCCAACATGTGTTCATTGGTCAGGGTAGCACAATAAACCTTAGCTATCACAACCCACCCTTTGCCAGCTTGACACTTGTACACAATTCTTTAGCCATACATATAATTTTCAAACAAATAATAATAAAATCATATCTGTACCTAATAGGATAAAACTAAAATGCATATAATTAAAAAATGTGCCACCTTCATTTAAAATAACATTTTGTAAGTGAACAAAACAAAAATATCCTATGCCTAACTATTTCAGTTAAGTAACACCTACACCTTAATCCTATAATCCTATGACTATATTCCCCCAACTATGAGAGTTTGTAAGCCACCACTTCATGCTTTTATTCCCCCAATTTTGGGCATCCAATTTCTATATTGCCCACTGTTTTAGACAGGGTTCTCTAGAGAAAAAAAATCAGAATGCTAATACTTGTATATATATTTATACAGATAGGTAGATAACATAAGAAATAAGCAGTTAATTAAATTATAAAGCAGTGCAAATGGCTAAGTGCAACTCAGTCCCATGAGACAGTTATGAGACACTGGAAGTCCTTCAAGTCTTGAGGGCCACCAGGTAGTCCTCTGTAGAGCAATTCAGGCTATCTGGGCACAGGCAGCAAACAGCAAGGCAGGTCACCAACAGTCAGCCAGATGACAGGGTCAAACAGTCCCCAACTCAAGAGATGTAAATTCCAATGGTGTGGCGAAGCAGGTTTTAAGGGACCTCAAATTACAGTGACACAGTCCACAGGTTAGGCGTCCTACAGGTACTGTCGCTTGTAAATTGAGTCACAGCACAAGCAAGGCAGCTGCAAACTGGTCTGATGATCAAAGAGTGAGAGACAAGAGAGGTGAGGCTCGCCGAGCCATTTACCTCTCTGCCTTTCAATTAATCCCACATGTGTTTATCGGCCAGTTTGGCACAATAAACTAACTACTTCACCCGCAAGGGCAAGATATGACAAAATACCAATTTATGAACTATCAGGGGCTCGTGGGGGGCGGGGGTGGGGAAGGAGGGGAAAAATGAGGACCTAATGTCGGGGGTTTGAGTGGAGAGAAAATGTTTTGAGAATGATCTACAAATGCGCTTTACACAATTGATGTGTGTATGGATTGCGATAGCAGTTGTATGAGCCCCTAATAAAATGTTTAAAAAGAAAAGAAAATATTCCTTAACTTAAAAAACAAAACAAAAAAAAGAAAACCCAGTGCTCTGAGGAGACAATCATATTCTTTGATGTGAAGAATCTTCATTCCAGTTGGAACCTTGTAAGTCTGCATCCATAAGCAAAGTCAAATCGGGATGGGCCATCCATAAAGTCAGCAACAATATGCACCAGTTCACAGGCTCAAATAACTTCTTTCCATCTGATTGGGTTCTGGTCAACTTAATATGGACTGCCTCACTTAGCCTCCCCGGGTGCCCATTGGTCATCTTGCCTTTAGACCATGTGCTTTCCACAACAGCAAGCCTAGTCCCTTGTGCTAGGTCATGAATTTTAGAGCAGTCAACCCGCTCTCGTCTTCTCTTTTTTCTGTAAGCCAAATCCACAGGGGTCAGTGGCCAGACTCAATCTGTCTCTTTATTGCTGCATTTCTCCCACTCCACTCAACAGGTGGATCCAGGTGGTCACCTAGCAAGCATTTCAGCCTGTCCACAGGCTCCCTTTAATGTTCAGTCCTAGAGGGGAGTTTTCTTTGTGGTTCCAAATTTTTTCCAACTTCTGACAAAGACCCCTAGAATTCAAACTTCAAATCCAAGGAGTTTCTTTTTTGGTCAATCGGACAACATCCCCTAGGCATGTCTCTTCATCTTCTAATATCCTGAGTACTCCAAAGCACTGGGTGGGGCTAATCTCTTTGAAGCCTTCCTTCCAAGTGTGTCCTGAACCCATCTAAAGATCAAATTAATGACTTGAGGCAAATGGGATTGCAAGCTCTCTATTTTTATACTTCCCAGTAAACATTCCTATCAATCTTTATATCAATAATAAGCAGAAGAAATCAGTATAAACAAAGTAGAATCAGACACTAAACTTGGTTATTAAAACAGTCAAGTTCAATCCTTATTCAGCTTGTCTAAATCCTTATCTAAACTATTTAATTTATACAAAAGTATGGGATTGGGTCTCTAAGAGCACTAAACCAGATCCAGGCTTTCTGTCGGGCATTTTGACCTTCTGTCAGCCATTCGCCTTACGCAGCATGGTTTCTGAGAAATTCAAATGATGATTTTCACCCCTGAGCTCAAAATGTACATTAACAACATTCACTTTTGCCATTTCACACAGGGTTAACCAATGACTACAACCAAACATAATAATCAAAACTTTAACTTCCCATGTTCTTTCCAGAAAACAACCCAGTAAATTACATGTACATATCTGACTTCTGGCTAGCCAATTAAGAACACTAACACGTGGGAGAGGTCATACAAACATCCACTCCCCATTTTTATAATTTGTTTCTCCAGTTAGTCTGGAGAGACTAGAGAAAATTCATAGACACTCATATGTTATGAGAGTTTTATATAAAGGTTAAGTCTACATTAAGAAAGCATCCCAACCCAGTCCTGTCCAAGTCCATAAGTACAGCATTAACCCATATGTCCCACACTAATCTACAAAGTCCTCCTCAATCTCATAAAAAACATGCAATGACACCGACTGCAGGAAGAAAGCCGAATCAGTGAGCATGTAAGCATCTCAGCGCTGGCAGGGGTCTCCACATGGCTCCTCCAGCACCCAGGGCTGCATCAGGGTAGGTTCATGTGACTTCTCCTCAGGGATGTCTTACAGGAAGTTAGCCTTGACAGCTAAGGTAGCCACACACTGGTCTGACCATTAAAGAGCAAGAGAAAGGAAAAGTGGGGCTTGCCGAGCCATTTATCTCTCCACCCTTCAATTAATTTCACATGTGTTCACTGGTCAGAGTGACACAATAAACCTTACCTACCACATATGTTTACTTGTGTTTTATTTACTGTGTAAAGTCATTTTTATTGATCATAAAAAGTATGCTTAACATTGGGAATAATGGGTATTCCAGAAGACTGTAGACTATGGCACCTCCGCAAGGACATACTGTATAGTTTAAAATCAGGAAAGGTGTACATTATGGTGATATACTCTCGTTGTACTTATTCAAACTGTATGCTAAGTAAGTAATCAAAGAAGCTGGATCATATGAAGAAGAATTTGGCATCAGGATTAGAGGGAGGCTGTTTATAACCTTCAGTATGTTGATAACACTTCCTGAATGTGAGGAAATCTAGAAGCACTTTCTGATGAAGATCAAGGATTGAAGCCTTTATATAGGTTACATAATGTAATACATGGTAAACCATAAGATAGAACTTTTTCAAAAGGGCCAAGAGAAATCCATTCCAGACCAGTAATAACTAGGATATTGACATTTGTACATTTTATTCTTGATGACTTTCTCTTGTCCTAGCTTCATACGTTATATATTCTGTGCTCAGATTATTGATATCTGTCTGCAGATGTTTCTTCTCATTTGTTTTGTGCTTCATCAGGAAATGAAGTCTCCACTTATATCACCAGTAGCTCCAAAATAATGCATGCCCATTGTCATTGAAGCAATTCTTCCTCTGTGTTTAGGATGAACTAGGTTCAAACTTCCTAATAAAGAGAACCCAGTTGTGTTTAATTCAAGTCCATTCACACAATAATACATTTAAATGAAATGATAAACAAATAAATATTAAAATGATTGGATGTGTTATGAAACTCTCAGGAAAGGCAGAGGAGGCTCTTGAATATTATGAATTTCATATTATAGAATTTCTAAAATGGAAAAGTTGATAGTCGTACAGGTCCTATAGGTTGTTTTTATAATAAGGGAAAGTGAACTGATAATAAAGTAAAAATAAATTTTAAAATAGAATTTGATATAGATATGTGGCATTTACTGAAAAGACATTTTTATAAACATCTAGAAATCAAAACCACCATTTGTGTGTCATTTTGTCATACTGTGGTGGCTTCTGTATTGCAGTGATGCTGAAAGCTATGTAACAGCTTTTCAAATTCCATCAGGGTCAAGCAAAGTGGAAACGTTTCAACTTAGTTTCTAAACTAAGAACAGACTACAATGAAGGACTTGGTTCAGCACTTTTGAGGAAGGAACCATTAAAAACCTTTTCCAGAGCTTGAAAACATTTTCAGATATTGAAGGCTTTACGAATGGAACCAGAATATTATGAGATAGTGCTGAGTGAGCATGGGGTTCTCAGGTCACAGGACATTCTAAATGTGATCGAAGAGGGGCTGATTTCTCTGAGTGAAGTTGAACATGGTGATGTGAGCCTGGTAGAGTCTGTGGAAGTAGAGCCTTTGGTATCTTCATTAGCTGATGGAGCACTCCTCACAGTAGGTAGACAGCTGGAAAATCTGCAAATGAATGGAACTTGGAATGTGTGAAGTATGAATTTGGAAAATTGGAAGTCATCAAAAATGAACTAGAATGAATAAGGATCAATATTCTAAGTATTAGTGAGCTGAAATAGACTGGTGTTAGCCGTTTTGAACCAGAAAATCTTATCATTTACTATATCTGGAATAAAACAATTAAGAGGAATGGTGAGACATTCATTGTTTAAAAGGAATTTGCAAAATGAATAATGAAGTAAAGTGCTGTCTGCCATAGAATTACATCCATCCTCCTTCAAAGTAATTGTAGTAGTCACCTAATCTCATGTCAATTTAAGGATTAAGAATGTAGGTATGGAGTCTATGCTGCCAATCTGGAGATATCCAATGAGACTTCTGTGTGGATATGGCCTGCTCCTGAGAATTCTGGAAAATGTGGTACTTCCTCCTTTGAGGCAGAAGACACCTCGCTCTCTCTGCCATTCCCTGGGAGACATTGCAGAAGACAAGCCACGTGGACACAACCAGACCTTGGAAGACAGAGAAGCCACAGAGAGACCCCTGCCAGCACTGAGATGCTTATAATGCCACATGACTTAAGACTTTCTATCCACTGGTTTGTGATCATCCTGCATTTGACTTAATTGCATGTGCTTTGTGAGTCTGAAGAGGACTTTATAGATTGGTATCAGACATGTGGGCTAATATCAGACTTATGGCCTTGGACTGGACAGGGTTGAGATGTTTTCTCAATGTTCAATTCTTCTTGTATTAAACTTCTCCCTTATATGCATATGACTGTTTATGAATTTGTTTCTCCAGTCTACCCAGACTAACACAGTAATTCAATCAATAAAATTATTATTCAGATTTATGCACCAACCAACAAGTCTAGTCTTGAAGAAATTGAAGATTTCTACCAAAGACTTCAATGAGAAATAGATCAAATGTGCAATCAAACTGCATTGATAATTATTGGTGACAGGAATGCAAAGTTGGTAACAAATAGGTAGGAATAGGAGTTTGTAAATACGGACTTGATTATAGAAATAAAGATAAAAATGATAGAATTTTGCAAAACTGATAACTTGTTTGCAGCAAATACCTTTTTTTTTCAGGAACTCAAATGGAAACTATACACATGCACTTCTCCAGCTGGAATACGGAATTCAAATCGACCACATCTGTGATATGAGACAAAGAAAAGCTCAATGTCAGCTGCTCAAAAAAGATACAGGGCTGACTGTGCACAGAAAATCAATTGTTTGTATCTAAATTCAGGGTAAAACTGAAGAAATGAAACAAGTCCAAAAGAATCAAAATGTGACCTTGAATCTATCACCCCTGAATTTTGAGAATATTTACATTTGAGAGCAAATGGGATGCATGACAGAAGACCCAGAGAGCTGTGGAGGACATCAATAATGCTATGCATGAAGGAGGAAAAATCACTAACCATACAGGAAAGACAGATCAAAGTGAATGTCAGAAGAGACTCTGGAACTTGCTCATAATTGTAGAGGATCTAAAGCAAATGGAAGAAATAAGATCAAAGAGCTGAATAGAACATTTCAAAAGGCATCTTGAGAAGACAAAGTCAAATAATATAACAACATGTGCAAAGACCTAGGATAGGAAAACCCAAAGGAAAGATCATGCTCAGCATATCTTGAACTGAAATAACTTAAGAAAAAAGTCCAAGTATTGAAATGCAATATTGAAAGATTCTAGGGGCACAATATTGAATGATGTGGGAATTTTCAAAAGAAGAGATAAAGAATGCACAGCATCATTGAACCAAAAATCAATTGAATTTCCACCATTTCAAGAGGTAGCATCTGAGCAAAAATCAGTAGTGCTGAAGGAAAATGTTGAATATGCACTGAAATCATTAACCCAAAACAAAGTTCCAAGATTGATGGAATAACAATTACAGTGTTCCAGTAGACTGAAGGAGCACTAGAAATACCCACTTGTCCATGCCAAGAAATTTGGAATACAACTCCTTGGTCACTGGCTGGAAGAGATCTATCTGGGTTCCCTTCCAAAGGTGACCCAAAAGAATGTTCACATTAAGAACAATAGCATTGCTATCACAGGCAACTAGATTTTTCCTGAGGACTCTCTAACAATGGTTGTACCAGTACATTGCCAGAGGTTCCACTGCTCCAACTCACAATAACCTGTGAACCACCGAGCACATGGCCTCGCATCTTCCTCCGTTATTCTCAAATGATTGCTGTGTCTGAGCCCCTTGCAGAAGCTACGGTCAGTCCTTCTCATATAGGAGCATCCTCTTTTTCCATGACCCTCATTTTACCAAGCAAGGTGCCCTTTCCTGGGAACTAGTCTCTTTTGATGCTATGTCCAATGTCTGTGCGATGAAGCCTTTCCAGATCCAATTCTAAAGTTCATTCTCCAAGTCAGATCGGTATAGCTAAGACAAATAAAATTCTCAGGAATAAATGGCGGGAAAAATCATATTCCGTAATTATGAAAATAGACAAAAAAGAATCACTAAAAGTGACTTACCTTTTAATAAATGTTTATACTAAACACTTAACACTAATTAAGAAATGCAAAACTACAAGGGAAACCATGTGTAGGACAAGAATGGAAACTTATACACAAAGTTAATTTATTTTTTTGGAAGGCAGTGAAATAATTTCTTCTGATTATAAACCAAAATTAAAAATTCACTAGCTGAATAAAAATGAAGATAAGTATTAGTGAAATGCAATAAAAATTTCATTGATTTAACAAATGGATTTTATTTTAAGTTATTCTAAACCATTAAATTTTAAGTGTTTCTAAAATAAAAGCTAAAACAAGCAGTCTGTATCTATAAATGAAGTATAGAAAAGTGTTATACCTTTATTTTTGAATTTATAATATTAAATGTACATTTTTATACTTTTTTTTACTATTGAGTACTTTCCTGTTTCCTTTTTATCTTTCAACAAAATGTATAAGCTTTTGTTCATCCATATACTCAGAGAGATAGGGAACTTATTTAATTTGATTATTTCTTTTTTAATTAATTAGCCTTAAGGTTAAGTATAATAGTACTTAAACTGTTGCAATCTATGTATGGAGGTATTTAATTTGATCATTTAAATTAATGGCTTAATAATCAACATCTATCTAATGCACGGCTGCAATTGTGCATATTCCATTAATTTTGCATTAACTTAATGATTTTAGTGATACTACTCAGTAGTGAAACTAAAAATATGAGTAATGAATTATTGAGTGCAAAGGTATTTCATGAAGGTAAGACTTAATTACTAATTTGCCAAATGGTACAAATGAAAAATGCCATTGAGAACATTTATATATGTATTCACATAACTCCCACCATGCTCCTCTCCTGCATTACTAAGTAAATCATTAGACATTGCCTCTCCTCCGACTTGTTCTTATCCTCCCCCTCTTTTTTATGTTCCTTGGTGTATCCATGGAACTTCTCCTAAAGTTCTTTTTCATGCTGCTGTCTATATTTTAATGTCTAGTGTTTCCCTCTCCGTCTTGGCAAAATTTTTGCTCAAATATCTGAAAACCACCAAAGAGTTTTCAGAATTCTTTCCTATTCTTGTTCTCTTCAGGGAATTCCATTAGAGGGCATAAGAGCAGAGAAGGCTTGTGGACATTTCTAAGATTTGAACTCAGGTTTCAACATTTTTATCTGTGTTCTTGGCCATGTTATTTAACTCTTCTCTTTCTCCATTTTCTTAGATGTGAAATAGTGAAAACAATCTTTTAATCAGTTTTGATGACAAGTATATCAGTTTTTAGATGATCTATACATATGCAGATGACACAACATTGCTTGCTGAAAGTAAGGAGGATTTGAAGCACTTTTGGATGACGTTCAAGGATGACAGCTCTCAGTATGAATTACACCTCAAAGTAAAGAAGACTAGATCATCACATTTTAGGTAGTTAGGTAACATCATGGTAAATGGAGAAAAGGTTGAAATGATAACAGATTTTGTCTTCCTTGCATCCACATCAATGTTTCTCGATGACGCAGCCAAGAGATCACTAAATGCATCGCACTGAGTAAAGCTGCTGTCCAAGAGCTACTCACAGTACCTTAAGGCAAGGGTGTTACTTTGAACACTACGGCACACATGACTAGCGCCATGGTACTTTCAATTGGTTGATGTGAATGTGACAGTTGAACATTGATTAAAAAAGACAGAAGAGAATTGATACATTTGAATCATGGTGCTGGAGAAGAATATTGAAAGTACCAGAGATTGATAAATGGACAAACCAATAAGCCTTAGAAGTGTACACTGAAATATATTTAATATAAATATTAAAGTGCATATTAAATGTGTATATTAAATTATCTATTTAAATTTATATATAATATCTTTAACAGAAGATTTGGAAATGAGAAAGGTGAATATGACTACTAATTGTCTCTTAGAATTGCAGATATTGCATATATATATAAATTCATATTCACAGGTGAATTAAAAGACTTTCCTTCAAAGAAGATGAGTTAGGACAGGATTGGCTTCTCAGTCTATTGCATCCCCTTTGACCAAGATTACTTACCTTAGAAAGGACAACTATGAATTATCAGTTAAAACTCACAGAATCTGGGGATTGGGCACACTTGTCATGGAAATGTTTATGTTGTAGACCAACAAAGGAGGTACCAAGGAGGGAAAAAATGGAAAAAGCTCCACTGGGTGGAGGTTTCATAGAATGCATTTTTCCTGCTAGGTGAGCATCAAGCAACTCACTCTGAGTTTGTGCACCCAATGGTGTCATCTGGGAAGATGCACTCTGGTTACAGTGAATTTTTTCATAAAAGCAGTTTTGCTGGAACCTCATTTTTTGTGATAGCCAATTTAAGAAAACAAGGTTCCGTTGTGAAATTTTGTTTTCTTCTCAGGAAAAATGTCGCAGAAACTGTTGTGATGTTGAACACAGCTTACAAGGACAGCACAACAGGACAAACCTCAACTGAACGAGTGTTTTTTTGATTTCAAAAGAGGTGAAATGTCAATTGATGACAAGCCTAGTTCTGCATGTTAATCAACTTTCCAAACGGATGGAAAGGTTAAAAAAAATTGTGCACTTGTGCTTGAAAACCAAGAATGGACCACTGAAAAGATGGGGAAATTATCAGGGCTATCTTGGAGCTCGGTTCAGTGAATTTTAACAGAAGATTTAGAAATGAGAAAGGTCACTGTGAAATGTGTGCCTCAGAAAAAGGGCATTCAGTGGAAATACACTGTGCCTTGAAAGAACAGTTTCAAAGAGACCCAGACTTTTCCCCCAAGGTCATTACTGGGGATGAGACATGGTGTTAGTCTTTTGACCCGAAAACAAACATAAATCAAGTCAGTGGAAGAACCCATCATGACCTAGCACCCCCCAAAAAGCTCGTCCAATGAAATCAAAGATCGAGATGATGCTCACTTGTGATTTTGATGTGAGGGGAGAGTGCATTTGAAGCTTGTTCTACAAGGGCATACTTTAATCACGCTTTCTAGTTAGAGGTTCTGAAAAGATTGTATAACAGTTTCAAACAATGGGAGACTGGCTTTGCCACCACGACAATGGACATGCTCACTCAGCCCTCTGAGTAAGCCAGTTTGGGGCAAGTCTTGAAAAGTGTTTCTGAGAATGGAATCACAGATTTGTGATTCAATGTAATGGAGAGTACTTTGAAGGGGATTAGGTTAAAAAAAATGTAAATACATAACTTCGGAAAAAATTTTTCCAGGTTTTTTGAGTAACCCTTCATAATCTCTTACATTGTATAGAAAAATTAGGTTAAGCAGGGACATCCAATTAAAACAATGTCAATAATATTTTAATCATCTTCTGGTTATAACTGACATGAATCTGTTTAACTATTTCATGCTCACTTCATGTTAGCATAAGGAGTTTAGACCAACTTTATTACAGTGATGCCAAACAAAGGAAAACAACTGAGAGCATTAGCATCAACTCCAACTGTGGTCTCTCTAACTGTTACAGAGCTGAACTGCTTCACAGATGTTCCCTGGATGTAATTTTTACTAAAGCAGAGTTCCATCCCTTTACCTGTGGTCACTGTTTTATAAAATATTCGAGTGACAATGAATCACACTTGTCATCATCAGTGTATCTGAAATATCTGGAGCATTGTAGAAAATTATGGAAAAATGCATGCAACGGGAATGAGCAGAATGTGCTACTCTGTGAACATAGTCTAAACGTTGAGCAGTATAATAAGCTAGACGAGAGCAGCAAAAAACTGCCAGGTGTCCAAAGTACTGATGGTGGAGCTGGTTAGGTCAAGAGGAAAGGGAGTGAACAGGACTTCATGAATTTTCAAGAGGAAAAGTCTGGAGAAGAAGAAAATGGGTAAGGAAAAAATTAGCAATTGTCAACATATTTTACAGCTAGATAATTATCTTGAATTGCTTTTGTTCTGTTTGGTTTTGTGTCTAAACAAAATCAAACCATCAGTTACTTTAAAACATGGAACCAAATGTGGCGTGAGGTGTTCTGTTGAAATTCATGAAGAAAAAAGAAAGAGGCGGAGTCTCAATAATCTCTGACAGAGATACCATTCTGCTTCCCAGGGCTAATCTAGTACGTAATCCAAACCTTCTCTAGGGGCAGTGAATGACTTAATGCAGCACTTCTTGTCAAAGTCTGTAACTCCTGGGGAGGACTCAAACCTGCATGGATCAGGTAGACAGATATGATAGGATTCCCCTGTGAGTTATTAGGAGCAGGATTCCTTTGAGTGGATGAGTTTTCTGAGAAGCAGGAGGAAGGATATTATCCGCAGCAAGGGGCAGGAGTGCAGTGCATCACATCCTCTAAACCCGAGATCCCTGTGCAATAAACCTCCTAAAGCCATAAGACAGCTATACCCTCAGAGGCGCAGCAGCAGGATCAGGAGCTGTATTAGGGAACTTAGTGATGGACTTTTCAATCCATGGAGCAAGTTCACCTGAGTGCTCCTGTGAAGGAGGCTAGTTTTCAGAGTGGAATGCCAATGATTGGATAATATTTACTATGAGATTACAAGGAAGCCAATTTAATAAAATTATTATTCAAATTTGTATAACAACACCTGAGGCCAGTGATAAAAAATTTGAATAATTATACTAACTTATGCAGTCTCACATTGAGCAAACAAGCAATCAATTAATATGCATTGAATATTATCAGAGACAAGAATGCACAATTTGGAAACAAAAAGATATTCTCCAGACCAAACCAAGCCCATCACCATCAAGTAATTTCTGACTCACAGTAACCCTAACTGGAATTTCTAACGCTATAATTTGTAATCTAGCAGACAGCCTCATTTTTCTCTCTGAGTAGCTAGTGGTTTTGAACCATGTCATTGCGGTTAACATCCAACGCTTACCAGCTAATGCAATAAAGGAAGGATTAGTATTTGGAAAATAAGACCTTGATGATAGAAACAAAGCTGGAATTTGGATGATACAAGTTTTCAAGATCAATGATATCTTCATTACAAATATTTTATACAACATGCAAAACTGAATTGTGAGTAAATAACTCGACCTTGCTAGGTAGAATATACAGGAATAAAAATTAGTACGTTAGTAGAGATGATGGAGAAACTCAGTAATATCAAACAAAATAGGGCTATAGTCTAACTGTGGAACAGACAGTCAATTGCTCATATGCAAATTCAAGGTGAAGTTGAAGAAAATTAAAACAGTTCGTGAGAGTCAATACTACCTTGAGTATAGCCGACCTGAATTCAGAAAACATCTAAAGAACTGATTTTTTTACGTTGAGCATTAATGATTGTGGCAGTTACAAAATCTCCTGTCAACTTGAGCAAAGGGCTGGTGTCGAACCTGTCAATCAGGTCAAAGCCACTAGGAGGATTCTGGGAACTTCCTCTTTTGCTCCTGGGAAGAGGACCTCACTCTTTCTCTGCTTCACATTCCTGTTGATAAGCCACATGGAGCCATGCTGTTGTTAGCCAGAGCCCTGGAGCTGGAGGAGCCATGTGGAGACCTGCACCAAGACTGACATGCTTCCACCACTAGATCCATCACTGGCCTGTGATCTTCCTGCAGTCAGCATCATTGCATATGCTGGGTTCATCTAAAGAGAAATTAATGGAATAGTATCAGACATATGGACTAATATCAGACATATGGCCCTGATCTGGAATGGGCTGGGATATTTTCTCAATATATAATTGCCCTCCAATATAAAGCTCTCTCTTACAAATATATAAGCATAACTGGATTTGTTTCTCTAGTCAACCTGGTCTAGCACAAGGATCAAAGGCCAAATGAGTTGTGGGATGACATCAAAATCATACTATTTGAATAAAGCATAAGGTTATAAAGTCAAAAAAGAAAGAAAATACCAAAATTGATGTCATAAGAGACTCTGAAACTTGCTCTTACAGTAATTAAAATAAGTAGGAGAAATAATGATATGTAAGAGCTGAATTAAAAATTTCAAATGGCAGTTTGAGAAGATAATATAAAATCTTGTAATAAAATATCCCAAGGTATAGAGCTAGAAAACAAAAAATGCAGAATAGGTTCAACATATCTTAAGCGAAAGAAATGAAGTAAAAAGTTAAACCTGGAGATGTGATACTGAAAATCCTATGCACAAAATATTGAATGATGCTGGAGGCATCACAGGAAGATGGAAGTAATTCCCAGGGCCACTGTATCAAAATTAATTTGTCAACATTCAGCCATTCCAAGAAATAACATACAATCAAGAAACTTTGTAACTGGAAGAATACCAAGTTTCCCTGAAAGCATTAGTGAAGCACTACTAAAATGTCCTGAAAGTATTTTTTAAATGGTGGCAATAGTATAGCTACAGGAAGTGGCCCATTTTCAAGTGGATTATGAAGATAATTTATAAGAAGTATATCACTGCTATCATCAGGTGAATCTTAGCTTAAAGCAGATAATATCAATAAGATATTTTTTTGTGTTTTATTGGTGTAAAAAGTCATTGACTGTGTGGACTATAACAATGGATAATATTGTGAAGAATGGGTATTCCAGAACACTTCTTTGTGCTCAGGCACAAGCCATACATAGACCAAGAGGAAATCCCTCAAGAAGACAAGAAGACAATTCATGTTTCACCACATACATTCAATCTGCATGCTGAGCAAATAATCCCTCCAATTTAACTATATGAAAAAGAATGGTGTATCAGGATTGAAGGAAGGCTCACTAATAATTTGCAATTTGTAGATGACACAAAGGTATTTGCTGAAAGCACTTTTAGTGATGAAAGAATAATAACTAATGTAAATACAACAAAAATCTTCACAAGTGGACCAATAGACAACTTTATAATAAAGATAAAAGTCAAAGATTTTATGCTATATGGATCATCAAGCAACACATTTAAAATAGAAGTCCAGAAATCAAATGATGAGCTAGCCTGGGCAAATCTGCTGCACAAGATTTCTTTCAAGTATTCATGGCAAAATTATTACTTTGAAAATTATGGTGTACATGACCCAAGTATTTTAATTGTCTTGTCTGCATGCAAAACAATGGCAGTAAACAAAGAAAACTGGATGAGAATTGGTGCTTTTGAACTATGAAGTTGATGAAGAGTGTCAAACATGCAAAGTACTGTGGACTGCAAAAGAATGAGCAAATTTGGCATGAATGAAATATAGCCAAAAAAAAAAAAGAAATATAGCCAAAATTCTCCTTAGAACACACCCAAACATATGTTACTAGAGAGACCAGAAGCTGGAAAAGACACTTTGCTTAGTGAAACAGAGTCAGATAAGAAAAAAATAAAAAAACACATCCAGAAGATGGATGGGCATCAGGCCTATAACTGTGGCCTTACGTATAAGAATTGTGAAGGTCCTACATTTCCTTCTTGTGTATGTAATGTCTCTCTGAGTCAGAGCTCGCTCAAGGGTCCCCAACAACATCAACAGCATGATTTTGAAAGTGAGTCTGTTAAACTTAAAAGGATCGACTTACAATGATAGAATTCTGCAAAATTATTAAATGCCATCGTCATACAGCCCAGGAAAAGAGAATAAACAGCACTTTTCACTGGTGAAAAATATTTCATATGAGCTAAATCCAAGAATTAACTCTGTGAAGCTATTAGTGCTTCCATTTCTCACTGAATGTGCATTACAAGCTGATAACCATGTTTCATAATATTTCTTAGCCCCAATCTCTTTCTTTACTCTCTTTGTTTATTAAGACCCATCCAGTAATTACTTGTACATGAACTCATGTCCCAGGAATTACTTCGGATAAATGTAGTAAATAAAGATATTTTTATTGGCCTCAGCTTTATTCTCAAGTGTCTAGGTCAGACGGGAGATTGTTCTGATCTTGATTAGTCTTATGGTGACTTGAGAGCTAAGAAAGTGAGTCTGATCATTATTGCTGGACTCCCTCACATGTTTCAAATTCGCAGAATGCTTTCTGCTTTTGGGTGGTTTCCTCTTTTCTCCACATGGTCTCTCACATTTTATCAATGGTCCAATCTAGATATGAATGTAGTAAATTATAGAACAGAGAAGAGAAAGCAAAAATACTAAAGATTAACTGAAGCACTGTAACTGGCTCTCTGATCTGACACATGTCAATATAGAAAACCAGGCACAAACAAGATACCTTATTTCTTCTCAGAAAGAAGACTGCATTTTTCTTCAGTGTACATACTATGCTATTTATAAAGAATATTTTCAAAAAGAGTGAAAAGAGGTAAGGTGAATTAGGAATCTTATCAAATAAGTAACCCAAATCTTGGTAACTGTTTGCATGAATATTCCTTTTACTACATTGGATAACTTTACCCCAGAGAACAGATCAGCCCTATTAATTATTGTGTTAAATTTATTTTTTCATTACTCAAGCATTCATCAAGCCACCATATGCACCCATCATTCTGCCTGACACTGTAGTTTTAAACATCAATCAGTTTTTTCTTGTGTACTTTTCTTAGTCATATTTTTTGAATTCACATACAATTTACTTCTCTTTTATAAAAAAAGACTTTACATTCATTTTACTGTCAAACTTTTAAAAGTTATATTACATATCTCACTACCATCGGTACTGGCTCCATCATAAGTACATTTTGAAATAAGTCCTTTTAAGTTCAGCAATCATATGAAATGACAAGGTAGAGGCAGGAGTAATTAGAGCATGAAATATATAGAGCAGGGTCACCTTACATCTCTAGTGTAAATCAAGATCCAAAACTACCTCAGTCACATATTGACAAGGAGCCTTCAGCTAAGTTTGCTTATCATTAAAACAACTTTTCCCTTAGCTTATTAGTAGAAATTGTACATAATGCAAATGTATTAAAATATGCATATGCTTCTCTTTTAATATGGAACCTCTCTCTCTGCCTGTCATAACACTTCATTGAAAATACTCCTTGGTTTATATTGTGTTTTTCTAAGAATGAAGGGAAGATATTCTTGAAATAAGATTTGTACTGACTTGATGCTCATTAAGATAGATCATTTTAGAATTTATTATTTAAGTTGTTTATCTTGCTAAAAGAGAGAAACATTTGTATCTGGGGCTGCTCTTCGAGTAAAAAAGATAAAGATCACTGGAAACTTCAGTGAATGAATGAAATTATAAATACTCTGCTGACACATCTTATATCCTTATGCTTATCATTTATGCAAGGGTATGGAATGTCTGGTTCTAGGGCCCTATAAAGCCCACACAATCATCAATATCAGCCTCCTCCTTCACATGCCTCTCGAGAATGAAGCATGTAATTCCAAGGATGAGTTACTTAACTATTTGACTAGTGTGGCCTTGGCCTGTAAATGATATTATAAATATCCAAATAGTCTTTGGCAGAATAAAGTTTCCCCACCCCTCATTAATGCATTGAAGATTATGTCCAACAAGTATATTGGAGGTATCTTACTTATGTAATGCTGTCATTACCAAAAATACAGTAATGAATACCTGAATACCTTAACCTTTATATTTCCTCAAAGTTTAGTAATCTTCAGATCCCCACCAAGGTCATTCCTTTTTCAGGCTGCCTTCTAGTTGTTGATGTTTGCAGGCACTTCTTGGCAAGCCTTTTTCATGTAACCTGGTCTTTACATGGCTGCTGAATTACTTGTGTGTGGATGTTTCTGTGTTTTGTTTTGTTTTGTGCTCATTTAATAGGAATCACTCAGAAGAGAATAGGAGGTTTAAACTTCTGTTATGACAAAATTAATGTAGCAAAAGAACAGTTCTATTTCTAAACATGGTCATAATGACAGATAAAGGGGATCTGATTTTAATACTAATTTGGGGAACACAATTAACTTCATAGCACCAGAAAATGACATCATCTTGAATCAATAATACGTATTTTTGGGTTCTGTGCTCTGAAAATTATGAGGAATTTACATCAGGTTTACTCTGAACATAAGTGGAAATTTCATTGTATATGCTGTTGTTGTTTGGTACCATCCAATCAGTTTCAATTCAGAGGGACTCTATGTACACCAAAAGAAACCACTGCACACTCCTTCACCATCTTCACAATTGTTGGGTTCAAATCCATTGTTGTAGCCTCTGTGTCAATCCATATTGTCAATTGTATTTCTTTTTTTCTGCTTCCCCACCCACCCACCACACATATACTTTACCAAGTATGATATCCTTTTGCGGGGACCGCTCTCTTCTGACAACATGCCCAAAGTGCATGAGACAAAGTTTCCTTTCCTTGTTTCTCAGGAGCATTGTCACTGCACTTCTTCCAAACAGATCAGTTTGTTCTTTGGGCAGTCCACGATACTTTCAATATTCATTGTCAGAAGCATACAAATGCACCAATTGTTCTTCCGTCTTCCTTTTACAATGTTCGACTTTCACATGCAATTGAAAATATCAAGTGCATCTTAGTTCTCAAAGTAACCAACTTGCTTTTCAATATTTTAAAGAGGTCTTATGCACCAAATTTACCTAATGCAGTATCATTTGATCTTTTAATGCAATGTCATTGATCAGACACTTCTATAAGCATTGACTGAGGATTCAAGCAAGGTGAAATGCTTGACAACTTCAATCGTTTTCCATGTATCATGATGTTACCTATTGGTCATGTTGTAATTATTATTTTTTTCTTTACAACAAGTTTTAATTCATACAGAAGCCCAAAATCGTCATTAGCAGGTGCTTCAAGTCCTTCTCACTTACAACAAGCAAGGTTGTGTCATTTGTTTATAGCAGTTTGTTCATAAGCCTTTCCTCCATCCTCATACTTATTTTTCTTCATAACATCCAATTTTTCTGACTATTTGCTCAGAAGAAACATTAATAAATATGTGATTGTATATTAATGATTGAATTGTCCTTCCTTTAAAAAAAACGTTTTATTGGGAGTTAATAAAGATATCATACCATTTCATAGTTCAATCACATAAAGCAGTATTATAAAATTGCTATCATAATCAGTTTCAAAACATTATTTTCCTTCTTTAACTCCTTGCCATCAGCTCCCTTTTATCTCCTACCCCCTCCACCACCACACTGTACCCCCCAGAAATACTTATTCTATTTGCTGTCTCTATAGGTTTATCAATCCTAAATTTCATATAATGAAGATTTTAACCATTTAAGTCAGGTTTATCACTTTGATTTTCTATAATCAGGTCTCCAATCTGCTCTATTTGGTAACCACTTTCCTCCAATCCCTCTATTATGTGTAGAGAAAAATTACCAGAGGCTTATTTCCTATATAGATCCCACAATTGTATCTTGGACTTCCACTTTCATCCATAGCCTGCCACAAACCAGATTCTCACAGTTTAGGTTATGATACAAAACATCATTCACTGATGTTGGTGTGCTTCTTCCATGTTGATTTGGTTCATATCTCACTTCGATGCCACCTAGTTTGGAAACAAGCCTTTTAGACCCAGGCGTGTTTTTGTTTGATAGCCAGGCACCATCAAATTTCTTCACCATCCTTTGCTATTGCACCCATATCTTTGGTGTTCCCTTCCTGAGAATGAGTACCAAGCAGGGCTAAAATGTAAGAACTAATTGTTCTTAAGTTGAAGCTATGATTTAACATGAGCTCAAAACCGATTTCATGATGTATAGTTTTTATTTTGATTTATTTTACTTTGTTTTTTAATCTGCATTTGGCTGCCTTTCAAAACCTCTATGTTAATGTATGTTGGATAGTCTTCTTATCAATCATTCCCCCTGGGGCATAACGATTTTCTGTGACAGACCACATGCTGGGCCATAAAACACGCCTGAAGAAACTCAAACGCATGGAGATCATTGAAAGCATCTACTCTGACAACAGTGCCATAAAACTGGAAACAACAATAGAGAGAATAAAAAAAACAAAGAAAAACACTGTAGACTCAACAAAATAATTCTCAAAAAAGACTGGGCATTATCCGAAGTAAGAAAGGAAATTAGGAAATTCCTAGAAACAAATGAAAATGATAACACAACATAACCAAACCCATACAACACAGCAAAACAGGTTACCAGAGGTCACTTTATAGAAGTCAATGCACCCATTGAACAAAAGGTGAGACTCATATTCAGCACCTTCGTAAAACACCTCCAACAACTAGGATGGAGTCAACACCATAAGACTTCCAACTGCAAAAGAAAAAAAGGTTGTAAAAATTGAGCAGAAATAAATGAAAACTGGAAAGCAGAAAAACAATGGGGGAAAAATCAACAAAGAAAAAGTTGAATCTTTGAAAGGATCAACAGATTCCTAGCAGACTTAAAAAAGAAAAGGAAAAAGCAGATAACAATGTTTAGAATTAGGGAGTAAACAAATGGGGTTTCAACAGATCCAAATAAAATAAAAAGATTAATAATGCAATATCATGAAAAGCATATTTCAAGAAATTAGATAACCTGGATGGCATGGAATAACACCTCCAAAAGCACCCTCTCCGCAAATTAATGCACATGGAGATTAAGAACTTGAACAGACCCACACCGAAAAAAGAAATATGCAAGGATATCAAGAAACTCCAAACCAAAAGAAAAAGAAAATACCCAGGTGCAGATGCCTTCACAGAGAAGAATTGACAAAAATCCCATAAAACTCTTCCAGAATGTAGAAAGGGACAGCGGCACTACTGCAAAGTAATCATCCTGGTCTCTAACAGAAAGGAGGAGATGGGAACCCCGAAGTGGGCACAGCCTCCCATGCCCTGACACAAGATTCCCAGCCTCTCAAGCTATAGTTCTGAGGGGATTTAAGATGACATCCAGGTAGAATCACCCACCCAGTGCTCCTATTGTTAGATCAGGAGATCAATATTGGGAGACTGGGTTTGAAAAAAAGATTCAGTGTCTGAGTCATATCTCCCCCCGAGATTTTCACCCATGAAGTGTTTGAGAACTCACTGAAGTGCGTCTCCCTACAGGCTCACCAGATCCAGCAGGAAAGCATATGCCAACCCTTCCTACGCCAGATCCAGCAGGAAAGCATATGCCAACCCTTCCTACGCCCAATATCTGATACTCACAGTGTGCAATAATTTCCCAAGACTGCTGTCTAAAGATGGTCATAATCCTAGGCTGTCAGAGATCCTCCAAGAACTAGCGACAAGACCTTACACAGGAGTTCCCCTCTCTACTATCCTTCCCACTCCTAAAGTCATGCGCTTTGCACCCTCACTCCCACACAAGAGTGACTACATGGGCCATTTCCATTTCTCCTCTCTCCCCAGCTCTGTGTCTGCCAACATGGGTAGTGATAGATAATTGGTCACTAATTTGCAGCCATTGGGGAGCCTCTGGGATGTTTACCCAAGACATAGCTGTGCAGGAGAAAGCTGGGAGTACCACAGGAGTGAAACCAGCGGAGAATTCAGATCCAGTCAGCCCACAAACCAGTTGGCTAATCTGGTCCCTCTTCCGTGGAGGACAGTGCACCTATACCAGGGCACCCCAAAAGCCCATTTTAAAAGAAAAAAAAATTTTTTTTTAAACTTACAATTTACGGTTCTGTTTTTTGCTTAACTTTGAATGTAAGCCACCAGAAACCTGGCCCTGGCCTATTAAAATAGCTTTGACATACAAAAACAGGCAGAAATCTAATCACCAGAGCAAAGCCAAGGATTTTAACATAACAAAACAGAAAAAGCCAGGGGTTCAAAGACACAGCCCAAGCCAAAAAAGAGACTCTATTCAGCCTCCAGAGAGAGAGTTAAAGACTGCAAATTGTGGCCAGAGAGTCCAGACCTGGCCTGTGTACCCACTTCAGGCCTGCCCCAAGCCAACCCAGTGGCATACCTAGAGTTGCTATCCTCAGCACACCTTCTGAGACATCCCACCACCACCTCTGGCCACTGAGTGGCCTTGGCACCTGGCCTACACAGCAGCCTGAACCAACACCATAGTAGGCCACAGGCAGTCCCTGAAATCACAAAGAGAAATAGCTCAGGGCCCCTCGGTCTCCCAGGAACATGGCACCCAGTTCTTCCAAAATGACATGCAAACAGCAAGCTACCTCAACACCCTCAACAAGAAAACAAGAAAAACAAAATGCAACAGCAGAAGTTCTAAACTTAATAACGCTCATAGAAGAAACACACATTGATCTCTCACAAAAAGAAATCTTCAGATTGTTGCTTGGAGTAATACAGGATAACATGGGATGCAATATAGAATGAGGACACAATTACAGAGGAGATGAAGACCATGATTGAGGTTATGAAGTTCATGCACCAAAGGGAGATACAAAAAGTAATGGATGAGGTAACAGTAGCAAAGCACAGGATAACAGACCTCACAAACAGACTAGAAGAGCTGGAGAATCATACCAGTGATCTTGAGGGCAGACTTCAATAAACAAGAAAGACAGTCATATAAGATAATCAAATAGGCAGAAGAAAGCCTGAGAAAAATGAAAGATGCTATGAAAAGGAACAATATTCAAATAATTTGTCTTCCAGAACAAGACACAATGAAGTCAACAGCTAAATTAGCAAGAGAATTCCTGGAAGCAAACTTCCCACCTTAATGAATGAGAATAAGACTTTCATACAGGACCCCAATTAGACTACCCCCCAGGAAGAAATCCCCATGGCACATAATAGTTAAATTATCCAACTTCGAGGAAAGAGGGAAAAATTTTAGAGCAGCATGAGTAACAAAGGCAGTCACATATAATGCTGCTCAGGTAAGAATGCACTCAGATTTATCAGCAGATACCATGAAGAGGAGGACAGAGTGGAGTAACATATTTTAAAAGCTGAACTTAAATTAGAGTCCTCTACCCTGCCAAAACATCTATTAGGTCATCAGTGAGGTGAGAGTCTTCCCAGACAAGGAAAAACTAAAAAATCGTGCCATAAGAAACCCAATTGTGCAGAAAATATTTGCCAACTCACTGTGGTCAGACCAACATCCACCAAGCACAAGCTGGAGACCACCAGAGAGAGCAATTTCATCCAGAAGTCAACACACTGAAAACAAAAAGAAACATTGCCTCAGAGGGAAGATAAGGCAGGAATGAAGCCCCCTACATAAACACAACACACTGGTATCAAGGGAAATAGGAAAACACTCAACACAAAAGGTATGAGATGACAGCAATATATCCACAAATGGTAATAACTCTGAATGTCAACAGCCTGAACTCGCCAATTAAAAGACAAACGTTAGCAGATTGGCTCAGAAAACAAAGTGAATAAATCAGTTGCCTACATGAGACACATCTTAAGCTAGCAGACACAAATAAACTAAGAATAAAAGATTGGTGGAAAATACACCAGACAAATGACAACTTATAAAAAATAGGGGTTGAAATCCTAATCTATGACACTGCATTTGCTGTGAAGTGAGTTCCTTGAGCTGAAGCTATGCTATGTGGGATGAGGCATCCTGTAAGTCCACGAATGGTAGTTTTTTGCAAAAGCATTGCATTCAGGGAAGACAAATCCATATCCAGAGTAGGTATCTATTCCAGTAAGATCAGAACACTGCCCCCTCCATGACAGAAGTAGTCATATGTAATCAACCTGCTACCAAGTTGCCAGTTGATCGCCATGTGGAACGGCTCCATGCCTTGGGTTTATTGTTGGTTTCTGCTGCTGGCAGATGGGGCACTCAGCAGTGGCAGTAGCCAAGTCAGCCTTGGTGAGTGGAAGTCCATGTTGTTGTGCCCATGCATTACCTCATCCCTGAGACCATATCCACTTTGTTGTTGTATCCATTGGGTGATGACAGGAGTGGCAGAGGAAAGAGGAGGATCAGTCGCCAGAGTGTGTGTCATCTTATACACTAGATTGTTAAAGTCCTCGTCTTCAGAGGTAACCCTTTGGTGAGTGTTCATGTGAGACATGATTATCTTTATTTTCTTGGCCCACTCGGAGAGGTCTATCCACGTACCTCTTCTCCACACCTCCTTGTCACCAATTTTCTAATCACATTCCTTTCAATTCCCTGACCATTTAGCCAAGCCATTAGCCACAACCCATGAATCAGTATACAGTCTCACATCTGGCCATTTTTCATTGTAGACAAACTGAATGTCCAAGTGCTCTGCTCCAAGTTCTGCCCATTGGTAGGATTTCCCTTCACCACTGTCCTTTAGAGAGATCCCAGAAAGAGGTTATAGTGCTGCTGCTGTCCACTTACAAGTGGTACCTGCATATCATACAAAGTCATCCATAAACCAAACATGACTTTTTGGGTCTTCAGTTACAGTATGGTAAGGAACTCCCCAAGAGACCATATGTGCACACTGGGAGAAGGAAGGTAATGTGACAGGAGTGGAGAATCTGGGCATTTGGGCCACTTCTTCATGCAGCTTACTTGTAACTTCAGGTCCTGCTTGGGCCAGATCTCATTTATACCACTTCCATTTAACAATGGAGTGTTGCTGCGCACATCCAACTTTATGATTTTGTGGGTCAGACAATACCCAGTTCATTATGGGCAGCTCAGGCTTCATGGTGACTTGGTGGCCCATGATGAGGCGTTCAGTCTCCACCAAGGCCCAGTAACAGGCCAATAGCTGTTTTTCAAAGGGGGAGTAGTTGTCTGAAGGGGATGGCAAGACTTTACTCCAAAACCCCAATGGTCTACGCTGTGATTCACCAATAGGGGTCTGCCAAAGACCCCACACGGCATCTTTATCTACAACTGACACCTCTAGCACCATCGGGTCAGCTGGATCATATGGTCCCAGTGGCAAAGCAGCTTGCATGGCAGCCTGAACCTGTTGCAGAGACTTTCCTTGTTCTGGGCCCCACTCAAAATTGGAGACCTTTCGTGCCGCTTGATATATAGGTTGAAGTGGAACACTGAAGTGAGGAATATGTTGCCATCAAAATCCAAAGAGGTCCACTAGTTGTTTTGCCTCCTGTTTAGTTGAAGGGGACCAGATGCAATAGCTTATTCTTCACTTTAGTAGGGATGTCTTGACATGCCCCACACTACTGGACCCCTAGAAATGTTCTTGACGTGGAGGCTGCCGGAAACCTCGTTGGGTTAATTTTTCAACCTCTTTTACACAGATGTTGTACCAATGCATCTAGAGTCTTTGCTACATCCTCCTTAGTAGGTGCAATCAGCATAATGTCATGAATATAGCAAACTATGTGACATTTTTTTTCTTTTTTTTAATGATTTTATTAGGGGCTCATACAACTCTTATCACAAAACATACATACATCAATTGTGTAAAGCACATTTGTACATTCATTACCCTCATCATTCTCAAAATATTTCCTCTCCACTTAAGCCTCTGGCATCAGCTCCTCATTTTTCCCCTCCCACCCTACTCTCCCTTCCTCATGAACCCTTGATGATTTTGTCATATCTGGCCCTGTCCAACATCTCCCTTCACCCACTTTTCTGTTGTCCATCCCCCAGGGATGAGGTCACATGTAAATCCTTGTAATTGTTTCCCCCTTTCCAACCCACTCTCCCTCTGTGCTGCCAGTATCGCCACTCTCACCACTGATCCTGAAGGGATCATCTGCCCTGGATTCCCTGTGTTTCCAGTTCCTATCTATACCAGTGTACATCCTCTGGTCTAGCCAGACTTGCAAGGTAGAATTCAGATCATGATAGTGGGAGAGGGGGGGCATTTAGGAACTAGAGGAAAGTTGTATTTTTCATCATTGCTACATCGCACCCTACTGGCTTGTCTCCTCCCCGAGACCCCTCTGCAAGGGGATGTCCAGTGGCCTAAAAATGAGCTTTGGGTCTCCACTCTGCACTCCCCACTCATTCACTATTGTAAAATTATTTTGTTCTGATGATGCCTGATCCCTGATCCCTTCAACAACTCATTATCACACAGGGTGGTGTGCTTCTTCCATGTGGGCTTTGTTGTTTCTGAGCTAGATGGCCAATTGTTTACCTTCAGGCCTTTAAGACACAGACGCTTTATCTTTTGATAGTCGGGCACCATCTTTCTTCGCCTCATTTGCTTATGCACCCATTTATCTTCAGCGATCATATCATGGAGGTGAGCACACAATGATATGATTTTTTGTTCTTTGATGCCTGATAACTGATCCCTTAGGCACCCCGTGATAACACAGGCTGGTGTGCTTCTTTCATGTGGGATTTGTTGCTTCTGAGCTAGATGGCCACTTATTTACATGTGACATTTTTCAGAATAGACAGGCAATCAAGGTCCCTTCGGTCTAAATAATGGCATAGGGCAGAAGAGTTGATGTACCCCCATGGGGAGAGTTTTGAAAGTATATTGTTGCCCCTGCCAGCTGAAGGCAAACTGCTTTGGGTGGTCCTTTGAGACTGGTATTGAGAAGAAGGCATTAGCCAGATCAATAGCAGCATACCAAGTACCAGGAAAAGTATTAATTTGCTCAAGCAATGAAATCACATCTGGAATGGCAACTGCAATTGGAGTCACCACCTGGTTAAGTTTATGATAATACACTGTCATTCTCCAGGATCCATCACTCTTCTTTACAGGCCAAATAGGTGAGTTAAATGGGGATGTAGTAGGAATTACTACCCCTGCATCTTTCAAGTCTTTGATAGTGGCACCGATCTCTGTAATCCCTCCAGGAATGCGGTACTGCTTTGCTTTACTATTTTCCTAGGCAATGGCAGGTCTAATGATGTCCACTTGGCCTTTCCTACCATGATAACCCTTATTCCACATTTCAGGGATCCAATAAGGGGTTTCTTCCAGTTACTAAGTATGTCTATTCCAATGATGCATTCTGGAACTGGGGAAATAACCACAGGATGGGCCCGGGAGCCCCCTGGGCCCACAATGAGGCATACCTGAGCTGAAACTCCATTGATAACTTGACCTCCATAAGCCCCAACTCTGACTGGCAGGCCTTTGAAACACTTTTGAGTCTCCTGGAATGAGTTTCAGTTCTGAACCAGTGTCCAGTAATCCCTGAAAAGTTTGATTATTTCCTTTTCCCCAATGAGCAGTCACTCTTGTGAAAGACCGCAGGTCCCTTTGGGAAAGGCTATATGAAAAACCAACAGCGTAAACCTTCGGTGATGTTGCAGAGTCCTCCTTCAAAGTGACCTGGCCTTCCGCTCATTCAAGGGCTTGTGGATCTGTCCACTGGCTCAGGTCTGGGACACACAGATGAACCTGAAATTGACAAATGGGATATACTAAGGATAAAACACGAATGTGCATCAAAAGATTTCACGAAGAGAGAAACAAGAGAACCTACAGAGAGGGAGAGGATTGTTAGCAATGGCTCAAAGGGCTTATTACTAAACTCTACAATACCCTCTTACCCTGCTAAAAGAAGAAAACAGTTAACTCCCCGAGGAAGTGAGCAAGAGACCTGAAAGATGTTCATTAGGCAAGAGAACCGAATGGCCAATAAACATATGAGAAAATGCTCCTGAACATTAGCCATCAGAGAAATGCAAATTAAAACAACTATGAGATCTACCTGACACCCTTGATGATAGCCCAAATCAGAAAATCAGAGAGCAACAGATGTTGAAAGGGGATGTGGCAAGATGAGAACCTTCCTGCACTGCTGGTGGTTCTGCAGATACTGCCACTGGTGATATTTAAAGTAATGGGAATTTAGCAACTTTATAACCCAGAAATCCTTCTACTGGGCAAATACCCAGAAGAGGTAAGAAATAAACCACGACCAGTCATCTGTGCTCCACAGTTTATTGCAGCAGAATTCACAATCACCAAAAATTGGAAGCACCCTAAATTTCCACCAATAGACAAGTGGATTAGAAAACTCTGGCACATACACACAGTGGAGTGCTATGCATCACTAAAAAGCACTGATGTTTGCATGAAACACACCATCTCATGGGAAGAACTGGAGGAAATTATGATAAGGCATTTTAGCCAATCACAAAAGGACAAGTACAATATGATTTCACTGAATATATCAAAATATTACTTAGCCACTCTAATTTTCAGGGAAATTGAGCCTAGCACTGCAATAAATGGTGAGTATTTTTTCTCTACTAAGTAGATACATAGTCCAAAAACTATTCATTGTCTGTTCAGTGACAATAATTTAGTATAAGTCAAAATGTTATTCTTTTTTTTACTTTCTAACCTAGAATAAGCTTTGAGCAATTAAGTAAATTTTTACTACTCTTTAATAATTGTAACCCTGCAGCTCTAGTTGTGCAAGAGATTGCTTCCTAGGAATATGCAATATAGGAAATGATGTGAATATGGTATTTGCTCCCTGGTTCCATAGTGGTTACCAGTTTGCCTGGGAACCGCAAGGTTGGCAGTTTGGAAGTAATGAGCTACTCAGGGGGAGAAAGACATGTTTTCTACTTCCATAAAGAGTTGAAATCTCAGAACTTAAAGGGCACACTTCTCTCTTTTTTCTATAGAATCAAAGTAAAGTCAGAATGAACAGATGGCAGTGAGTTTTTGTTTTGTTTTATCCAGCTTGAAGAACACAGTAATAGATGTTCCCTCTACAACTTTATGTGATATGTCTCAAATCAATTATTTTTCTTTTCTGTTTGAAAAAAATGTTAAAGGAAGAACTCGAGCTCTGATGGGAAAGGAAGCAAAGGGTAACCACCCTAAGACTGTGAAAATGGATATCGTTGGACCTTGGGTGGGCCCCCTGACTTAGTGGTTGTCCAATGAAAAAGGACCCAGAGCTACCATACATTTGGTACCTCGAGGCTCCCCGTGCATTAGTGTAGCAGGTGTTAATCTGATAAACAAGGATCTGCTCTTGTAAGAAAAGGTACAGGAAATTTCCTCTAGCATCAACCTCCACTGCTCAATGGAAATAGAGCTCAATCAATTAAAAAAATCAATTTATGCAAAGCAACAACTCATGGATTGTAGTCCCAATTGGACTGTACTCACATAAACTCATCATGTCAACAGTACCTTAAATTCTATGCCATTGGCTAAATTATTGATGATATCAATTTCAGGAGGGTGATTGACAATGATTTTCTTTTTTTTCTTTTTGGGGTTTTTTAGGAAGTTTGTTTGGTTGGTTTGGGTTTTTTGTTCTTCTTGGTTTTTGTTTTTGTCATAATATGACCTCCAAAGTTAATCAGAGTTGTTCATAACCTTTGGACAAGCAGATGGATGCTGGGTTCTAATATAGTTCTAGCCACAATCCAAGGACAAGTTCTTGTGGCAAGGCACTACTTGATACACGCCTTCATGAAGAGATCACTGAAGATAAGGCTGCTACAGTAAAGTGTGTTGAAGAAAGCAGATGGTATCTGCCCAGCTATCAATTGGAATAGTGCCTTGGGTCTTAAAGGCTTGTATTCAAACAAACAACCACCCAAGTGAGGCATCAACTAAGTCCACATGGAAGAAGCACATCAACCTGCATGATCTAAAGACATGCTGACAAAATCCAAATATGATGAAGGGAAAAGTATCAGAGATTTCATTGTGAACACCTAATTTATAGAAGACTAATTTATGGAGGTCAGTGGGAGCTCGAAATCTATCTGCAGATTCTCTCTTCATAGTAAGCCTACGGAAAATTCCCTCTAACAACAGGAGAAGGGCGTGAATAACATTACTATCCAACAGAGATTATCGTAAACTCGATTGTGATGGATCAGACCCTACTATTATATGATACATAGTCAGTTGACCTCCCTCTTGACCCAACCTGAATTTGTTTCAGACTCAAATATTTCTTGCTTGCTCCATGTAGAAATTGATTTTTTTGCTTTTTGAATATTGTGTATGATCTTTTCTTTCTTACTCTTTATTTTCATCTTTATAGTATTATTATTTTCTCCTTTCTGTTTTGTTTTGTTTTTGTTTTTTTATGGTTTGTTATGTTCCCTAGTTTAGGAAGCGCAGATGTGTAGAGTGCATGCCTGAAGACAATAATTTATGCAGTGGCTTAAAGAGACATGGGTGAGGGGAAGTGGGGAGCAAACAATGAATGGGGGAGTTGGGGAAGAAATATTAAAGCTACTTAACTATGGACTTATATGGTGTGAATATTCTATCAAGAAAACTACTACTTCCTCCACCCCCTCTGAAATAAGTGAAAGAAACCAAACTTGACCAGGGGTGAAGGAGGAAGAGTTTTGTTTAGAGCGCATGGAGTTTATGCTAATGGTGGTGGAATAATTTGGAAAAGGAATCAATATTGGATGTGCAACATTAAGAATATAATCAATGGCCCTGAATTATACATGGAGAGATGTTGAATTAGGGAATATTTTGTTGTGTATATGTTTGCTACCATTAAAAACTAATTACACAAATAATACTGAGTACAAGGAAGAAAGCATTCTAAAATTGATTGTGGTAATAATTGTACAAATCTTCTTGGTATGATTGAGCTAGTGAATTGTATGAAACGTGGATAAAGTGCCAATAAAGCCATTAAAAACAAATAAACAAGAAAAAAACCTATCTGGAATTACCCATCAATCTAACGATTTTAATTTTTAATTTCTGTTGTTTTAGAATAACCAAATTCTAGATGCATACACACATAATAGTAAATGTACTATGACTTTATTTTAGAGGAAAATAATTTTTTGTGGAAGTTATAATGGTTGGTGGTAAAATTTTAAAGTGACACTGGAAAATGAATTGTATTGTAAATATAAAAGTATTTTCATTTGGGAAGATAATTTTAATAAATTACATTTATATACATTTAAAATGTTGAAAATAATTTTCTATTATGAGAATAATCATTACAATATTATTACAAAGTCATTGTCATGATAGTTAAAAAACAATTTCTGGAGTAGCAGAATAAAATTGATTACTGTGATCGTATTTCCTGTAGATATTTTATGACTTTGTATGAAGTAAATTGTATAAAGCTCTAGAGACAGAATGACTATAAGAAATACACTGGCATGAAAAATAACTTTCCATCTCATTATAAAAGTCTTTATTTATTTTAATTTTCAAGTTTAAAACATGAAGTTTAAATTATAGCTTCTATATAGATTCTCTAATTCACTAATCTGGCCAGTGAGTTTTTATCAGTGAAGAAATTTCTTTTTCTTCTTATATTAGGACATTTTCAACATTAAATCACAACAATCTTATAATCATTTGACTTTTGTTTTCTCTTGAGGTTATCTAAAATAAATGTTAAAGTTTCAAAATAATTGGGAAATGCTATGCAAAACATTTTTTTATATCTTAAATTTTTAGAAACATGCAGGTAATCAATCACCAATAGAAGGTAGTCTGAAAAATAAATCTAAATCTAAGAACTTATTAAAGCAAGAAGGCATCTGTATTTCCTTCCATTTTCATACTGAGATATTGCTCAACAAGTTCACCCAATAATTATTGAAGCTTTCAGGATAAGACACCTTTGTCTAGTCTCTGTTTGCTATATCATTAGTGCCTAGGCACTGTAAATCTTGAGTAAAGCTTGGCCAAGACAAAGCAGAGTGTATGGCCTACTATTATTCTCACATTTTATTCCTTTAAAATACCTTGCATAATTGCTTATGCACGCACATCTTCTTCAAATGTTCTTAGAATCAATTATTCCCATCTGACTGGTGCTCTCATTAGTGAAGGGTTTAATTGAACATTTTTGGCATGTATTCATTCTACAATTACATGAGGGCCATGTGTTCTAACATTTAGAATACTACACTTTGACAGAAACACTGTGTCAAGGCAGAAAACACAGGTTTTTTTTTATTTCCTTTTTTTCTTGTTGCTTTATTTAAATTTATATTGTTGTTGAGGTCAATTAAAGTATTAGATTGGTTGATATCATTCCTTGTGTAGTACTTTCAGTTTCACTGGTACTCTATATCATATCAAGTCTTATGTCTGTTTATAAATTATCCATTCAACTGCATCTTGCAGCTCAGAACAAAGGAGACCTTAGAAATAAAAGGTATCTGATTGCTTCTGGGAAGTAAAGTAAAAGACGGGTCCTGAATGTAAAGTGCTGCTGGCTTCAACTCTGTGACGCAATGCTTCTGGTGCTGTCAGATGAGATCAACAGGGTAGAAAAGTCTAGCTTACCTCCAGGTTCCATATTTGAAGGGTGCTTAATTGTAAGGTCATTTGAGTTCATTAAGTGCACTACCCTATGACCACTAATGAGAGACAAAATAAAATGCTGCATTCAGAGAGCACAGCATTCCATGAGAGGCATGGGTCAATGTGGCAGAAAACTCATTTAATTATTCCAAGAATTCACACTACTACAGAAGCCACATTTATTGAGCCTGGGAAGAGTTCTTTAGAGAATAATAAAAAATGAGAAAGACAGCATGTATGCAATGACTCCACTTATTGGTATTAAAAATATGAGTGCATATTTTAATAATGTGTGTTTGCTGATATGTTAAATAGCATAGCTTTCTATTTCAGGTGTAAGAAGAGGTCACTAAACTTGAGAGATACATGCTTCTCGTGAATACATTTTCATCCATTAGAACAAATATATTAATTTTAAACAAACTTGCAATTATGATTGATTTTTAGAGGTACATTCTTTTATTTTTTCAGTGCTCTGAATGGATTGCATGTCAAAATTGATCAATTATCAGATCTTAACTGTGTTTTGTGATTTTTACTATTATGTAATATAGTGGTAAATATTCCATTGATGGTTTCTCCATTTCAGTGAACAATTATTGCAGCACTGAGATTAATAAGAAGTGTTCCTATCTTTGTACCAGTGTTATTAAACTTGATTTCATTACCTCTTTGTATAATTTATTGTGCAACTCTGAATCTTTTGAAAAGTAAAAGAAAGTACTAACCATAATTATGTCAAAACAATAGATAACAAAAAGTCCTGTTCTACTTAGGAATTTTTGCCCAACTATGAATGCATACAAATACATGTGGCTAATACTGTTCAGAAGTTCAAATTTACTAATATATTGCTCTTTCTTTATCGTGGTTACACCTTTGTCAGGTTTCTTTCTATACAAGTGCATGGACTCTGCTTGTTTCCAAACCCGAACAAAAGTAACCGTCTCTTTATTAGTTTTTCTGACACTGCTTACTGTGATGCCTAAAACAATTGTCCTTAGCTACCACCCATCCCCATATTACTTGGAAAAGGAACAAAACAGTGCTTTTACTTACTTATGAAAAAGGACGTACACACAGATCCTATAAAATGCCCATTCCTTGATTTGTAAGTGGATATCCGAAGTTCCTGTCTTCCTGGGTCATTCAAACACAAAGGATTGGATAATCAAACTATGACTAAGATTCTATCCTTTCTACATATTTCTGAACACTGCCCAACCCCTACCCCAGCATAACCCAACGTAGGAATTTTTATTTAAGGGTACTCTTGGGAGAATTGGCTGGCCACAGATTAAATCATTCTGGTTTACTATCCTATGATGTAACATTTATATCCCACTTGCCCATTTTTAAATAGTTCTTTTTATTTGAAGGCTCTACAAAAGAAGGACAAATTTTATCTAAGTCCTTGGCATGCTTGCGATCTTATGTTCTGAAAACTTCCTATTGCAATACACTTTCCCGCACTAATCTGTTTATCATCTCTTTCCATCAGAATAAAGGATCATTTGTTTACTCATGAATACTTAGAGTGAGCAATTTCATGACCTTATATCAGAGATGAAATATGCATAGGTATACCCCATGTAGTGACCCCAGATTAACAAATAGAGAATAGGAAGGCTGACATATTTGTTTATTGGAGAAGGCTTATAACATATGCAGATGACACAATCTTGTTTGCTGAAAATGAGGATGACTTGAAGCACTTGCTAATGAGGATCATGGATTACAGCCTTCAGTAGGGATTGCAACACAATGTGAAGAAGAAAAAAATTCTCACAACTGGACCAACAGGTAATATCATGATAAATGGAGCAAAAATTGAAGTTGTCAAGGATTTTGTCTTGCTTGGATTCTCAGTGTCCATGGATGTAGCAGTCAAGGGATCAAATGTCACGCTGAATGGAGTAAATCTGCTGTAGATCTTTTAAAAGTGTTGAAGAGCAAGGATGTCACGGTGAGGACTAAGGTACCCCTCACGGAAGCTATGATATTTTCAGTCACCCCATATACATGTGAAAGCTGGACTTTGAAAATGGAACACCACAGAAGAATGGATGGTTTTGCGTGCACCATGGCTGTCAAAAGAACAAACAGATCTGTCTTGGAAGAAGTACAACCAGAATGTTCCTTAGAAACAAGGGTGGCGAGACTTCGTCTTAGATACTGTGGACATGTTATTAGGAGGCACCAGTCTTTGGAAAAGGACATCAAGCTTGGCAAAATGAAATGCCCTCACAAAAGAGGCAGCCCGTCGACAAGATGGATTGACCCAGTGGGTGCAACAAGGGGCTAAAACGCAGCAACGAAGGATGCTGGTCAGGTCAGTGGTTGAAGTTATTTCTGTCCTTTTGCTGTGGTTTTGTGTTTTAGTGTTTGTTCCTTTTAATTTTCTCTACTAAGTTCATTTTATTTGTGGAGTTTTGCCTTTTTTTCCCTTTGCTTCTGTTTTAATTTTTACTACATCTTTGTCATTTTCTTTTGTATTCAGATTATACATTTCTCTGAGGTTGCTTTGTTATTTACTACTTTTTCTCATTTAAAACAGTGTATTTTCTCCTGAGATCTAATAAATATCCTCTCCATTAGAAAGTTATTTATTTACATTGTTCTCTCTCGTTACTTGTTAATGATCTTCATTGTGGATTTATATCTCTGGCTGCATATTTTTAGTTTTGGGATTCTGTTTTATTTTGATTACTGCAATGGTTTGGGTGCTGTCTGGATGATGTTGTCTTATGCATTGTTCTAAGGTTGATGTCTGCTGTTATTAATTTTCTGTGACAATAACTCCCTGTACTAATTTTTAGAGTTTGGTCTGGGTTCACAAATCTGCTTGCTTCTTATCTGGAAATGATTTTATTTCCCACTTGTATTTGAGGAATAATTTTTCTGTGTATAAGATAGTGATTGTATTTTTTTTTCTTTCACAGTTCCAGGGCTCCAAGTTTTTACTTGGAATCTATTTTCTTACATCATTTTTTAAAAAAAGTTTCAGTGGGTCTATTTATGTCACCAGTTTTAATGAAAATACTGTTAAAGACCTCTTTGAATTTCTGAAAACAAAAATGCTGCTTTAATTATTAAATTATGCCTGATCCAAACCATGATATTTTAAATCATATGCATATATGAGCTGTGTCATGAAAAAGGAAAAACAAAGATGAATTGATTAATCTTACTTGTGAAGTTGGAGAAGAATATTGCTTAGGATAGACTCTCAGCAGAATAAGCATATTCTTCTTGAAGGAAATACAGTCATAAATCCCTTAGAACTGTGGATTGGTTTACCTCCATTTAATGTGGACACATCTTTGGGAAGGACCATTCACTGAATGAGGATATAATAACAGGTACTGTAGAGAATTAGCAAAAAGGAGAGAAAGCCTCTATAAGATAGATGGATTTACCCAGGGGCTATAATAATGTAGTCACACATGACCATGACCATGATAAGGGTGCAGGACTAGACAATATTTTCTTTTGCTATATATGAAGCTACTAAGAGTTGGAGCTAACTCTACTGCTTGTAAAACAAAAACTACAAAGGAGGTGTCTATTACATTGTTGAAAAATAGTTTTAAGTCACATACATGCAACATCTATAAATATGTTTAAAATACTCACTGGCAGGAAAATTTGATTACATTTAATTTTTCATTCAATCATTTATTTACATACTTGTTTTACAGAATATTTGATAGGCTCTATGAAAGTGTTTACACAAAAATAAAAACAGATTATAAAGCCACTTTTTCAGTTTTTTAAAGATGGGACGGGCATCAATTTATCATCTAGTTATTGCCTTATAGTTAAGGTGAAATATTTGGAAGTTAAGTTTGAAAGAAGCAGGAAAAAGAGAACTTTAAATTGAGGAGCTTTTTTGCCTTGAAATATGATCAATATTTTATAGGGCTATTTATATTTCTCCTCTTATAAAAATCTGAAGATTAATAATTGCCCATTAAACATATTGATAATAAGTGTTACATTAGAATTTGTCTTAGTTAAGATAAACCAAATTATCAAAGAATGATGAGGTCTTTTATATCCACTCTTTAAAAGCTACAGCTGATGAATACTCAGGTATATCTTTTTCGAGGCCATACAGAGGAGAGTAATCAAATGTTATGTCTTTCTTTCAAAAATGGTTATAATAATAATACTGTTAGATTTTATTGATGCACGTTTAAAATTATTTTGTTACTAACAAAATAGCTTATTTGAGTTTTAGAGTCATATGTCTTATATTTCAATACAGTTGCAATAAACACAGTAATATAGCATTTTTATTGTGCTGAATATTGTTTGAAACATTTACACATTAACAAAGATTACTTTGCCTATCTACATATTGTAGAATTTTCATCTAATTGTTGAAATGATGGCTACAATAATCACAAATTTTCTATTTTCCAAATACAACTGTTTTATTTGGCTCTTAAATTTAATTTCAAAATTCTCTGATCTCTGAATTATACTTATTAAGACATTTCTCATGTAATTAGTCATATACTAGCTGTGATTAACCTCATATTAATGACAGAATTTTGTGGAAAACCACCTTGGATGAAGAGAGTATAGATGTGTATTTAAATACTATCTCTTTAAAATGTATAGGTAAGACATTAAACATTGTGTCGGTCTAGTTCTTTTCTTAGGAAAATTGTTAGTTACCGTTGGTTCTAATTCATGGCAACTTTACATATAATAGAATGAAGCCTTATCCATCCTATGCCACCTTCACTATCATTAATATGTTTGGGCCAATTGTTACAACCACAGTGCTAATCCGTCTTGTAGAGGATTTCCTTCATTTTTGCTAAACATCTCTTTTCAAATATCATGTCCTATTTCTACTGATTGATCTTTCCTGACGCCATATACAAAGTTAGCAAGGCGAGTCTAACTATTTTAAACTGTGAGGAGTGTTTTTATTGGACTAACTCAAGGACAGACTAATTTTTGTGGTAGTCATGTGTACATGCAATATTCTTCACAATACTATAACTGAAATGGTTATTTTTTAATATATTCCTTTATAATTGCCCAGTTTTCACATGCATATGAGGAGACGGAAAGTCCCATGACTTCAGTCATGCACAATTTAGTCTTCAAAGTGAAAGCTTTGCTTTCTAACACTTCAAAGAAGTTTTTTGCAGAGACTTGTCCAATGTAATATGTTATTTGATTTACTGAATCTTGCTTTCATATGTTTATTGTGGATACAAGTAAAGGAAATTCTTGATCACTTCAATCTCCTCACCCTTTACAATGATGTATTTTATTGGACCAGTGGTGAAGATTTCACTTTGGGTTAAGGTGTAATCTATCTTGCAGGCTATTGTCTTTGCCCTATGGCATTGTTACTATGAGGAATAGAGGCAATTATGTGTGCAAACACAGCCACTGGTGCTCCGTAGTTACTCTGGATGCTGAGGATAACAAACACAGCTGCAGGCTAACGGGTAGTATTTTATTCCTTTGAATCTTTATCTTGAAACAAAATAGATGGTTTAAATGTTGATTTTGAAATATTTTTAAAAATATGGTCATAAGGAAGAAAATAAAATTTTAGAATGAATGGTTTTAAGATAATTATAATGAACAAAGGCCCAATAGAATAATGAAACTAACTGTTAACCATAAATCAAGGCTTTCTTGGAATATTTGGGGGCATAAAACACCTTTGTTTGAAAATAAACCAATTACCATATAACTGACCAGTGACCCTTATTTTATTTGTTTTGGAAAAGCTGCTGAGAATAGAAGGAAGTTAGTTGATGGGGGTAGATTTTAAATAGACATAATAAACATTTGCATACACTTGATATTTGAAAGACTTGGGACCTGCTAATAGAACTTTTAAATCAAACTATTATTCAATAAATACTAGTTATTAATATTTTATATGACATCTCTTATTTCAAAAAGTTCATTTGAACTTTTCCTAATCCTAATAGCTAGTGGTTATCTAATTCTAATAGGTTTGAATAAATTTGGGTATTACTATGTTTCGTGATTGTGGATCCAAGCAAGACATAATTCTTGACAACTTTAACTCGTTCTCCATTTATTTTACTCTTACATATTGATACAGTTGTGAGGATTTTCATATTGCTTACATTGAGTTGTAAACCATACTGAAGGCTTCCATCCTTGATCTTCATCAGCAAGAGCTTTAATTCCTGCTCACATTCAGCAAGTAAGGTTGTATCACCTACATATTGCTGGTGTTAATGAGCATTCCTCCAATCCTGATGTTGCATTTTCTTCATGTAATCCAGCTTCTCTGAGGATTTGCTCAGCATATAGATTGAACGACTATGGTGGGAGGATGCTATCCTTGCTTGTAAGGAACATGGTGGTTGTACTTTTTACAAGACAAATTTGTTTATTCTTTTGGCAGCCCATAATACTTTCAATATTTTTCACAGAACATAGACCAAGTTCATCAATTCTTTTCAATCATCCTTATTCAATATCTAACTTTGAAATGCATATGAGGTGATTGAAAATACTGTGACTTGAGTCAGATGAATCTTAGACTTCAAAGTAACATCCTTGCTTTCCAGCACTTTAAAATTCGTGACTTAACTCAAGAAATTGTTAACATGGGTAGAAAGGCACAGTGGCCAATGGGTACCCTGGTGAGGCAAAGTGAGGCAGCGAACCACATTGAGTTGCCCTAACGAGATAAGGAGGTGATTTTTGAGCCTGTGAACTGGTGCATATTGCTGCTCACCTTATGGATGGCCTGTCAAGATTTGACTTTGCTTATGGATGCAGACTCACAAGCTTCAAACTGGAATGAAGATTCATCACATCAAAGAACATGCTTGTCTTCTCAGAACATTGGGTTGAGGTAAGTGGGCAGCATCGAGAGTGGACACTCAAATGGGGCTGATAAAGGCATGAAGTGACTGGTTTACAAAGTTTCATAGGTGGTAGAACATATTCATAGGCTTATGGGATTATGGTGTAGGTGCTCACATACCTATAAGTATAGTGTTAAGTCTAGATTTTTTTGTTTTGTTCACATATAGAATATTATGTTTAAATGTGACTGACACATTTTGAACTATGAGTTGATATTTGAAAAGTCAAATATGACTTTATTACTGTTGTATTTTAACATCATGTATGATTAAAATTTGTGTAAAAATATCAAGTTGACAAGGGTTCGTCTGTGGTAGTTATACTGTGATAAATAGAGTGAAGGGGAGGAGTTTAGCCTGTCAATCAAGTCACAGTATGATTGATGCCACCTAGTGGGAGTGGCCTTCTCATGAGGATTCTGGGAACTTATTCTCTTTCTCCCTGAAGGAGGGCCACACTCTCTCTCTGCTTCACCTTCCTATTGGTAAGCCTTTTTGGAGCCACACTGATGGCAGCCAAAGCCATGGAGAAGCATTCACCCACACTGAATCCATAAGACTTTTTACCTACTGGCCTGTGATCTTCCTGCATTTGGCATCATTGTATGTGCTGTGTGAGTCTGAAGAGGAATTTATGGACCAGTATGGGGCTTGTGGACTAATATCAGACTTATGGACTTGATCTGGACTGGGCTGTGATGTTTCCTTAATATGCAATGAATCTTTGATATAAATTTCTTTCTTAAACACATATGAGTATCTCTGGATTTGTTTCTCTAGTGAACCCGGAATAACACTCACACACACACACACACACTCTCTCTCTCTCTCTCTCTCTCTCATGTTCCCAATCACATTTCAAGGTTTATCTTACAGTTTGTGCTTCTTGTGGGTCTAGATTTTTCCACTGTCCCCAGATGACTCCCGCTACTTGTTGAGTTTGAGGAAAGGAGCCTAGCAGATTCCCCCTTTTTTTTTTTTAAAGAAAAATTTAATTGTTCAGTGTGTTTGTTTTACACAGACTCAATTCTCACATAGTCCTTTGTTCAGAACTTGCTTACAGGTCCTTTATTCATCTCCTAGCCTGAGGGCAGAAGGCCCTTTTCTAGCCCTGTTAGTCTATCCTGAAGAGAGAGGATGCTGAATTGTTTGGGGGAAATGGACAAAAACCACTCTAGGTGTTTCAAGCTGGTAGAGGTTGCCTTTGCCTGTATATCTGCTCTCTTCTTGACCCTCTTTTATCTTTTTGCATGCTGGAGAAAATGAACCATCAAAGAATGGACTGGTCTTCGAGGAAGGCAGTTTCAGCATGATACAGGCTTCGTAAAGAAATTAGCTCATATTCACTCATAATCATCATCTTTATATGGAAGCATTGAAGCCTGGAAGACACAAACTTTACTAGAGTGTTAAATAAGCACAAGTTGAATATTAGCAATGTATGAAGTTATGCAGCCTGCTACTGCTAGTTAAACAGTAGAGACATATCTATTACTAATGCTTTTTCTCAGATGCCAGGGATCTGATACAGTTCCAGGAAAGGCTTTCGGAAGCCACTGTAACAGCTCATCTCAAATTGTCAAGTATGGAAGAGAGAAGGGGCTGGGCTTACTTTTGGTGTCAGAACAGAATTGAGGTGCCCCTTGAAATTCTTGAAGTCTCGGTGTTTATTCTTTCTGGCATAATTCAGATGTCATCTTTAGGGTCCAGATGGACGGCCTTCACTCTTTCTGACAACAACTTCAAGGCTTTTCATGAGCCCACTGAAACTCTATGGTTAATTTATTCCCCTCCATTCTCCTTGGTCAATTTTAAGAAAAGACTAATGATGGCAGTGAGGATTAAGTCTAAGAGATTTTCATATTTCTTATACTGTAATTCTTCCCCTTTGTTATTATTTCTACAAAAAAAAAACATGCTGTGTACTTTCAAGTTTCTTTTATCATCATTCACATTCTGCCACAACCAGACACTTAAGACAAAACTACTGTTCACCTCCTTCTCTGAATATCTGCAACTTACTCTGACCTGTGACTTTTTGAGACCAGCTCCATTCTTTTCTCTTGCGACACAATAATCCTTCTTTCATAATGTACTCATTCACTTCTTTCTCATCAACTTCTCTCAAAACAATGCACTGTGCTCCTTCAAGGTTCAAGGATCATCTTTCGCATTCTGGCACAACCAGACACGTTCTGTGACTTGTATCCATCTAAATTAATTTCTTTTGCTAACATTGACATGACATGACATGACAAACTAAGCAATCACTGAATGTGACAAGTTTATCACTTTTCACTAAGCATCCACAAACGGTTAAGTTGTTTCTAGAGGGAATTCATTCCTATCTTTCTGGCTCAAGAAAGCACCAAGTTCCAATGCTAAAGCTGTCCCTTGTGAAGGGTAGGGGGAGTGGGGGGAGCGGCAGATGCCTCCTCCAGTGACAGAGATAAAACCCATTCAGCTGTTTTGCTTAAGTTTTTGGTATTTAAAGAGGAGTTTTAAGCTTTGAGTAGTTTCACTAAATACCAACATTTATTTATTCTCTCTTTGGTCTTAATTGCTTCAGTGATCTTGCACTTACTTTTTTGACATGGTTTAGTAAGATTTGCTGCACTTTCCCAAGATTATAATATGTTTCAGAAAATAACTTCTCTCAATGAGTTTTCTAATGCCTTTATGGAAAGTGGGTCTGCTATACATGAATTCAAATGGTGATACTTTTGAGACCGAGTGAGGGGAGGCTTTAATTCTTATAAGAACAATAGAAGCAGGTGTGAAAGGCATCTGAACTCTAATTTGAATAAAAATCCTCTTCCTAAAAGTGAAGCAGGGAACTCTGGAACAACTGACAACTGTTGTGAGAATACACAGCCCTCCCACGGGCAAGGCAGAAGAGGGGTGAGAAACTCTGTGGTTGGCAGCCCATTAATGCCAACAACATGGAGATTGGAGGAAGTCAAAAAACCAGCAGAAGATTTTAATAAATATACAGCTCTCATGTTCAGGAAAAAGTGAACGGACTTACCAGTCATGTCCACACATACCCCTGGCTCCCTGAGTGCGATGTCAAAAGTGTTGCCTGAAGGAATGAGGGAGCTCGGGTCCCACAGTGGACAGGATCTGTTGCCACCACGACTTGCCTGGGGAACTCAGAGTTCCAAGTCCTGGAGTCTCACACTGGAAACAGGTAGAGGGAGGCTTCCCTCCCAGCCCCATGTCTCAGGGAGTCCCTCTTCTATGACACCCACCCAGGACAGGGCCAGCTGCGTGGCGGTGCCCACTACTACGGTCCAGAGTCCAGAGTTATGGTAGCTTCGGGGAGCCTTATTTTGGGGGAGGTCTTATTTTCAGGGGGATGCCTTGTATTTCAGTGAGAGGCAAAACGTAAGTAGGTCTGATTTTCGGGGGATGTCTTACTTTCGGGGAAACAGGGTATAAACATATTCATATGACTAACAATCCCTCTCATTTGCAAGCACATTTTGCCCTGATGATGTTCTCTTTTTGTCTCCATCAAGGAATCTCCTTATTAATCAGCATTTGCGCCAAGTCCCTGGAACATGTAAACAGTTGTAAACTCTTTGAACATAGTTGCACATAATCTTTCATCTAAGTAGTCCTGGAAGGGAGAACGGGACAATGTTTTCCTACACTTAATTTTCAAATGATTTCTTCCTGAGGTAGGTACTTGAGTGATACATTTTTTTTTCACACTCTTCACTATCTTGAAACATTTTTGTTCATTTATTTTAGATATGATGGTATCTTTGTTGTTGTTAGATGCCACAGCATTAGTTCTGTCTCCCGGCTGCCCTACAAACAACAGAATCCTGCCCTTTTGTTTACCATCCTCACAATTGTTGTTATGCTTAACTCCATTGCTGCAGCCACCGTGTCAATCTCTCTACTTGAGGGTCTTCCTCCTTTTAACTGAACTTCTGCTTTAATAAGTATAAAGATATCTGTATAAATTTGAAGACTTGAGTTGAAAACTCTTCTCTCTATTATATATATATCATTATAGATCAGACATTTCATCAGAATATGTCCAATCAGATATTCTTCCCAACAATGTAGCCTGAAATTCAAGTCAACACTCTCAATATCAAGATATTTTTGTTTGTTTGTTTCTTTAACTCCAAGAAATTTTCTTCAATCCATTGTTTTGCTATTCCTCAACTTCCATCTGTTCCTTTTCTTCCCTTTGAAACTCATATTATTTCCTGTTAATTTCCCCAAACCTGTTAAGTCAGTAATTTGGTTCTTAATTTTCCCTCATTTAATCCAATTTGTGAATGCATCATCCTATATTCTTAAAACAAATCAGGTGACCATCTGTCTCCTCCAGCAGTTCTTTTTATCTTGCCATGTGTTTCAAAATTTCCATCATATCTCTCTTTGGCTCTAAATGTCGATTAGATAAGTTGTATTTTTACTTTGTCAATTGATTGACATTCAAATTGTATTCTTTAGCTATCTTTCTGAGCAGAAACATCACTGTTTAAGAAGAAATGAGACTCCTTCTTTCTGGAACTGTGGATTAAGAAAAAAGTTATCACCATCCTACTAAAATAAATGGATGTGGTCCTTCTGTTTTCTGGTCGTTTGATTAACCTCTTGATTTTCCAGAAAGGACGTTATCAGTTCACTTGTTCTTTCTGATCCAAGCACTGAAAATACCAGGCAATCTAGCTTACACTCTTGGAGAGAGCTCCTCTTCAATTTTTATCCCAATAACTTCTCATATTAATACTATGGTTTTCTGGACACCTAGTCTATTAAAGATTAGGTAACACAGGAACAAAATTTTATTTGGAGAGATAATAAAGGTAAGATTACAGACAATAAAAATTTAATTTTGCAAATTGTAATACAGGGATGAAATTTGTATGACTACTGAGGAAACCCAGGTGATTAATGACAATATGAAAATTAAATCCGGAAACTTACAATTTGGATAGAAAAAGATGGAAAGTAATTTTAATTTTACATGGCATTGCAAAAATGACATGAAGGTTGCATCTGATGTCATAAGGTGGAAGGAGAATCAAACTGAATCACAACTCAAGGCCAATTCCTGTGAAGCAGAGCTCAGACATGTATACATTCCTTAGTATTCCTTACCGATTTTAAGCCTTCCCCATGGTACACTCTAATTTTCTTCTGGGTTAGATATACCTTGAAATGGTCTCACAGAATTCACAGATAATGCTCATGTGATGATCTTTATTAAGGAAATTATCAGGTTACAACTCCGTATCAGAAATACTCAAGAGTTTGGTCAGGAGTGCCTCTTTCCAGCCATGCCCACCAGATTGCCATTTCTCTGCTCTTCAGTTTCTCAGCTGCAGCTTTGGCCTTTCTCTTGCTTGGGAAATGCTACAATGCTTTTTGACTACTGCCAATAAATGTCTAAGTGGCATTCCACCTTGTCAGCATCATCAGCCCCAAAGCACTCAGCTCTAATTCTGTGAGCGAACAATCCAAACCTAGCTCCCCAGAAAAATGCATGGGAGGGACCCCAATTGGCTAGCTAGTCTTCTGCCAGAACACACTCAAATTTCTTATTCCTCCCAGCCCACAGCTCTATCTCATACTTTGTGTACTGCTGTCGTCTCTCTGCCTCTACTCTGCCACTACTCAGATCTTACCGTTCTCTTGCTCAAGCACTGAGTAGATAAAATACAGAGGAATCTCTGTGTCCAAAGGATGTTCTCTGCTCCTGGCTTTTCTTTCTTGATGACATAGACATCTGTCTTCTTAAATGAATCATTTTAAACCTATTGAATTATAAAACTGACCCATTTCTGCATTAGAATTCCATATATCTTATTTGCATGGCCCCACACTACATGGGTGCCCTGTACCATATTTACCTCATTAAAAAGCTACCCATACTCATGCATGGTTCATGAACACCTGACTTTTACAGCATCCTATCCTGGCAAAGACTGACTGCAAGGACCATATCAAGTAATTCACCGCATAGTAGAGGTATTAAGCAAATTAGGGGTATTAATTAGATATAAAAAATCAACAAAAGGAAAAAATATGAAATAATGTCCTTATTCTAGTCTGGAGGTGTGGTTCTGTCTTAGTTATGTAGCACTACTGTAGTTAAATGATCATAAACCAATAGTTTTTTTTATTAAACATTTTATTAGGGGCTCATACAACTGTTATCACAATCCATACACACATCAATTGTTTAAAGCGCATTTGTACATCATTCTCAAAACATTTTCTCTCCACTTAAACCCCTGACGTTAGGTCCTCATTTTTACCCTTCCTCTCTGCTCCCCCCACCCTCATGAGCCCTTGATAGTTTATAAATTGGTATTTTGTCATATCTTGCCCTGTCCGACATCTCCCTTCACCCACTTTTCT
>NW_022111372.1:6730373-6762230 GCF_000313985.2 Echinops telfairi | reverse complement strand
TTTCCCCATCCTCATATAAATATATTTGCATATGTACATGTCTTTATCTAGTCCTCTATAAATGCCCTTTTCCTCCCAGCTCTTTCCTCTATTTCCCTTGATTCTCCTCCTGTCCCATTGTCATGCTCAGTCCCCACAGTTTTAAGAACAACCTTAGTGGTGTAGTGGTTACTACTTGGGCTGGTAAACTCAAGGTCAGTGGTTCAAAATCACCATCCACTCCATGGGAGAAAGAGATTTTCACTCCTATAAAGATTTACAGTCTCTGAAACCTACCAGAACAGTTCTACCCTGTTCTATGGGATTTCAATGAGTTGACATTGACTTGATATTAGTGGTTTTAAGCAAATAGAAGTTTATTTTCTATTTAGTAGGCCAGAATTCTAAATTCAGTATGCTGCTTTGAGGGGATGACTTCCTTATGATATTGGCTCTGGAAGAAGGTGTTGGTCTCTTTGAAATTACATTTCGGGTGATCGTCTTATAAATTGGCATCTTTCTTCCTCTATTGCTGCTTCTCTGAGTAACTCATACATCCCCAAATTTATTTAGCCTACAACCCTATTTTCAGAATAGAAGAAAATTACTCAGTGCTCCCTTGGCTGTACTATAGTCCACAAACCAGGATAAACGTACATATCTGCTTTACAGCATTTCTGGATTTATGAGCACCCCTCAGGGGGCAGTATTGCCCACTGTGGAAAAAATTGCATTTACTTATTTAATCTTTCTTATATTTCAAACAAGACTGATTAAGGATACATCCTACAAACCCATACCTTGTTTCATTAACACAACAAAAAAAATGTATTCAAAAATAAAACTATAAACACAGATCTAGAAATTTGTATTTATAACACATGGCTTTTGAGAGATTCAATTCAATCCAAAAAATCACTGAGCTTCTCCAATGATAATCCAGTTCTTTTCTTAGGGATTCCCTGGTCCGGCCCCTTGAATTCATGTTATAAGTAAAATGCATTTGTCCTTTTATATCCAAGTCTAATATTTTATCTTCTGAAACATGAAAAAGAAATATGGAAGAGAATGTAGGTGAATTTTAGTCTGTAGCTAAATTTCCCTTCGTCTGTGTACCTGTGAAAAATAAGCTTTATGTTTTATTTCATGTTATCTATTGTCTTATCTTTCTTCAAAGTAACATGATACTCTGGCACAAAGTAGATATTTCCACTACAATGAGGGTTAGACAGGTGAAAAGAAGGACTATCAAACACCAAGCAAGTCTTGAACCCAGCATAATAATAAACTACTTCATCTCTCAAGATCAAATATATTTGTTCCTTGAGATCAGGTGTACAATGACTCAGTTCTGCAAACTATGGATTTGGTCACACCCATTGGCTCCTAGGAAGAGGGTCCTTGGCTTCAACTCCGCCTACCGGGCCTGACAGGATGGCAACTATGTTCCCTTGGATATTGGCCATAGTATTTTCCTTAGATGACTCCACCCTCCCAGCCCCAACAGTTCCCCTTTGGATATCCTTTGGCCTTAAAACACTGCCCCCTCAATTTTGGGTGGTGGTTTATTCCCCCTCTCCATTTTGAGTGGGAGTCCATGCACCTGGCACACCTTCATGTCAGTCCCACCCTCCAGAGCCGACTTATAGAAGATCTGACTCTGTGAAACCCAGGGGACTATGGGCTCACTCTTTGAGGTCCAGGGGATCATGGTCCCAACATTGAAAACCAACGGTTCTCTGCTTCCATGGGCCCTTCCAACAGTTATTTTTTTCTCCAAAATTCTATAGGGATGGCCCATTCTTTTTCTTAGTGGACTACAGATATAGCTCCTTTGTCCTGTTTTCTACCTATAATATTCCAACAGAAGGTATTTTTGTTTTTCCCTTTCTCTGTTCCCTTCTGTTGAAACTGATACATTGAGCAATAGTAATGCAGTCCTACTCTTGGTGAACATTTCAGGACTGATATCCTTAGTTTGTCCAAAGGAATTGTCTAAAGATTTAGGTTAAATTCTTATTTTACACACTTCATATTAAATCTCTCTCTTTAATCTTGCATTTTATTATAAACAGAAATAAGAGACCAGAGAGCTTCTTTAAATTTTTACTTATGAAAATCCTCAGTCAGATATACAAATTCAGCATTTAGAAGCTCTGTCTTTCACCAAACTTTTGAACATAGTTCAGAAGAGTTCTTTGTCCCTTCATAAAAGCACATTACCCTCCCCACTGCCCAATCACACTCCGATCATCTTCAGCTTCATTAGAAATACGTTTCAGGTTCACGTTTCTACCAACATTCTGTGCTGGTGTATCTATGTCTTAGGACTATAGAGACTTTTTCTGCAGTTCTTTTCACTTCCTTCTGAACCCTTTCCTGAATTGGAACACTCTCTAGAAGTGTCTTTTACACCATAATGCTACCAAGAGTTTCTTACATGAGATCTAGGTTTTGCTATTATTTACCTTAAAATCCTCACAGCCTCCACCCATTGCTCAACTCCAAAATTGCTTTTCATCATAGATGTTCATTAGAACAACACCCAAATTTCTGGGTACCAAATTCTGTCTTTATTATCTAGTACTATGAATTGAGAGATACCATTCAAAAAGTTCGTGGAAAAATAGAATTAAAAGTAAATGAAATTTTCCCGTTAATTTTTGAAACCTCTTTTTTTTAATCGTTTTATTAGGGGCTCATACAACTCTTATCACAATCCATACATCAATTGTATAAAGCACATTTGTACATTCATTGCCCTCATCATTCTCAAAGCATTTGCTCTCCACTTAAGCCCCTGGCATCAGCTCCTAATTTTTCCCCTCCCTCCCCGCTTGCCCCTCTCTATGAACCCTTGATAATTTATAAATTATTATTTTGTCATATCTTGCCCTGTCTGATGTCTCCCTTCACCCACTTTTCTGTTGTCCGTCCCCCAGGGAGGAGGTCACATGTAGATCCTTGTAATCGGTTCCCCCTTTCCAACCCACCCTCCTGGTATCGCCACTCTCACCACTGGTCCTGAAGGGATCATCCGCCCTGGATTCCCTGTGTCTTCAGTTCCTATCTGTACCAGTGAAAAAATGAGGACCTAATGCCGGGGGTTTAAGTGGAGAGAAAATATTTTGAAAATGATGAGAGCAGTGAATGTACAAATACACTTTACACAATTGATGTGTTTATGGATTGTGATAAGAGTTGTATAAGACCCTAATAAAATAATTTTAAAAAAAGAAATGTCAAATATAGGTGCCTTTAACAGAACTCAATTTCTTACAGTTTAAGAGACTAGAAGTCTGATATCCAGGTACTGATTATAGTGGGAGATCTTTTTTTCCTCTCTATTGCCTCTGGAGAAAGGTATTTGTTTCTTTGAATTTTTGCTCCCAAATAATCTTGATATAGCTGGCATTTCTCTTCCCCAATCTCTACTTCCCTTTCTAGTTTATTTAATATCTTTTAAATATTTGAAGAGATGTTTTAAAGATATATTCTACATTAAAACGTGGCTCATTATCAAAACAAAAATAACCCATTGCTAAAGGAATTATAACCAGGAGCATAGAAGTCTGAATTTACAACACTCATATTGGAGGAAACAATTTAATCCAGAACAAATAGCAAAGTAATTTAATAAAGTAATTATTTAATGTGTGAATAAATAAAAAATAATACATGTGAAATTGTCAATAGATTACGACTTTAGTTACTGACACAAAGTTGGGTTCATATTTATTAAAATACTTCTATAAAATCCAAACTTGATAAAACAATGAAAAGAAAATCAACATAATAAAAAGTCCTCATTAACCTTAGTCCTAATATCTAAGCCTATTTTAGGAAAAGTGTCTTGTACATTCACATATATATTAATGTTTGGTTAATAAATATTTACTATCTATTCATCAGAAACTGCATAAGCTGTGTACAATACAAGATGAATAAAGCAAGTCTTCAAAAATATAACCACACAAATAAATTATTATAAAAACAAAATTCGGTGTTAGGAAAACTCCCAGACTATTGGATTGATTGAAAAAGACTTCATGAATAAAGTGTATTTGACCTGATGTAATCCTTAAAAGATGAACATCAGTCAATTATAGAAAGATGATGGCATTTTGAATAGAAAAAAATAGGAATTTTTTTGGAATTTTTGAATAGAAAAAAAACAGGAATTGTGTTGTGGTTAGATAATTTTATGTCCACCTGAATATGCATAAAAGTGTAGGGGTGGAATACAACCTGTCAATCAGATCACAACCTAATGCTACCCCTTTTATAAGGTCCTCCTTATAAAAGGAGGACACTGGCAACCTCCACTCTCTCTGCCCTTTTGCTTTACTGCCTATGGGACTCTGCTCTTGAGAGCTGATGGAGCCCTGCCATGTTTCCACCCACCTCAGGTCCACAGGACTGTCCGCCCACTGGCCTGTGATCTGGCAGTCTGCAAGATTGCATGTGGATTTATGAGCTTGAAAAAGGACTTAAAGACTAATATTAGACATTGAAACTTCATTTGGACTGTGATAGGATGTTTTCTTGATTTAAAAGTACTCTGTACTCTAGGGGCCAGGCATAACCAATAAATTTGCTTTGATTATTTTAATGTGAATAATAAAGACAGGTCCAAATAAGAGTCAGTAATTGTCCAGCCCTGTTTTTTTTTGGTTTTGTTTTGTTTGTCCTCTTTGCTATAAAAGTGATAGATTCATTTGTTAAGGTGAAACCCCAAAAAGCAAAACAAACAAACAAACAACAAAAAAACCAGAGTCATTTGATATCTACATATGTTATTTGCTACTGGAGTTCATTGTGACTGATTAACATTAAATTTATGGGCTTTTTCAATAACACATAAAACCTTGCTCTAGGAAAAGAGGAATGAATATTCCTCACTAGAGAAGCAATGCTGAACTTAGTTGGAGCATTTAGATAAGTAGCAAGGGTAAGTGAAGTCTTTTGTGAGCCATGGGGTTTAGCATGTGTAATCTCATGGGCATGAAGGATGCCACTAACTGCTTTGGGAACTTTTGAGAGACTGAAGAGGAACCGCAAAGTTTCTTTTGAAGGCACTGTGGACTCAGGCAGGGCATTTTTTTAGTAGAAATTGGTGAGGAAGGTACTTCATGTTTATATACACTGAGGGTAGGGAACTTGATAAAATATGAAAGAACATTAAATACATTTTTTTTTTAGAAAGATCACTGAAGCTATACTCCTCAAGAGGCAGTATATGAAAGACAGAAAGGATTATAAGTAGAAAGAGGATGACTGGTTACGGGAGACAGAGGAAAGTGAATTAAGAAAAGAGCCACAATAAAATAAGGGGAATTCTATGAGAAAACTAAAATCTGAAGTGGTTTGTTAGTAATGGAATTATATTTTTTGTTAATTTTGGAGATGAGGAAATAGAAGCAAAAAAGACCATGCAGTGCTTTAAGTTAGTTAGAGAAAATTTTCAAGAAATCTAAGAGAAATGTATTTGTTCTGTTGGCAGTGCATGGTACTTGCAATATTCTCCACTAGCACCATAATTCAAAGGCATCTATTCTTCTTCAGTCTTTATTTTTCACTTTACAACATTCTCAGGCACGTTAGGTGATGGAAAATACCATGAGTAGAGTTAGGTGTGCCTTAGTCCTCAGAGTGACATCTTTGGACTTGACCCTTCTAAATGGTCTTGGATACAAATTTGTTCAATGCAGATATTGTCTGATGCCTTGGCTGCTGCTTCCAGTAGTGATCACGGATTCCCATTAAACAACTCTGACTTGGGAATCTGGCGCTGTTTAGCTCTTTGTAGCTCCTTGCATATTGAAAGTGAAGCAGACTTGCTAATGAAGATGAAAGATTGCAGCTTTCAATGTGGATTGCAATTCAAAGTAAAGAAAATTATCTTGTTTGAATTCACTATCCATGTTCGTAGAAACAGCAGTCATGAAATCAGGGGATGCCAGAAAGATATTTACATGGGTTTTATTGACGATGCAAAGGCATTCCACACACTATGGATAGAATTGAGAAAAATGGAAATTCCAGAGCACTTTATTGTGATCATGTGGATCCTGTACATAGATCAACAGACAGCTGTCCAGAAAGAATAAGGGAATACTGTAAGGGAATACTGCACAGTTTAAAATTGGGAATCAGGTTTTATCCTCTCACTGTGCTTAGGCAATCTGTGTGCTGATAGAAACATTTCAATTGGTATTCCAATTGAACATTTTTATTTTTTTCACTAGTGCCTTTATTGCAGTTTGGACATTTTCCTTCAGTATCATTTGTTTTTCATCATATGTTACTTCTTAAAACTGTTGATTATTGATTAGTTATTTTCTGTGTATTGCTTCTACTATTTTGGTGCTTCCTATATAGTTCAATATTTTTTTCATAGATTATTTCACTATTGCAACGTGAGGCTTCAATTTTTTTCTTCAGTTTTTTTCAGCTTAAAATATATTGAGCATGCTCCACTCTTTTGTTTTTCCACCTCCAGATTTTTGGAAAATTCCTTAGGATACTTCACATTTTCATCTCAAAATGTCTTTTCAAATTATCTGTTCAATTTCTTTCATTTTTCTGTAAAAATCTTTGATGAAAACAAGTTTAAGAGTGTCTTCTAACATTTATTTTTATCTTTTCTTTATTTCAACCCTTCCTTCCTTCCTTCTTACCTGCTTTTCTTCCTTCTTGTCAGACCGTCATACTGTGATCGCTTACATGTCGTGATGCTGGAAACTCTGTCAATGGGATTTCAAATACCAGGAGAGTCACCATACGGGAATAGGTTTCTTTAGTTTCTAGAATGAGGATACACTGTGAAGAAGAAATAGGCTGTCAATTTCTGAAGAATTAGCCACTTGAAACTCTTATGAATAGCTGTGGAAAATTATCATATATAGTACCAGAAGCTAAACTCCTCAGGTCAGAAGTCTTTTAAAATATGACAGAAAAAGAGCTGCCTTCTCAAAACAAAGTGTAACACAATGATCTAGAGGAAGTAAACCTTTTGGTTTCCTTTATTTGCTGATTGGACAGGACTTGAATGAGAAGAAACAGCTGTCAATATCTAATAGGGATTAGAATGTGCAATGCATGAAATATAAGTCAAAGAAAATCATGTCATAAAAATGAAATAGAATTCATGAAGATACTTATCCTAGGCTTTAGGAAGCTAAAATAGACTTATATTGGACATTTTGAATCAGAAAATCATAAGACTTATAATGTTGATATTGAAAAATTCTAGATGCATGATTATGAATAAATCATCAAATAAGAGTTATCAACAGAGATATCAACAGACATAGCAGCAGTTAAGAAGAAACTGAAAAATTCTACCAAATGCTTTAGTTTGAAATTTTAAAACTATGTAATCAAAATGATAATTATTGGCGACTGGTATGAGAAAGATGGAAACAAAGGGGAACTCACTCACTAGCTACTGAATTTTGATTTATAGCAACCCTATAGGACAGACTAGAAATACCTCTGTGGATTTTGTAAACTATAAAACTTGATGAGATTGGAGAGCCTGATTTTTCTCCCATGCAGGAAGAAAATAAGGTTTGTAATTAGGACCCAGGATATAGAAATGAAACTGACATTTGAAAGATCAAGACATGTTCATCTCAAATACCTTTTCCAACAACATAAACAATTACTATACACATAGACTTCTGATGGAAGACACACAACTCAAATTGACTACGTCAATAGAGAAGCTAAGTATTAGCAGCCAAACTAGGCCAAGGACCTACTGCAGAATAGGCCATTAATGCTCATATGTACATTGCAGTTGAAGAAAATTAAAACAAGTACATGAGAGTCAAAATAAAATCTTGAATATATTTCACCTGAATTCCTAGAACATACTAAAGTAAGTTTATCTAATTGAACAGTAATGACAGAAGACCTGATGACTTATGAGATGGCATTAAGAATAATTTTAATGAAGAAAATAATACCAAAACCCAAACTCTCCCATCAAGTTAATTCTGGCTCATGGCAACTCTATTGATATACTAGAACTACCCCTGGGTGTTTCCTAGACTGTAACTCTTTATGGGAGTGGAACACCTCATCTTTCTCCCTCAGAGCTGGCTGGTAGTTTCAAATTGCTAACCTTGCAATCAGTATCCCAATGCTTAGCCAATGCATTACCAGAATTCCCTCAAAGAACACAATAGGTGATTTAAAAAGACAAGACTTTAAAGACAGTGAAAGCCCAAAAAGTCATTTTCAGAGAACCCACAGGGATTAAGCCTCCATGGAATTCCTCAGGCAATTGACCAGAGAGGAAAGGCCTTGACTTCAGACAGAGTCCACCAGAAATTAATTAATGCAGATATAATTAAGTTAAGATTTTGAAATCTTATCATTTGTTTTCCTTTTGGGCTATTCTTAATTTGTTCTGTTTTTTATTATTATTTTCTGCTTTCTTTTGATTGAGACTTTTCTGTGTTTTTTTTGTTATTGTTGGTTTTTTGCAGTATTATTTTCTTTAAATGAAATCTGTGATAAGTAAGTCTACAGAGACAGTAACTAGTTTATAGTTTCCTGGAGTTTGACAGAGGAGGTTTCAGGGAAGGGGGCTAACAGCAATGAGTACAAACAAATTTTAAAACTACAATTGATTGTAGTGGTGATTGTTCAACTCTTTCAATATTTTCAAGCCATTAGATTGAATGGCATGCAGATTGTGTCACAGAAAAACTGTTCAATAAACTAACTAACGAAAAAGACAAGGTTTGGCAGTTAACACCCAGTGATTCTGTGACCTGAAATAACAATACAATCATAGACAATCAGTCCTAAATCTCCATAATTGAATATGATTAGTGCTGAATTCAACACACTTACTAGATCGTAGAAAACCTTGTTTTAATTTTTGCCTTGTTAGACCCCTGCACTTTGGACTTGAGCCAATAGTTTGTCATATGGCCTGCTATCTGACTCTCAATCTTGGTTTAGTTACCTCTATGGTCACAAATCTTTCTTGGATCATCCACTTCTGTAGACACCAGTCTGTATTATTTGAACCCGTCATGGGTTCATCAGCCTTGAAAGTTATGCAAGTAAGGAGAAGCTTCCTGCTTAAGACCTGAGCCACTGGCTTGAAACCTGCCTGGACTTGAAATTCCTCAATTCTACAACTGTGTGCTCCATTTTCTTCATATACATTTCTCTCTCTCTCTCTCTCTCTCTCTATATATATATATATATATATATATATATATATATATACACACACACATATATATAATTGTATGTGTATATATACATTCATACAATGTATATATATTATACATACAAGGAAATACAGTTAATGCAACTATTACTCAAATGTATACACCAATATCTGTATTACATACACGTGTATAAATGTCTTGGTTTTGCTTCTCTAGAAAATTCAGCCTAAGACAGATGCAATACTAGTGAATTCTGTCATATCTCCATTTACTGCTCTAATTTGGCCTGTGAAGAAATAACAGTGCTGGAAAATAATACAATTGTAAACACAATTTAAAATGACCTTTAATTAAAACTGTTGTTAAAGATGTCCCCCATATACTAGAGCAAGTATCAAGTAGTATGAAGCTTAGTAGTTGGCATAGAGCTATTTATCTAGCAAATACTTGTATCTATGTACTGATTTGAAAAAGATATCAGAGAAATTGTTTTCATCTGGACTCGAGGGAAGCACACTGTAACTTTTTTTTTCCCCTTCACTGCTATTCAGTTGATTCCAACTCATAGAAAGCCACATTATAGATGTGTCAGTATTGTTCTACAGCATGGACATGGCAACCTTCAATGTTTCTGACATGACATTATATGAAGGTGTGACTTGTGTTAACTTGGCTGGACCAAAATTCTCAGTACTTCAGCAGGTGAGGCCTCCCATGAGATGTGACGTAATATAACGTAAGCAACTCCATGGTTGGATCTACTCTGAGAAGTGAACTTGTGTGGGATTAGGGAGGGGTGCAACCCCTGAATCAGGTCACAGTCTTGATATTTCCTTGAGGACATGGTCTAGTTCATGCACATAAGTTGATAGTGTGGAGCACTTCCTTCCCTTCCTGTTCATCTGGAATCTGTGTCTGGCTCGCCTACGTCTGGCTTCCATCCTCCTGGGGTCCTGAGAGTTTCCAGAGTGTAACACCTGGCTTACCAAGACTGGATTCATCCACCTCTGCATGCATTAGCCATGATCTCACTGCTTCCTCATTCATAAGCACTGGGAGCCATACAAATCAGGAAAAGTCTCCTGCTTATTATCTGACTCTTTGGCTTGAACCAGACTGGGCTTAAATGATCTTACTACTGGATAAACCAGCTCTTCATATAAATGCTTTTCCTTATATAACACATAACTAGCTGTCTATGTAGCATCTGGCTAATGTTACTGATTTTTATTCTCTAAATATTCTACTCTAACACAGAGGGTGGGTCAATTAATATTGCTAGAAAATCACAGAAATCTTCCTTAAACAAAATTATCATTATGTGAAGCTATTCTTTCAGGACATATCCTCCTTCAGTACACTTTTGAAGGTGGTTCTTCCAATTCTCTAACCTTTATGGAAGAATTCTGCACTATTTGACCTGCATCATGTCAAAACATCAATTTTGATATCCTCGTTGGAGAAAAACCAAGTTCTTTGTCCGTATTCTTTCAAGTTTGGAAATCAATAGAACTAATAGTCTGAAAGAGCAAGAGCAGAGCTAGAGGCTGGATGAGGTAAGGTTTCAAAATGAAATTACTCTCTCTAGCACTTGATACCCTAGAAGAAAGAACAGGTGCATTGTAGTGATGGAAAATAATTCCAAAATGAAACTTTCTTGACCTGTTGCTCACCAATGTAGCTTTCAATTTTCATAAAAATCTTTCGGATAATCCCTATTCACTATCCATCAAGAAACTCTTTAATATTATCCCTTTGGAGTCCCTAAAATCAGTTGTCCTTCTATGCTAAACTTTCTTCCTTGAATAAAGCGGGCCTAATGAGTCCCCTTGGAAGACATTATTTTGACTGAAGCGTTTTTGGAAGGCATCTTAATGACATTAAGGCAAGTAAGTGTATTACTGAGATAAGTTGTCTGCAGTTCTGTGTTGATTATAGAGGCATGTTTAAACACATTTTATGATGAATAAACCTATGTGTATATGAACTAAAACCCTAGTAATAGTTTAACTTATCCTTATATTACCATATTGAAAATATCACAGAAATTAGGCCTGGTGGGAAAGACATACTAAATTATGATTATTTTCTATAGCTATAGATACAGCTGTTGTGATTAGGCGCCATCAATTAAGTTCCAACTCACAGTGATATTATGTACAACAGAACAAAACACTGCCCTGTCTTGCACCATTCTTACCATTTTATTTAGCTCTTAAGTGTGAGTTCATTGGTGCAGCTACTATGTTAATGCGTGTATATACATCTGTTGTACTTAGTAAATAGATGCTCCTAGCTATCATGAGCCTTTGATCTTTCCATTCTGCATCATTGCATGTGGCTGTGTGAATCTAAATAGGGACTTATGGACTAGTATTAGACTTATGGACTTGAGTTGGACTGGGTTAAGATGCTTTCTTGATTTATAATTACTTTTCATATAAAGTTCTTTTGTATATAAGTGTCAGTTTTGTTTCTCTAGTCAAATTGGATATATATATATATATATATATATAAATATCTATCGGTCCATATATCATATATATACCAAATGATAAGAGATAAATTTCATGAGACGTCAGATATATTTATTTTTATGTTTATGCAGAAAATCAGTAACATAAACACTTTTAAGTAAGTCATATTAAGTTGACTGACCAATCTTCTAATAGGAAAGACTCATGAAAACATACAATTCCACATTTTAATCAGCTTGTTATGTAATGCAGTCTAAATTATATTAAATCACTTGATAAAGGGTGGGGTAGAGAGGTGATAAAAACAATAATTCTTCCTCACTGAAAAAATTATAAATACATTTTTATCTTCCCCCAATTATATTTTCAGGATCAACTTGATTGGATGTATTACTTTATTCTAAACTTAGTATTTACTAAACAAAGCTTTTAAGAAGAATCTCATTTTACAGCAAAAACTACAATTAAATGGGCTATCTATCATAGAATTCACTGGTTTTGCATTATATTTCCTCTTCAGATATTGGGATACAATGTCAAGATGACAGGCTGAAGACTTCTTTACAAAGCTTGTGAGATAGCAATGCTTTTCATGCTAGAATGAATGCTGTATAGTTGAACAAGCTCCAGAAGCTTAGGAACTTACATGAATGTTTGGAATTTTAGCCGTGACTCTATACTTAATGAATTGGATCACACTTGACAAATCAACTTCAGCTAGTACATATTTTTTTAAACAAATTGAAATGTTTTCTTGAGAACATAAGCCATACTCAAGGTATTTTTAGAGTCAGTGGTTAAAATACAATTATGTTTATAGTCTGTTTAGTTTTGTATATTGTCCCTTATATATCATTTTGTGCATCTTTTGGGATATTGTTTTGGGTTTAGAGCATATATATATGCATATATTCTATAATAGTCTAAAATTACCAAAATTTATTTTTTAATAAAAAATACTTTTATTGTGGGCTCTTACATCTCTTAACAGAGTCCATACATTCATCCAGTGTGTCAAGCACATTTGCACAAATGCCACTATCATCATTTTCAAAGCATTCTCTTCCCACTTGACCCTCTGATATCAGATCCCCATTTCTTTCCCCTCCCTCCCCCACCTACCCTCCCTCACAAACCCTTGATAAGTTATAGATTATTTTTTCCATATTTTACATAGTCTTCCATCGCCCCTCCCCCAATTTTCCATTATTTGTACCCCTGGGGGAGGGTTCTAGTTTGATCCTTGTAATTGATTCCCCTTTTCTCCCCCCAATCACCCCTAATCCTCCTAGTATCCCAATCTCCTTCTTGGACCTGAGAGGGTTATCTATATTGGATTCCCTGTGTTGTGGCTCTAATCTGTAGCAGTGTGCATGCTCTGGTCTAATCCAATTTATAAGGTAGAATTGAGGCCATGATAGTGGGGGGAGGAGGCACCAAAGAACTAGAGGAAAGTTGTGTGTTTCATCAGTGCTATACTGTACCCTGACTGGCTCACCTCTTCCCTGTGACCCCTCTGTGAGGGGATGTTCAATTGTCTACAGATGGGCATTGGGTCTCCACTCCATAGCGCCCCCCCCTAACCCATTCACCTTGGCTATGGTTTTGTTCTGGGTCTTAGATGCCTGATACCTGACCCCATCAACACCTCATGGTCACACAGGTTGGTGTGCTTCTTATGTGTGGGCTTTGTTGCTTCTAAGCTAGTTGACCCCTTGTTTATCTTCAAGCCTTTAGACCCCAGATGCTATATCTTTTGATAGTCAGGCACCATCAGCTTTCTTCACCATATTTGTCTATGCACCCACTTTGTCTTCAGCAATCGTGTTGGGAAGCTGAGCATTACAGAATGCAGGATTGTTAGAACAAAGTGTTCTTGTGTTAAGGGAGTACTTGAGTCGAGGCCCAGTGTCCATCTGAAACTTTAATTCTTAACATATACCCTGTTTCCCCCCAAAATAAGACAGTGTCTTATATTAATTGTGGCTCCCAAAGATGCGCTAGGTCTTATTTTCAGGGGATATCTTATTTTTCCATGAAGAAGAATACAGTACACATTTATTGTTGAACAAAAAAATGGAAACTTATTACCTGTATACAGTACAGTAGTAGTTGTCATCACAAACAAGCATAACCAGACAAACTGTGAATCCTACAGTATCAAGAATTTCTTGTTACTACCATTATTTCCATGTACAACAATCTATGGTACAGTTACTCGTAATCTACGGTACATTTACTCACACTTCCTGTCTGCTTCAGCTGCTTCCTTTCTGCTCTATGCCACTTCAGTCATGAACCTTGTATATGCTCCATTGATGGATTTTATTTCTTGATTGTCTTGGCATTCTCTGCTACTGTTCTGTAAAGGACCCCTCTTATAGTTAGTGGAATGACAAAAACTGACCAATCCCTAAGGTAGAAGCTTTTATTCCATATTTAGATTTCCCCACATAGTCACTGCATGGAAATGACAAATACTATGAATAGATGAGTGTGATCAAGTAATACCACTTCACTGCAGCATCCATCAGTGAATGAATAGATAAAAGAATTAATACATACACACATAGGAAATTGTATATCATTGAAAAATAAAGCTGTTCCTATGAACAATCTTATGAGAAAATGAACCTGAGGAACATTATGCTTAGTGAAATTAGTCAATTACAGAAAGACAAATATTATATAGGACAACACTCTAAAAAGTCAAGAAAAATTTACTAACAGAAAGTAAATTCTGTTTATGATTGCTAGAGGTGGGAGAGGACAGTATAATACATCATTAAATAGAGGGTAGGCATATATTTACTTCAGTGAAGGAAAAGCCAATATGGAATGAGGGAGAGATCAGCACAGAAAGAACAAAGGAAGACACTGCGAAGAGAACTAGTGATAAGGCAACAAAGGTTAACACAATGACGTACACAATTCCGAAATCATAGTAATAGCAATAATTTACACACGGGTAGGTAAACAGATACACATGCAAGCGGAACAGGTGAGACCCTGTGAGTGGGTTTTCCCCCAGCGACATGCATAGGTTTGACCAAGGCCACGGCTACAGATGTGTTTATTTAATGTCTAGTAATGTGGTAGAATATGCCAAGGGAAAATGAAGAAAAATACTTAGCCATAATGAAACATTTTGATGGAATATTTATTGGGTAGAATCTCAGGAACAATGTCTCTGGGATATCAAAGTCAATTAGCATAACATATCCCATTGCTGCTTTATAATTAAAACCCAACAATGCATGATTTTTAAAGTTTGCAGTAGTTACTTCTTGTTGTATTATAGTTCCTTTCAGTCTACCTGAATCATAAGTGTTTCTTTAATATTTTACAATTTTATAAGATAGCTTTATTTTACAATGTGAAAGTCCCATACTAGTATTAACTTATAAAGTCTGATACTTTTATTAGACTTTTAATGCTCCTTCAGAATATCTAACAGCTTCTCTTTCAGCCATTTTAATTATTCAACCCTGATTTTCACCTGGATGCCAAAAATAGAGGATTACTATAAGATTCTTATCAACAAAAAAATAGAACACATATCTCATTATTCACTAAAAATCTCTCTGTATTTTGATAATCTTAAATGTTCTAATTCTTTTAAAGTAATAACAAACATAAAATAATATTGAAAATTATTTCAAAAAAATAAAAGTTGACAAGGACCACTAAGAAATTTTGGTAGCAGTGGGAGCAGAGTGATGAAACCCCCGGGAAATACCAAAAATAAACTTGGGAGACAGAGTGTGGCACCCCATCAGACTCGACTGGAAAATACTTGCAAAGTCTTACAAACAGACCTTGAACTATTTATAGGCTTTTCAATTTTTGTCATTGGCTTTCTTTTTGTTATTGTCATTTTGTTTTTGTTTTTTGCTGTTGTTATTGTTTTGTTGGTTTTGACTGCCTTAGTTGTTTTATTTGGCTTTGCATGGTTTTTGCACTTATTAATGTATTTGCATGTCTATCTAGATAACATAAGCAGGATAAATAATTTGGAGATTAAAAAAACAGCACCAATGGTTCCATGGGGATATGGAAGAAGGGGAAGTGGAAGAAAGGGAGGTGGGGGTACCAACCCAGGGACAAGGGAACAACAAGTGAACTCTAAAATCAATGGAAGGAAGGTCATAGGATGCCTAGTGGGGCTTAATCAAGGGCAGTATAGCAGTGAAGAATTACTAAACCCGAATGAAGTTCGAACATGATGGTGGCACAAGAGGAAAGTAAAAGGAAATAGAAGAAAGAACTAGGAGGCAAAGGACATTTATAGAGGCCTAAATACAGGAATGTACATGTGTGTGTGTGTGTGTGTGTGTGTGTGTGTGTGTGTGTGTGTAAAATGAGAGGGGAATAGAACTATGTACTCATATCTACCGTGTTTCCCCCAAAATAAGACACCCCCGAAAATAAGACCTACTTACAGTTTTGCCTCCTGCTGAAATATAAGGCATCCCCAAAAATAAGATCTCCCTGAACATAAGGCCTCCCAGATAATAAGACCCCCCGAAGCTACCATAACGCTGGACTCTGTACCGTACTGGCGGGCACCGCCACAACACCAAGATTATGAAATAGAGTTAAAGAGCCACACCAAGACCATGAGATAGCCCAAACCACTGAAAAAATAAAACTAAGTGACTTTGCTAAGGATACTGGCTCATGTTATGGGGTGACTCTTGGATATTTTTTATTGTTAAGGGAGCTTTGTGACACTTACCAGAACAGGCCAGTGGCCGAGGGGCCACATGGCTTAGGGGCTGAGGATCATCAAGATATGCCTATTCTCATGACTTAAAGGAGATAATACAGACCAAAGGATTGTATACCTCATGCATTTCATCCTTACTTGATGCAACCTGTTAACTTCTTTAATAAACTCCCATAATCTTGGGTATTATCTGTGAGCTCTGTGTGACTATCAAAATTATTTATTGAAATAAACAGTACAGTGTTGTGGAAGGTAGGATTGATATCAGAATACGAAGTTGGAGGGAAGAGGCGTGTCAGACCTCTGCCCCACAGGAATCATCTTTGCACAGACATGGAGCTGGATTCTCTCCATCGTGTGTAGCCAGCAGAGGTCAAGCATAGCTCATGTGACAGTTCTTCCCACTCCTACTCTGTTTCCCCTTTTGGGTACTAAGAATGCTACTACAATGAATATCATATGCACATATATACTCATGCTTCACCTTTTTATTTTCCTAAGATAAATGCCTAGTAGTGTGTTTGTTGTATCACATTATATCTATTTCCAATTTTTAAGAAAAATCATACTATTTTCTTTAGCAGTTTCACCATTTTCAGTTCTACTAGCACTATATGGGGATTTCATCTCCACAAACCTTCAGTATGTGTTATTTTATGATGGCTTTTTTAAGTACAATTAATACTAAGGTGAGGTGAGACACCATCTTACATGCACAGTGACAGGGGTCTTAAAAACTTGTACGCAGCCACATAGATATATGGCTATTGACATCTCCCTATCTTGCACAAAGAAGGGTACAGAGAATCACACATGCTTGGAAACAATTAGTTCAAAGGACTAATAAAAGTATAATCAGCACAGTAAATATAGATGAAAAGCCACTTATCTCACACTTTATGGGTTGAGGTACAGGCAATTGGGTTGGGGCCAGACCAAAAGCAAGGATGTAAATGTCATTCCAACACAAAGAAGGGGCAAGGGAGGGGACAGGAGGGCAATGGGGTGGGGGGGGGGTGGCGTGGAGAAGGAGATAAGGACACTGGGAGAATATGGCTTTAATCCACCCTGGGGGAGGGTATTGTTTATGTCTCCACAGAAATGGGAGTGTGAGGACAGACCCCACCACAGAGTGCCAAACCTTGAGGGCATCGTAACCACATGGGGCAACTCATGCACAAAGAGGTCAACAGGGCCAACCCCAATCAGAGTCAAACTGATATCCCTTCACCCCAGAAGTATGTGCTACAAAAGACACTAAACCTACAGGTTGGGAAGAGGGGCTGGCCTGCTACGCCCACACAGAAGCAAACCAAGTAGGAAAAAGAGAGAGAAGGGGGCTAGACCCTATACTGGCACACCAAGCCCTGAGGATGACATCCCTGCACTGAGCAGCTAAGGCACAGAGAGAACTATAGGGCTGACAACAGCTCAAGGCATGATGTCCCCTCACTGGGGCATACTGCAACAGAGGACGATCCTGGGGACACACGGCTACCACTCCCACAGTAGGGCGAACCAAGACATGAACATAACAAATTAGAAATAGGAGCAAAGCAAAGCCACAGAACCCTTGAGGAGCTGCAAAAATAGATTCAGACTACGACAGGCAGTTCCTGGAACCCCCTAGGACCAATGCAGAGACAGTCATAAAGGTCAACAGACAGACCTGGAATTATGTATGCATTTTTGTTTTTCTTTTATTGTTTTTGTTTTCCTTGTTTTATTCAACCATTTGCTTTATTTTTGTGTAGTCTTTGTTATTGTTGGTTGCAAGCCTGAGGAGAAAGCAATGGGCTCAATGGTTCCAGAGGGATTGGGGGGAGGAGGAGGCCGGGGAAAGGAGTGGTGAGCAAACAACACCATAGACAGGTGAGCATCTAGGGAGTTAAAAGCAACAACCAGGAAGACGTAGAAATCCCAGTGGTGTAGGAGCAACAGCAATTTAGCTAAGAGGAATTACTAAGGGGCAGAAGAAGGGTGAACATGATGGTGGGAAAGGAGGTAGGTAAAAGGAAACAGAGGAAAGACCTAGGATCCAAAGCTATAAATAGAGGTATAAACATAGGTGTGAACTGATGTAAATATATCGAGTCATAAAAATAGAAGTGTTGGCATAGATACAAACATTTATAGGGCAATACATTGAGGAAGTTGATGAACTTTGGGCCTCTGCTCAAGCCCTCAATGCAAGAACACTTTGTTCTAACAATCTGGCCTTCTGTGATGCTCACCCTCCCGAAACAATCACTGAAGACAAAATGAGTGCACAAGAAAATGTAGTAAAGAAAACTGATGATTCCCAGCTATCAAAAGATATAGCATCTTGGATCTTAAGGGCTTGAAGTTAAACAAGTGACCATCTAGCTGAGAAGCAACAACCCCACATGGAAGAAGCACACCAGCCTGTGTGATTATGAGGTGTCAATGGAATCAGGCAACAGGCATCAAAAGACTCAAAACAACAATAAAAAAAAACATATTTTTGAGAATGAGTGGGGTTTGGACCAGAGACCCAGACCCATCTGTAGACAATAGGACATTTCCTAACACAAGGGTCACAAAGAAGGGATGAATCAACCATGGAACAGTATAGCACCAATGAAGCACACAATATTCCTCTGTTTCTTTGAGGTTTCCTCACCACCACCACCACCCCTCCCCCACTATCATGACCCAGTCCTGCCTTTCAGTTCTGGCTAGACCAGAGCACGTATACCGGTACAGAAAAGAGTTCGCAATACACAGAATCCAAGTCAGATAAAGCCCTCAAGAACAGAATTGGGAGTAGCAATACCCTGAGTATAGAAGGAAGAAGGGGTGGAAGGTGGAACCAATCATAATAATTGACACATAAAATCCCTCCTCTGAGAGGGACAGACAGAAACTTGTGTGAAGGGAGACAGAGGTTGGTGTAAGAATTGAAAATAATAGTTTATAATTTATCAAGGGTTCACGAGGGTGGAGAGTGGGGAAGGAAACAAAGAGTTGCTGATGCCAAGGGCTTAAGTAGAAATTAGATGAATAGAAAACTATAATGGCAACATATGTACAAATATGCTTGATACTGATGATTTATGGAATGTTATAAGTGCTGTAAGAGCCCCAAAAATAATTTCAAAAAATTCCTACTCATTGTGACTCTGTATGAAAATATTTGGTGCAGTTGGTGAGTTTGAATGACTGACATTTTGGTTAACAGCTTAGTACATTAAGCACTGCACCCAAGGTGGGGAGCGGATTCCTAATTATGATCAGTAGATGTACCTGTCCTTTATCATACAAGACTGTCAGCAAGCCTTACAGATGTACCTTTTTTCAAGGATTAATCCAGTTATATAATCCAAAGGTAAATAAGACCATATCTCCCTTTTGTTGCAATGTGATAGTAGGTTTCAGACAACCCTCTACCTTTCAAAATTATTCATAAGCAAACTTCATGAAAAGTTTGCTCAGAATAAATACAATTAGTGCCTCTACTTATAATACATACATAAATATAAGAAATTCACAGAATATTGTCTCAGTGATAAAGTTGCTATTTTATTGCTCTTTGAGGATAGTATTTGAGAAAATCAAAATGAAAAGTCAAAATAATAATTTTATTAAAGAAAATCAAATAAGTATAGTAAATCAATTTTTTAAATGCACTATACACAGAAAGTAAGATCAAAGGAGTAATGATCTAGTAGTATGTAGTGGAAACATTTACTAAATTCAAATCTAAATATTGAAAACTCTCATTATATGCAGGTTACTAGACATTACCTATCGATAGCACAACCCATTGTGTGCACAGCATGATTCGCAGTAGAAAATTTTGCCACAGGGATGTGTGATGAAGGTAACTGTGATGGTTAGATTTTAGGTTCACTTGCATCTTTATGAAGGTAGAGGTGGAGTCCCAATGATCTATCAAGTTACAGCCTAATGATTCATTCTTGGAATGTGGCCTTTTTCTTAAGAGAATTTTAAGAGAACAATGTCTCCTCTTGGTCCTCTTTGCCTTCCTGTTGGCTTGAGTTCTGCATCTGGCGATGGACAGAGCCCACATGGCCTGGCACCTCTAAGAGCTGTTGACACCCTGCCATGTGCCTGCCAGCCTTTGACCCATGCAACTCTGTATCCACTACCCAGTGATTTCCCAGGTTCCACTGCTTCATCAATGGAGTCTTAAGGCTCCTAGGTAATATGTAAACTGTGGACTTTAATTGGAATGAAGTTGGACTGGAATTGGTTGTTTTCTTGATGAGAAATTCTTTCTTGATATAAATTACTTTCATATATATATATATGAAAATAATATAATAAAGATGGCAAATGAAGGCGTGTCCGACCTCTGCCTTATGTGAATCATGGAGTTGGATTTTCCATCTCTTATGATGGCCAGAGAATAAATCGGCATGACCGCTACCATGGGTTACTTAGTTGAAATGTGGAGTGTGATAATGTTAGATCTTTGTGAGATAAAGAAAGGGTCACAAACCCCAAACTCAAACTCACTGCCATTGAGTCTATGTTGACTCTTAACCCTATAAAACAGGGTAGAGCTTCCCTTTTGAGTTTCCCAGACTAAATCTTTACAAGCATTGAAAACCATCTTCCTCCCATAGAACAGCTGGTGGTTTTCAATTGTTGACATTGCAGTTAACAGGCAAACTAGTAACCACTATGTCACCAGAGCTTGTGAAGTAAGATTTTGATTCATGCATGGTGTGAACGGCAGCCAATTTTTTAGTGCTGTGTGACAGAAGTCATGCTGTTTAAACACAATGGCTAATGGAAGGCCAGCCTACTGGATTCACTGTTCCATCAGTCCATAACCATAGGCTTATAAACAATATAGTCTCTGGAAACTTTGAACTTGATTATTTTTAAAAGAATTGTGTTTATGAGCATACTGTACTAGGACTATATTGACTTCTATCTACTGCTAGAGACTTTAGGGAGGCACTTGAAGCACTTGCTGATAAAGATCAAGGACCGAAGCCTTTATTGTAGGTTCTGACACATGGTAAAGAAGATAAATGGAGAAGAGGTAGAATTCATCAAAGATTTTATTGTGCTTGGATTCATAACAAACGCTCGTTGAAGCAGAGATCACGCGATCAAGAGATGAACGGCACCGAGTAAATTTGCTCAAGCCCTCGCTAGAGTCCTGAAAAGCCAGCATGTTACTTTGAGGACCAAGTGCGCCTGACCAAGTCATAGTATTTACCCTTGCCTCATATTCATCTGAAAGTTGGACGTTGAATAAGGAAGACTAAAGAAGAAGAACTGACACATTTTAATTGTGGTGCTGGAGAAAAATATTGAAAGTACCGTGGATGGCTAAAAGGACAAACCTATCTGTTTTGGAAGAAGTATGATCAGAGTACAGTACTCCTTAGAGGCAAGGATGGTCAAACATCGTCTTACATACTTTGGTCATATCATCAGGTCAAACCAGTCCCTGGAGAAGGAGATCATGCTTGGTAAAGTGGAAGGGCAGAAAAAAAAGAGGAAGACCTTTATCAAGAGGAAATGACATAATTATTTTAAGGATAATGCAAGATTTGGCAGTGTTTTATTCTGTTGTACATTGGTTCTCATGAGTTTGAATTAAAGCCACAGAACCTAAAAACAACTACCATTAAAGCGAAGTAATATATGTGAATTTAAAAAGAATTAAGTGGAATTCATAAGCAATTTTAATTAACATAATAAAATATCGTATATACTAGAGTATAAGCTGAGTTTTTTTCAGCACATTTTTTTCAATCATTTTATTGGGGCCTTGTACAATTCTTATCACAATCCATACATACATGCAATATGTCAAGCACATTCATACATTTGTTGCCATCATCATTCTCAAAACATTTGCTTTCTACTTGAGCCCTTAATTTCAGCTCCTCATTTCCCCCCTCCCCCCCCTCTCCTCCTCCATCCCCCTCATGAACCCTTCATAATTCATAAATTATTATTTTTGTCATATCTTACACTGTCTGATGTCTCCCTTCACCCACTTTCTGTTGTCCATCCACCAGGGAGGAGATTATATGTAGATCCTTGTAATCAGTTCCCCTTTTCTACTTTTCTACCCCACCTTCCCTCCACCCTCCAGGTATCACCACTGTCACGACTGGCCCTGAAGGGGTCATCTGTCCTGGATTCCCTATGTTTCCAGTTCCTATCTGTACCAGTATGCATCCTCTGTTTGAGCCAGATTTGTAAGGTAGAATTGGGATCATGATAGTGAGGGGAGGAAGCATTTAAGAACTAGACAAAAGTTGTATGTTTCATCGTTGCTACCCTGCACCCTGACTGGCTCATCTCCTACCCTCAACCCTTTAGTAAGGGGGTGTCCAGTTGCCTACATATGGGTTTTGGGTCTCCACTCCGCACTCACTCTCATTTACAGTGATATGGTATTTTTGTTCTTTGAATCCTGATACCTGATCCCTTCACCACCTCGTGGTTACACAGGCTGGTGTGCTTATTCCATGTGGGTTTTGTTGCTTCTGAGCTAGATGGCCACTTATTTATCTTCAAGCCTTTAAGACCCCAGATGCTATATCTTTTGATAGCCAGCACCGTCAGCTTTGTTCACCATGTTTGCTTATGCACACATTTGTCTTTAGTGATAATATCAGGGAGGTGGGCACCCACTGATATGACTTTTTGTTCTTTGATGTCTGATACCTGGTCCCTTTGACACCTTGTTGTCACACAGGCTTGTGTGCTTCTTCCATGTGGGCTTTGATGCTTCTGAGCTAGATGGCTGCTTGTTTATCTGCAAGCCTTTAAGACCCCAGATGCTATATCTTTTTATACCCGGGCACCATCAGCTTTTCTTCATTTGCTTAGGCACGCATTTGTCTTCAGTGATCTTGTCAGGAAGGTGTGCATCATGGAATGCCAATTTAATAGAACAATGTGTTCTTGCATTAAGTAAGTACTTGAGTGGAAGTCTAATGTCCATCTGCTGCTTTAATACTAAACCTATAAATATATGCATGTAGATCTATTTCCCCACCATCCTATATAAATATATTTACATATGTACATGCCTGTATTTAGACCTCTATAAATAATCTTTGTCTCCCAGTTAATTCCTCTATTTCCTTTTACTTTTCTCTTGTCCCATTATCATGCTCAGCCTTCATTTGGGTTGCAGGAATTTCTCTCAGTTACATTGCCCTTGCTGAATCCCTACCAGGCCTCTCACACCCTCCTTGCCACTAATTTTGGATCACTTGTTGCTCCCCTGTCCCTGGGTTGGTCAACACCACCTCCTTACCCCTGCCTCACCCTCTCCCATGTCCTCACGGAACCATCGGTCCTGTTGTTTTCTCCTCCAAACTCTTCATCCAACCTATCTTATGTAGCGAGATCTGTAGAGATAATAATATACATAAAAAAAAACAAGGCATAGCAAGACAAAGTGACGAATGAGAACACAGTGATGACAACAAAAAAGAAAACCAATGATCCATAAAAGATTAAATTAATTTAAAAAAGGAAAAAGAAAAAATTTTTAAAAAGAAAGAAAAACCTGTAAATAGATCAAGGTCTGATTTTTGACCTCTAGGCGTGTCCTCCAGTCAAGTCCTATGAGGTGCCACTATCTGGCCCCAGAGTCTATTCATTCGCTCCCATGCAGCACATTTTTATGCTGAAAACGCCCCCCAGTGTTTTGTGTAAAATCAGGTGCCTCGGCTTATACTCGTGTATATATGGTACCTTTTAGTGTTATAAACATTTTATTTGTATCAATACATATATATTAATACAGATAGATTGCCTTCATTTTTAACATCACATTATAATAGAATATTTATGAATTACTACTTGTTAATATTTATGTTCCTTGTAATAACCTGACCAATGACTCATTTGATTTTTAAGAGGATACTACTAGAGTATTTTTTGTAAAGGTCTACCAAAATAATTTTGGAAAAGTAGAAATTGGCACAAATCATAGTATTGTTCCATCATTTATCAATAAATTCAACAATTGTTGGATATCTAGTTATTGAAGCATTTGCCAACAAATAAGACTCAACCTTGTCAATTTTACAATTTAGATCACTCTGTCTTTGAGCCACATTTACTAAGGTCTAGACACAAGTCACTGCTGAACTGACAGCTCAGATTTTATTACATAGGAAAGTATGCCAGAGTCATAAGCTTACATGGTTCAGAAAAAGTAAACTTTAGAAGACATCAAGAGTGTTATATAATATATAAAATAATTCAGTAGATTTAAGAAAATACTCCTCCATATAACTAGCAGCCAAGAACAAAAAGCACAGAAGATCCAAACTACCAACATAAGCCTTTTATTTTTAATTTTGCAAAAATTATGACAGATTTGTTTCTTTTGCCATTCTAATGGAAACTTGGCTCATTTACTGAGGAATTTGATTACAAGTCTGATTCAGTTCTAATCAAAATATTTAAGCCAGATAGTGTGCTAATTGCTAGAGAGATAAAGAGGCAAAAAATATAATTAGTTTATCAGGTCCAAAAAGAAAGAGAAAAAGAAAATACAAGTCATTTCTGACCTATAGGGACCCTATATAGTGTTTTTGAGCCTGAAACTCTTTACAGGAACAGTTAGCCTCATCTTTCTCCCTTGTAAGAGCTGATGGGCTTAAACCCCTGACTGTGATTTTAGCAGCCCAGTAACTAACCTATAGAACCAACAAGGCTTCTCTCACCTTATTGAGATGGGGCAAATTTGTTAAGAAACTTGAAAATAAGTTAAAATTGGCTATATTAGTGAGTAGAGCCAAAGAAACTACTCGCAGTCACCACATGTAACAGAGAAGGGGAGCATAAACGTCTCTTTGCTGTAACTGTATCGGAGCCCTGGTGGCATAGGGGTTATGAGTTGGGCTGCTATCTGCAAGGTCAACAGTTTACAAAAAGAGTTAAAATCTTTGAAACCCGCAGTAGCAGTTCTACCCTGTGCTATATGTCGCTGTCAATCAACATTAACTCAGTGGAGTGAGTTTTGTTTTAAAACCTTATAGGAAGTCATATCTTTTTCTTCTGAGCTGCGAAGTTGGGGCAAACCACCAGCTTCTCATTAATATTGTTTGACCATTGTGCCACTAGGTTTTCTAAAAGAAGATAATATATGTCTTATATGAACTTGTGCTCACTTCTATGATAGGCCTCCATCATATTTTCTGTCTCCTTATCTTGATTTAACGTTAGTACAATTTTATTACCACTGTGTCCAGATGTATATGCTGAAAGTGTCAGATGGAATATTGGAATGATCAAAATTAATTGTGCTCACAGAAACAGAAGTTTTTGTTACTAAATTAATCCCATTTCAAAAGCTGATAAATTACAATTATTTTAAAGAAATCTAGTGATTGATGACTTCAAATTTGTTTGCTCTCTCTCTATTAGGACAGCCTCAACATCACGGTGAGAACACCACTCTTTACCTATTTGACTCTCTGGTATAAATGATTGATTGAGTGATTAAACAGCAATACTAATATTAAATTACAATGACATTTGTGTGGTGGCTCAAAAGGAAAGTAATTGATACCTTTTGTATGTTTTGCAGAATTAAGTCAATGTAAAAGATATTTCTACTGACAGACTATTTCTGTTTCCAACATCATTAGAAACAGAACATGTGGGTATTTTTCTTCATCATTTCTTTAAAAAAAGCATTTTATTGGGGCTCTTACAGCTCTTATAATATTTCATACATCAATTGTATCAAACAATTTTGTACATATATTGCCATCATCATTTCCAAAACATTTTCTACTTCAACCCTTGGTATAAGCTCCTATATTTCCCCCTCCCTCTGCAACTCTCCCCTCCCCTCATGAATCCTTGAACAATTATATATTGTTATTATTATTTCATATCTACACTGTCCATTGTCTCCCTTCACCTACATTTCTGTTATTCATCCCCTTTTGGGGGGTGGGGGAAGCTATATATCCAATCTTGTGATTGGTTCCCCCTTCCTTACCATTCCCCCTCCTTAACCCTTCCCCTTCCCTCATGATATCACTACTCTCACTACTGTTCCTGAGGAGTTTATCTTTCCTGAATCCCATGTGTAGCGAGCTCTTATCTGTACCAATGTGTGTTCTCCAGCCTAGCCACATTTGTGAGGTAGAACTGGGTCATGGGTAGTGGTGGGAAGGAAGTACTCAGGAACTAGAGGAAAGATGTATGATTTGTCCATGCTATACTACATCTTGGTTGAATCATCCTTTCCTTATAGCCATTCTGTGGGGGGGATATCCCATTGTCTACAGATGGGTCTTGCGTCTCCACTCCAGCACCCTTTGTCACATCAATATAGATGTTTACTTTGGATCTTTTGACACCTGAAACCTGATCCCATTAACACCTCATGATCACACAGGCTGCTGTGCTTCTTCCATGTGGGCTTATTTGCTTTCCCACTAGATGGCCACTTGTTTGACTTCAAGTCTTTAAGACCCCCAGACACTATATCTTTTGATAACAAGGCATCATCTACTCTCTTCACCACAATTGTGTATGTACCCATTTTGTCTTCAGCGATCGTTTCAGGAAGGTGAGTATCATAGAGGGCCAGGTTATCAGAATAAAGTGCCCTATGCTAAGGGAGGCTTGAGTAGAAGCCCAAAGTCTGTCTATAAATAGACTTTCTTTTGCTTGGTCTAATAAATATATATTTAGGTTCCTGGAACACTAATATTCCTTCAAAATTTGAAATAAGTTTAAAAATAAAATAGAAAAACTTATTATTGTTTCTCCAATGTTATAGTTAATATAAAAAAATACTTTAAAAAAACTGATAAAATCTGGTTAATCTTTTGCTGCTCACAGTGGCAAAATGTAATTATTCTCTGAATCTGACTTCTCATTTATTATAGACTAAAACATAGTCCTAAATGAAATGAAAGTAAAATAAATCTATAATGCATTTTCAGTTCAACTCCACCCAATAATTAGGGCATCATAAATAGGAATTGAATTCAAACCATTTAGTTTATGGACTTATATTACAACATTTGCATTTCTGAGGAACTTATCATATTAAAATAAAGCCTAGTTTAATTTCCCGTATATCCTTTTATTGTACATAAAATTTTCAATTAACTTTAATACAGCTGAATTAATATAATTCAAATTATTTTCTGGGTATACATGTTCAAATAATTATGCTTGAAACACAACATTTTAAAATGTTTATCAAAACTTGAAATAATAAAATTTTACAGAACCAAAAAAAAAAAAACTGAAAATTTATTGGAAAATTTGAAAAATTATGAACCAAATTACATTTTTTCTTGTTGCTTTTATTGTTAATGGAAATCATTTCTTAAATTAATAAAATCCATTTAGAATGAGTTTATCATATTTATTTTCATCTTAAAGAAAAGTAAAAATTGGATAAAATTATTATGTTAAAGACATTAATGAGTATTTAAAGCAGCAGTTATCAACCTGTGGGTCGCGACCCCTTTTGGGGTCTAATAACCCTTTCACAGTGGTCGCTAAATTCATAACAGTAGTAAAATTACAGTTATGAAATAACAACAGAATTAATTTTATGGTTGGGGGGGATAACCACAACATGAGGAACTGTTTAAAGGATCACAGCATTAGGAAGGTTGAGAACCAGTGATTTAAAGAAATGATTATTTATTTAACATTCTCTGTGGATTAGTAAGTATCAGCACAGCTTCAAATTTCGCACACATTTGCTATGTCTAATTTACCCTAATTCAAATTTTAAAACAATCACACACTTCACCTTTTAATTAGTATACCCAGAGCTCCTCTCTGTAGGGGAGTGATCACAGACAAGGAAAGGTCCTGGGCTCTGCTGTTGCCAACCATCTACTTGTAGGATGAATGCTTAATAAGACGCAGCACAAAGTCGGTTTCATTAAAATTTACTTTTGACCAATGGGGAAAATATTACAGAAAGATGCATGATAGTATATTGGCTTTCTATTTTGCATAACAAATAATCTAAAATATGCTCATAGAAGCTTAAAACAGCATAAACTTATTATTCACAGTTTTTCTTGGGCAGAAATCTAGGCATAATTTAACTGAGCTCTCTGCCTCAAGTTATTACTGGATTGATATCCAGATATTCAATGGACTAAAATTTCACCAGGGGCTGGGTTCTCAAACAATCAGTTTCCAAGGATTGGAATATAAATATATATTTCATTAATATTTTAATTATTGGGAGTTAATATAGATATCCTATCATTGCACAGTTCAGTCACATCAAGCAGTATTGTACAATTGCTACCACAATCAGTTTCCAAACATTCTTTCCCTTCATTTCTTTCCTGGACTCCTTGATATCAGCTCCCTTGTGCCCCCACCCTCACCAACACCAACACCATAGTACTCCATCCCCGTGCCCCAGAAACCTTCATTCTACTTGCTGTCCCTATTGGTTAAGCAAGTCTGGGTTTCATAAACCAAAAACTATATGAAGATATGGAATTCTTGGTAGGCAGAGACACATGGTCTCAGAGAAACATACTTGCTCTTCAGTGTACTCCTTTGCTAAGTCAATCAAATAAGAGCCTTTTTCACTGTTGACAATGCTGTGTCTCTTTAGGCCACACTGAGAGAAGCATGGGAGGTCAAAGAAACACTTTGGCAGTGTGTTCTCTTCCTGTGGATCCTTCATCTGTCTGTCCTCTTATTTGGGGGCCTTTAGCTACTAGCATGTCACATGACCTGATTTGAGAGCTTATACAAACTTGTGAGATGGTGATTTGTTCTGTGACATGTCAACTTGGGTTTTCAGCCTCAGCAGCCACATGAGTGAGAAGAACTCTCTGATCACTAAGACATGGTTTTGTGGTGTTCTAATATTAACCATTGTGTGAGTTTTGCCTTTGATAGTTCTGTCTGATGATGTCATAAATTCTGGAACCCTCAGATTTGAGGAAGACTGATATAAAGTTTATTGTGCCAACCTGGCTGATAAACACATATGGGGTTAACTGAAGTGCAGAGAGATAAATGGCTCGGTGAACCTTGCCTTTGAGTTCTCAGGTCTCTTGATTTGTGATGGTCGGACCAGGGAGCAGCTGCCTTAGCCAGTTCCCTGCTTCAGCTTTCAAGGCTCACTTCCTGCAAGACATCCCTGAAGAGAAGCCACATGGACCTACTGTGATGCAGCCCTGGGTGCTGGAGCACCCGTGTGGAGACCCCTGCCAGCACTGAGATGCTTACATGCTTACTGATTGGGCTTTTCTCCTGCAGTCAGCATCACTGTGTGTCTTTTGTGAAATCGAGGAGGACTTTGTGGATTGGTGTTGGACATATGGGTTAATGTTGGACTTGTGGGCTTGGGCAGCACTGGGTTACAATATTTTCTTGATGTGCACTTACCCTTTATACAAAACTCTCTTATACATATGAGTTTTTGTGGATTTATTTTTCTAAAGAAGCCAGACTAACACAAATACAAAGGTGAGGAGCTGTGGTAGATATCAGAGATGGTGGAGTGGAATAGCATTTGGGGAAAGTTGGCAATTAACATCTACCTCATGGGAACTAGCCTTGTGCAATTCCTTCTAAGATTATTAATCCGTGCATCTACATTTCAAGCATAAAACCCAGAAAGGAAGTAGCTTAATTTTCTTCTTTCAGCCTTCAGTAATATTTTCTGTGGCATAGCAAAACATTTTATCAGGTAGTAAGATTAAGCTGAATGTATAATTCTATTTGAGCCATTATTTTAAAAATGGAAAACAGAAAGACCTTTTCAAAAATGTATTTTCTAAGCACTTTATATATACTGGTCAATATAATGAACTACATTTAAACTAAATAAAACAACTTCACTTGAATTGCAAAGAGCTGGAATAATTTTAGGTATAATCAGGTAAGTCCACATCATTAAATAATAAGCATTTATTATTATTTTAAAGGCTCTGATGTTTTAAAGAAAATTTAATATTAAAAACACTGAAACTTGTTAAATAAATTAAAGATGGCTTTAACAAATGGAAAACAATTGCATTTTCAGGAATTAGAGTACTTAATATTGTTAAGGTACCAGTACTATCTTAGAAAATAAACAGATTCAACTCAATTTCTTCAGAATTTCAAGGGCACATTTTTCAGTAATGGAAAATGCCAATCTTCTACCAAATATGAAATTGCAAGAGATCCTGAATAACAAACATAATATTGAAAAAGAACAAATTAGGAAGACTCATACTACCCAATTTCAAAACATGATTAGTTGTGGTTGTTTGTTGCAATTGAGTATATATACTTCAATGCATGATAACGTTTCTATAATCCATTGGGCACCAACCACCTCGTCCTGTGCCACCTTTCTGACCACTGGTAAGTTTGAGGCCACTGTGGATGCCATTAGGTCACCCATCTCGTGAGAGTCTCTTGTTTCAGGTGTTCATTAACGATGAGTGACAACTTAGGTTTTTCAGTCTTTAAGTGGTCCTTTGAAGCACATTTCCCTCATGTGATATGTTGTTTAATTTGTTGGCAGCTGATTCCATGGATGTTCATTATTTATCAAAGTAGAATTAAATCACTGACAGCTTCAAGTGTTTTTCATTTATGAGGATGTGATCAATCTAGCTGCAAAATGCTCATTTTCCCTCAAATTTAGGCACACTCATACAGAATGCTTAATCATCCTTATTTGGGACAAATACATTTGTATCATTTGCATACTAGAGTTTTTTAATGTGTATTCCTCCACATTTTCTTCATATAATTCAGCCTCTCAGATTATTTGATCCGTATTTAGATTAGATAAGTAAGGCAATAGGATGCAACCTTGCTACACAACATTTCAAACTTTCTACCACTTAAAATCCCCTATTCTATTTGAAGACCTATACTATAGCTTTAGTAATCAGAGCAGTGTAGCAGTGTTTTTTTTTTCTGAGATACACACACACACACATACACATATATCCTTAAACATATAGAGAGAGTTATTTATACAATATAAGAGTATATAATTAAGTATTGATACATAAAACTAAGAGTGTATCATTAAACTCAATGATCTATGATTTCCAATGAAGGATATAATTCAGTTTAGTGAGAAAAGAGAAAATTTTTCAACAAATGCTTCTAGAGTCGGCACATAATTCACATAATATCTGAATGTTTACTGAACATGTATTAATGATCGCAATAAAAGAGCAGAGTTCATAAAATGAATCAGACAAAACAAGAGGATCACATTTCAGAATTTTAAAAATAATTTTCAATAAGACCTCCAAAGCAGGACCAACAAAACAAAAACACATGAACTGAACTTTTTGAAATGCTATAGGCTTTAAAAACCATATGAAGACTCTCATGTACCTCCCCGTGTGTGTGGGCTATCCCCCCTCCATCCGTCCACGCCTTCAGGGAGGGGGCATGGGTGGAGGGAGAAACAGGGTGGGGAGAGACTGGTTTGGTGGCACGGAGGGAACAGGGCACTGGCCCA
>NW_022111372.1:6702398-6728018 GCF_000313985.2 Echinops telfairi | reverse complement strand
AGCGGATTACGGGAACCCAGGCGGCAAGAGAGTTTTGGGAATGATGAGGGCAACAAATGTATAGATGTGCTTTACACAATTGATCTATGTATTGTGATAAATTGTATGAGCCCCAATAAATTGATTAATTAAAAAAACAAAACAAAACAAACAAACAAACAAACAAACAAAAAAAAACCATATGAAGAGCTCTACTCTGAACACAATGGCTCCTCATGAGTTACTTGTATGGATAAATCTCCAGATCCATCATCCTAAATTCCTGAGTGGGTTCTAATTGCCAGCCATTCAGCTAGTAGTTGAGTTATTACTTACTTCACCACCACCACCACCCCAAGGTCAAAATAAGGAGCCCTGGTGGTGTAGTGGTTATGCATTGGGCTGCTGTCTTCAAGGTCGTCATTTCAAAGCACCAGCTATTTACCCCTAGAAAGAACGATGGGACTTTCTACTCTCTTATAGAGTTAAATTTCCAGAAACCTACAGAGACAGTTTTACTTGAAGAGTCACTATGAGTCAAATTCAACCCGATGGCAGTAAATGAGTGAGAGAGTGTCATATGTTTCCAAAATTAGAAATCTCTCTTCCAAAGAGAGGCTATTTGGTGGGTTGGAACTATCTACTATGTGGTAGCAGCTCAACCCACAGTCCCACATCCTTAGGATCTCTTATAGTATGTAATAAAAAAAATGTAGGATCAACAAATACTAAACTATATCTTACTAATTACATAGGAGAAAAAATAAAAGTGATCTTTTCTGCATCCACCAGCTTGTGATCCTCCTTCACTTACCCGCTTTCTGATTGAGGTGAGAGCAGATGCCTGTTCACTTATTTTTGTAATATTTTTCCACTTCATATAGATACTTGATGTATAATAATTTTATTGTACTTTGTTTTTTTTTAACTAATTGAAACCAGACCATTTATACAAAAAGCATTGAAGTCAGTTTCAATTTTACATTTTCTCGTTTCATAACCACGCAGATATGTATTTAAATCTGAAGGGGAAAGAAGCTGAAAGTTTGCCAAGGCTAAGAACTTTTTCTTTCTCTTTTTATTTGTGGAGTATAATACCCATAGGGAAAAATGAACAAAACACAGTCACATTGCCTATTTCATCAGAACAGTAACAATATACAGCTAAAACACTGTGTATGTGGACCTTTCAATTATTCCCCATCCTGTCCTCTCTTCTTTGCTTCCTTTTTCCCCATCCACTGCTTTACATAGCATTTAATGTCAGCATCTTTTGTTGTAAAAACATTATTTTTAGTCCCACCCCCATTTATAATAATGATATTATATGGTATTTTTATGACATTGAAAAGCCCATGATGTCTTCCAAATTGATGTATCATGAGGTATTCAACAGTTTCATTGTTGTTTTGTAGAGATGCATAATATTCCATTGAGTATTTGTCCCAGAGTTTGTCTATACATTGCTCCACAGATGGAATTTTGGGATGTTTATACCCCTAGCTATTACAGAAACTGGTGCAAGTAATAATTTTATGGAAATCATTTACATTCCAAAATATTACAAATAATTTAATACAAGAAAAACAGCCAGTAGGAAAAATATATAATACAAGGATACTTCAAAGATAATTCCTATTAATATACACAAACCTGCAATAGTGATGACCTATGAGTAGATATTTGTATGGGCATGCTGAAACGTGTGGGAGGTAGAGTGGAGTATGTACACCACTATGGAAACTTCATAGAAGATATTTACCTATGTGTATTTCATGCCAATATATCTATGAATCTAATGATGTATACAGGGGATAACATTTTGTAAACATTTTAGACATATTCCAACTCCTTGAGGTAATGTGTCCAGGAATAAGGAATCAGGGGACCAGGAACATACACTCAGAACAGAAAGATCAAATGACATAATATTGTTCACAAAGACAATAATCTGTATCTTGTTTGGGTTAGTTGTAGTGTGTTTTAAATAGCTTGTGAGCAGTCATCCATGGTGCAATTATTGGTCTGTCCCATCTAGAAGAAAGAATTGTGAAAATCAAAAGACATATGAGAAAAACTAGTTCAGAGGACTAATGGACCATGTGAAAATGAATCTCCCCCACCCTGTGATCAGATTGACTGGATGATACACAGCTACCACTACCACGTGCCCTGAATTACAAGGGTCTTGATAAAGTCGGAAAAGAATGTGGAACAGAACTCAGAATCCGAACGCATACTGGTCAGATAAAAATCATAGGACCCATAAAATGATGGCCCTTAGACATCCTTAATGCCTGGAACTAACTCAACGTGTTAGAATAAATCATTCTTCAAGATCAAAATGACAGCTTTTACCCAAGGGCAAAGTTCAGAGCGTTCAGAAAGAAGGAGCAATGGGCACAGGGAACACAGGGAGAAAGGATATATGAGGGTATGTTTAGCGGGTTTCGATGGAAGAGTTGAAACAACATATAAATTGTTGAATGTAAAACTGGTTATCTCCTCTGTAAATAGTCACTTGATTCACAATGAAAAGTATTTCAATGTAATGAAAAAATTCCATTTTTCCACAAACTTTATGAAGCCTGATGAAGTTTTAGGATGAATTATCTGGGGAAGCAAACCAGCATATCTACACGTGTATAAATATGAAGAGAGAAATGTATATCAAGAAAAGGGTTCACAACATTAAAGAATTGCGGAAATTAGGCTGGAGGCTCTGCTGACTCATATAGGTTCTGGGGCTGATGAACCAGGAAGTTGAAAGTGAGCTAGGAATCTGGAGAATAAAGCAGGAAGATCAGAAGTTGGTAGAAGCAGAAGCAGGTCAATCAACAATCAGAACGTCAGGTGTTTGGCTGCAGGTCAGATGGGAGGTCAGATAGCAGACAGCTGATGGTGCCCAGGGTTAGCAGGCAATATGTTGAGCCATTAACTAAAATCCAGATCAACAAGTTAGATCTAGAATAAAGACCCAACAAGAAGCAAAATAGCCTCACCATAGCATCTACTTATATAGAAATTCTGTAAAACTCCACAGGAAACTTTACTTCAATTGCCTCTGGGCTATATAGCCTGAGAAAAAAAGGGTGGTGGGGGGAGGGGGAAGTTGCCCTAATATTTTTTATAACTGATTTGGAGTTGGAGTTTATAACCATTTGGAGTTGATCACATTGTGTTATTTAAAACCATGGAGACCATAAATGTCAAACTGACTCAACTAAGGTAACACAAAATCGATCATATCCTCTCAGCATACTTCTTTTGTTTTTACTAAAATATTTATATATTGTTTAATCTATCAGTTTCATATTTGTTTTGTTTAAATTTCATGCATTTTTTCAAATTACCAATTTAATGTACATGAATATAATTTACATGAGTAATTTCTTTACAATCCATGACATGTAATTTCTTTACAACCAATCCCTAAAATAACATTAAAAGTACATATATTATCTAATATATATATTAGATAGCAAGTAAAAAATATTAAAATTTTCATTAAACAAAAACATAAAACATGAAGCTATTGTTTTTCAGCACATCTTATACCCAGTTCTCTATACTTCTGGAGGCAGTATTTAAATTTTTCTAGCTGTCCCCCATAGAATCCTGTGCTCTTCAATTACTTCATGTAAAAATGCAAATTTAGTCAACTTTCAAGGACTCAAAGTATGTTTCTTTTAAATATATTTGAATTGGGGGAGTAAAAATAAATCTGAAAGAGTTTAGGGATGTGGAGCTAAGGTTTCACAATGAAATTTTTTTAGTAGGCCCTTGATGGCATAGTGGTTTCAAGTTCAGTGGCTAATTGCAAAGTCTTCAGTTTGAAACCATCACAGACTCCATGGGAGAAAGATGGGGCTTTCTACTCCCATAAAGAGTTACAGTCTTGGAAACACAAAAGGGCAATTCTACCCTGCCCTATAGTGTTACTATGAGTATGCATCAATTTGATGAAATTGTTTTTTTATTTTTTTTATTTTGCTATCCTATAAAAATGTACAGGTAAGTTGTTGCAATAAGGGAAAAACCCTCAATGCATATTTCCTAGCATTTTTCACAGAAATGTAGTCATCATTTTTCTATAGATTTCCTCTTATAAGCCCTCATGATGATTAAATCTTTTGAGGAATTCTGCAAGATTACTCCTTTACAGACACATAAGAAACAAAAACATATTGTTGAGAATGATGGGGAGGGTGTTCAGCAGAGATGCAAAGCCCATCTGTAGACAGTGGAACAATCTCCCCACAGAGGGACCACATGGAAGGGATGAGTCAAACAGGGTGCCGTAAAGCATCAATGAAACAAACTATCTTCCTCTGGTTCCTTGAGACTTCCTCACCCCCGACTACCAAGACCCCAGTGCTGCTTCTCAATTCAGACTAGACCGGAACATGTACACAGGTATAGAAAGGGATGGTAGCTCACAACACACAGAATCAAGGAACAGAAATGGGAATAGTGATACCAGACGGGTAGTGGGAAGAGGGGGTGAGGAAGGGAGAAAAGAGGAACCAATTGCAATGATCAACACATAAATATACACCCCTCAACAGGGAGAAGAACAATAGAAAACATGGGGGTAGGGAGACAGCGGTGAATGTGAGAGATGAAAATAATAACTGTACAATCTACCAGGGGGTTATCGGAGGGGGGAGGGGGTAAAAAAGAGGAGCTGATATCAAGGGCTCAATAGAAAGCAAATGTCTAGAACAGAATAAAGGCAACATATGTACAAACATGCCTGATTCAATCTATGTATGGATTGTGATAAGGGTTGTACGAAACCCAAATAAAATGATTAAAATTAATAATATTAGCCTTTTAAAATCCCCAATAAAAGTCACCATAACTTTCTGAATTGGCCCCTTTGACATGAAGGCAATTGGCCCAGCAAATCCCGTTGCTAGGCACTACTGCTTCTGCACTTTTTTTTAAGGTATCTTAAGGATACTTAAACAAGTGTATTTCGGCATCACTGAGGGTACTTGTCTGCAGCCATCCATTGACCACAGAGATAGGTTAAAATTCCAGTTCATGTATGGATTCGAGTCCCAGTAGCAATACTTTTGACATATCCTCATATTCACTTATGAGTATGACTTCTTTATATTATTGTTTTCTCCCTTTTTTTATCAATGTTCTGTTTTATCTAGCCAAATAAGCATTGAGACTTAAACAAGCATTGAGACTTAAACATTAAGCTTACCATAAGTGTTTCTTATATGCAATTATTAATCATTTGAAAATGCTCTCATCATTGATATTCTCTAAATTTCTGTAACATTGAAAATACTTATAGAAAATATACATATTGCTATTATTGGCTGGGCCTTACTTTTCAACAGATTCATGTGAAATATGGTGTGCTAGTGGTATCTGTGTTTTCAGTCATATCACTCACTCAGTTTCCTATGGCAGAGAATACTTGATAGAAGAAAGGATTAAAGGCATCAGTACTATAAATTATGCTCTTGAAAAGTCCTGATCTTACCTGGAAAGATAAAAAAATTAGTAAAACCACTATTTCAATTCGGAAAAAATACCTGCTGAAATTCCAAGCTCAAGTAGCTAAGAATTTGAGAAACTTAAAAAATCTACGTCATTTGAAGGATTTAGTTATGGCATGGTGTCATTTAGGTCATGTCCATTCTTTACTCTTTACCTTTGTCTTCTCTTCTCCCTAAAACTTGACTAACTGATTGATCTCTGAATCAGAACCAGTTCTTCAAACCTTTGGGAGAATTTAAAATGACTTGAGAGTCAGTGGTTGTAGTTGCTGGATTATTTTACAGCTCAGCACATCTACGCTTTACCCGTTTTGCATGCCGTGTTCAAAGGATGCGTTAGGTGGCCCACTAACACTCTTTATGTCACGCCTTGTCCCTTTTGTTGACCAGGCAAATGTTTTGTTCCACAAACTCAAATTGTGTTCATTTAAAATGCCTTAAGTAATGAGCCTGGGCTATCCTCCTTATTTTTTTGAAAGAAATCTGCTCCCTAAAACCCTGCTTCTAATAATGTATTACCTAAGAGTAAAAATCTCCCCAAGCTGGGTACCACCTATTTCAGCACCTAAATTGAACTGTTACTGTAAATAATTTATTTATAATGAATAGGAACATCACAAAAATTATCAAATAAAAACAACAATAACAATATGAGCAGCAAACTATGGATGGAATAGCTATACAGACTATATTCTCTGTATCAAACACAAAATAACATTAAAAGTACATATATTATGTAAGTAAGAAACAAATAACAATAAATACAATTGAAAAAAAATCATTATAATTGGAAAAAAGATTCAGCAATCATAATGAACATAAAAAAGGTTGAAGTTACTTAACATTACTAGAATACAGAGAAATGTTTTTATATAAAATATAAACTTTGTATGAAAAAAATTTAAAGGATGTAAATAAGGTAACTGATTTCTATGAAATAAGCAATGAATTTGAGGGGGAATTAAAATTAACCTAAATTACAAAATAAACTTATAGAATAATACCCCCAAAATAAACAAAATCCAATTTAGAATATACCATCTACAAAGAAATGGTGAATCAGAAGAACTTATATACTTGAGGATAATCCAAGCTTCTTTCAGCACATTTTTTATGCTGAAAAAGCCCCCCAGTTTTATATAAAATTAGGTGCCTCAGCTTATATTCGAGTATATAACGTAATCAAAAATTATATTCATGCTACATATAACAACAGGGATAAATCAATTCTCACATACAAGTTATAAGGAAAGTCATGGATAAGAGGCTAAAATCAAATAGGCATCAGGTTTCTCAACAAAGACATTTTATATAAGAAAAGAAAAGCAGTGTGATACAACAAAATGAAATACACTTCAATATTTTAAATGTAATAAAACAGGTTAGTAACATTGTGTAATATAAAGACTTAGAAAATATAAAAATCATTGCTTCTGGGGAATATCTTGTCAATTACATTTAGGAAGGTAAATGGCAAATTAACTTATAACACTCAAGTATGGAGGCCCTTTGTAATAGATTGGTGAACCTGTTAAAATAGAAATTCCAACTCATTCCCACCCTATGGGTAAGAATTCAGTAGCAAATAGAACTCCCAACATTGCAATCATTTTTTTAAAGATCATTTTATTGGAGGCCCTTATAGCTCTTATAACAATCCATATATTAATTGAATCAAGCATATTGGTATATATGTTGCCATCATTATTTTATAAATATTTACTTTCTATTTGAACCCTTGGTATCAGCTCATTTTTCCCTCCATTGTCCCCCCACCCTCTTGATCCTTTGATAAATGATAAATTATTATTGTTTTCATATCTTACACCAACTGTTGTCTCCCTTCCCCACAGTTTCTGTTGCTCAATCCCCTGGTTTGGTGGGGTGTGGTTGGTATTTGGGGAAAGGGGTTATGTCATCAGTTCCACCTTCCTCCCCTCCTCCACCCACCTTCCCCCTACCCTCCAGGTATTGCTATTGACATTTCTGTTCCTGAGCAAGTTATCTGACTTAGCTAAGGTGTATCCTGAGTTCTTATCTGTACCAGTGTACATGCTCTGGTCTAGCCGGAACTGAAAGGCAGGACTGGGGTCATGATGGTAGTGGTGGAGGGTGGAGGTGGGTAGGAAAACTCAGAGAACCAGAACAATATTATGTGTATCAATCGATGCTGTATTTTGCCCTAGTTGACTCATCCCTCTTTTGTGACCCTATGTAAGTTTGTGGCATCTCTACTAGATGGCCGATTGTTTAACTTCAAACTTTTAAAACCCCAGACACTTTATATTTTGATAGCAGGGACCCATCTGCTGTCTTCACCACATTTGATTAAGCACACTTTGGCTGTAGCAATCTTGCAGGAAGAGTGAACATCGCAGAATGCCAGGTTGTTAGAACAAAGTATTCTTGTGTTGAGGGAGGGAGTGAGCAGAGGTTCAAAGTCCATCAATGTATTGCTATGTAAACGTATGTACATAGGCCAATACCTCTACTTTCATGAATTAGTATATTTATATATGTACACATCTATGCTTATTAAACTTCTATCCATAGCTTTGCCTCCTAGATCTTTCCTCTGTTTCCTTTTACCTTCTTCCTGTCCCACCATCACACTTGCCTTTCTTCTGCCTCTTAACAACTCCTCTCAGCTAGATTGCTGTTGCTCCAACACCCCCAGGATCTCTACATCCTCCTCATTGTTGCTTTTAATCCCTTAGTTGTTCTCCTGTCTATGGCACTGCCTGCTCACTGCTCCTTTCTCCCACCTCCCCCTTCCCCAAGTCACTGCTGGAACCGTTGTACCCATTGCTTTCTCCTCAGGCTTATTTCCCCTACATATCATATAGGGGTAGGCAAACCAACAATAACAGAGACAACACAAAAAGAAAACAAAAGATTGAATTGAAAAAGGTAAAAAAAATAATTGTAAACAAACATTCGTAAGTCCAGGTCTGTCCACTGACCTTTATGACTATCTCCCCACTGGTCCTGGTGGGTTCTGAGAACTGTCCTTCCTAGCCTGAAGTATATTTTGGGGACTCCTCAGGGGCTTTGTGGCTTTCTTTGCTTCTGTTGTGTCCCCTTCTTGGTTTGCCCCACTGTTGTGGATTCAGACTAGACTCACTCCCTGTTGTGAGTCCAACAGTAGTGTCATCTGTAGCAATATGCTCCAGTGAGGGAACATCACATCTCAAGCTGTTGTCAGCCCTATGTTCCTCTCTGTGCCTTAGCAGAACTGTGCAGGGACATCATCATTAGGGCTTAGTGTGCCGATATGGAGTCTAGACCCTTACTCTCTCTTTTTCCTTCTTGGTTTGCTTCCATGAGGGCATGGCTGGCCAGCCACTCTGCCCAAACTGTAAGTTTAGTATTGTCTTCTGTAGCACGTACTTCTAGGGAGGGGATCAGATTTCCTCTGATTAGGGCTGGACCTGTAGTCCACCCTGTTCATGAGTTGCTCCATGTGGTTACATTGCCCTCAAGGCTTGATGCACAGTGGTGGGGTCTGCATGTACACTCCCATTTCTGTGGAGACATAAACAATACCCTCCCAAAGATTGGTTAGTGCTTTGCTCCCCAGTGTCATCATCCCCTTTTTCCTGCCCCCCTTACCCCTTCTTTATGTTGGAATGACATGTACATCTTGGGTTTGGCCTGTCCCCACACGACTGCCTGTACCTCAACCCATACAGTGTGAAATAAGTGGCTTTTCTTCTATACCTACTGTGCTGATGATACTTACTTCAGTGGACTCATATTGTACTTATTCTTTTGTGATTATCTAACTTCACTTATCATAGTTTCCTCCCACTCTTCCCAGGAGATTATGTGCTTCATGTGATCATCAAGGCTTTCTAGTGATGCATAGTACTCCATTGTGTGTATGTGCCAGAGTTTTCTAATACACTCATCTATCGGTGGAAATTTTGATTGCTTCCAATTCTTTGTGAATATAAATTGTGCTGCAATGAACAGCAGAGCACAGACAACTGGCTAGTCGTGATCTATTTCTTACTTCTTCTGGGTATATACCAAGGAAAGGGATTGCTGGGTCATAAGATAGTTCAATTTCTGTTTGCTTTAAATATCACAAGATGGCATTTCACAGTGGCTGTACTTATCTATCTGACACGATCAGTGGAAGAGAGTTCCTATCTTGACAGCTCTCTGATTTTCTGATTTGAGCTATCCTCAGGGGTGTTACATTCTGTCTCATGGCTGTTTTAATTTGCATTTCTCTGATGACTAATGATCAGGAGAATTTTCTCATATGTTTATTGCCTATTTGGGTCTCCTCCCTAGTGAAGCTTGTGTTAAGGTCTTTTGCCCACTTCCTCAGGGAGTTAAGTGTTTTCTTCTTTTTGCAGGGTAAGAGGGTATCGTAGATAATAGTAATAAGCCTTTTGTCTGTTGTGTCATTGCTAAAAATCCTCTCTCAGTCTGTAGGTTCTCTTCTTACTCTCTTGGTGAATTCTTTTGAGGCACACGGGAGTTTTATCCTTAGCATATCCCATTTGTCAATTTTAGTTTCATCTGTGTATTCACCCTCCCTCCCTTATATATAGCTTATGTATTCCCTGTGCCAAGGTTCAGTGTCAGCTCTTCCCTGAATGCTTGGTTGATTTCTCCTGTGAAGACCTCTGGCCCAGGATCTTTTTTCATTGGTAGTTTCTTGATAACCATATATATTTCTTATTTTACCATGTGTTTATTAAGGTTCTTGATCTCTGTCTGGGTTAATCTAGGGAGGGATTATTTTTCCAAGTATTGTCTATGTCTCCATGTTGTTGAATTCATTAGAATGCCCAGTTCCATAGTACTTTATGATTGTCCTTTTAATTTCATTGTGATTACATGGTCTGTTGTGATTTCCCCACTTTCATCCTTCATTCTGGCTATTGATGTTTGCACCTTTCTCTCTGTGGTTAGGTTTGTCAGCGGTCTGTTGATTCTGTTGATCCCTTCAAAGAAACAGTTTTTTGCTGCATTGATTTTTTTGCATTTTTCTCTTGTCTTCCCACTAATTTAACTCTGCCCTGATTTTTATTATTTCTTTTCTTTTACTATTGAAATGTGTACTCTCCCTGCTTACAGTTAGCCTATGTATACTCTGCGCCAAGATTCTTCAGTTTGTCCTGATTCCTTTGTGGATTGTCCTGTTGGTTTGGGGTTTACTTGTAGGTCTGTGCATGGGCATTGTACATGGGGTGGTATTTCATTATCTAAAGGTGTATATTCATTGTTTCCAGCACAAGATGCTAAAGAAGGCATCCTCCTCCCACTTGATGTTTTGGGGGCTCTTGTCCAAGATCAGATGTCTGTATGCTGATGTTTTTATTTCTGGGTCTTCTGTTTTTTTCCAAGGGTCCAAGAATCATTCATTATTCCAGTATCATGCTGTTCTGACCACTGTGGCTCTGTAGTCGGTATTAGAGTCAGGTAAGGTGAGTATTCTGACTTTGTCCTTTTTCTTGAGGAGTTCTTTGTTAGTTCTGGGCTTCTTTCCTCTCCATTATGATATTGGTGGTTAGTTTCTCCAATTCTTTGACGTTTGATGGTATTTAAATTGAGATAATGTAAAATGTATATAGTACCTTGGATAAGATTAACATCTTTACTATATTGAGACTTCAAATCCAGGAGCATGGGATATTCTCCCACTTGTGGAGCTCACTTTTGGTATACTGTAGTAGGGTTCTATAGTTTTCTTTGTATAAATCTTTTGTTTTTATGGTTAAATATATCCCTAGATATTTCAGTTTGGTTTTGGCTATTGTGAAGGGTACGCTCTTCCTGATCACCTCTTCCATGGCCTTGTATGATGTATATAGCAAACCAATAGACTTCTGTTTGTTGATCTTGTATCTTGCCATTCTTCTGTATTCCTCTATCACTGCCAGTACTCCTATGGTGGAACTTTTTGGGTTTTCCATATATAGAATCATGTAGACTGCAAAAAGCGATAATTTCACCTCCTCTTCTCCCAGAAGGATACCTTTAATGTCCTTTATGAATAGGTGTTGGATGTTGTCAAATTCTTTTCCTGCATCTATCAATATTATCGTGTGAGTGTTATCTTTTTATCAATATAGTGAATAATATTGATGGGTTTTGGATGTTAAAGCATCCCTGTTCCTTAAATGAATCTCATCAGATCATGATGGGTAATGTGTTTTAATACTTTTGTATTCTATTCACCAATATTTTTCATCTATGTTCATTGGAGATATTAATCTATAGTTCTTTATTCATGTGGGACTGGCTTTGTAGAATGTTTGGGAGTTTGCCATCTTTTTATATGCTCTGGATTAATTTGTGGAGGATATGTGTCGGCTTGTTGTAGTTACATAATCTATTGTCAATTTGAGAATTAAGAGTGAGGGGATGGAGTTTAGCCTGTCAATCAGGTCACAGCTTGATGATGTCATTTGGAGACCTTAAGGAGATAAATAGCTCACTAGAGGCAGGACACAGGCTCATTCACTGTGAGATATTTCTTCCTCCTCTTTAATTATCTTGTTTGATTCTCTTTCCTGTTTGTTGATGTTTTCCTGATTGTCCTTGAGATCGATGGTATGATTCTCTGCCTCTTCTAGTCTGTTGGGGAGATCTGTTATCTTGTGTTTTGCTTTTGTTACCTCATTCATTAGTTCTTGTATTTCCCTTTGGTGAATGGACTTTGTCCCCTCTATTGTGGCGTGGGTCACCACATGGCTCCTCTAGCTCCAGGGCTCAGGCCTTTTAAAGCCTCTCTGTGGAGCCCCAAACTGGTAGACCCAGGTTTTGCCTTGGACTGTGACTTTCAGAACCTTTTGTCTTTTTCTGTTTTGCAATGTCAAAATTCTAGGCTGTGCTCTGGAAATTGGAGTTCTGGATTCCTTGTTATGTTAATATTATGCAAATGGACAGATTTCTGGGGGCTTACATTCAAAGTTACAGAAAGCAACACAGTCTGGAATTGAATGCATGTTCAAAAAAAATTTTTTTTCCTTCATATAGTAGGTTTGTGGGGGCCACTGGTATCAGGTCTGTGCCTTGCTGTCACCCAGGGAAGGGGGACCAGATTTGCTGACTGTGTTCGGGACCAACTGGATCTGAATTCTCCCCTGGCTCCAGTGCTGGTTGAACTCCTGTGTCACTTCAGGCTTTGTCCAGCACAGCACTGCAGGTTGTGCTCTGGGGAAATGTGTTCTATAACAGGTAAATAGCTCAGTGGCTCTTCAATTGCTGCAAATTAGTGCCTAATTATATATCCTTACACACATAGTAGGCGTGGATCTTAGAAAGGGGGAAATTGGGATGACTGTTGTCCCTCCATTCCTGGCTGGGGAGGGGAGCTGCAAAGCCATAGCCTCCTGGATCAGGGTGAATAGCAGAGTGAGGAACTCTGATTTGAGTTCTTGTGGCTAGTTCTTGGAGACTCTCTGCAAGCCTGAGATTATGACTACTTTTAGACAACAGCTTGAGGAAATTAGTGCTTGTTGCAGGATTCGGGTCTTGGGCACAGGAAGTGGTAGCAGACTCCATCCTGCTGGACCTGGAGCAAAGTTAGGGGAGTCTGCAGATAGATGCAGTGGACATGGAGCATTTCAGTGAGTTTTCTAATTGTTTCATGGATGAAAATCACAGAGGGAGATCTGAAACAGATCCTAGTACACTGAATATATTTTCAGCACCCAGCCCCCCAGTATTGGGCTCCTTACCTCTTAATTTTCTGTCTAACAATGGGAGTCCTGGGTGGCTGATTCTACCTGGACACTACCTTGACTCAACTCCCAACGTTGTAATCTTAATGGAAGCAGATTGCCACATCTTTATCTACAAAGAAACCCCACCCTTTCATTTAATAGGCTAATTTTTAACCACCCTACCAACAGGGATCTTATATAGATTGGGGATGACTATTAAATTACTTTACTTACTTGGTGCCATGATTTACTTGATATTGCTTTTTCTAGTTATAGTCTTTCTAACTCCTAAACCAAAATGACCATTTTCTTGATGACTTTAGATAAGAGAAGTTAAGGAAGTTGCTAATAGGGCTATATGGTTCAGTTGTGAGTCATTATTAACAGGATTAACTATAATTTAAAAATCTTGGAAATGTAACTAGGTTATTGGTCAGTTTTGTCATCAGACATGGTTTAAACTGAGACCTCTCAGAAGCAGGAGGGAGAATCTTACTGCCTTAAGAAAAGACTCGTTTTTCAAGGTGGAATGCAACGAGGCCTGGCATCATTTCCAGTGTCTATGTGGGATTTTAGGAACAGGTCAGGTATGGATTTGGGGACAATGGATCATGTGTGGAATGTGGAATGTGGCAACGGAGCCATAAAAGGAAAATGTCTGTCACTCTTTTGGGCCCAGCGAATGGTCTTCGTCTGACTCAACAGGGCCAAATGAGACAATGAGATTGTGTGCCTATTCTATGAGGACATATGTTGTAGCAGCATGTTCAGAACTGCACCACCATGTGGAAGATTAAGTTAGACAACAAACTTTGCTGGGCAGTGGCTTCCACAATTTACCCAGTACCTTCTCTTAAAGGATCAGATGTAAATAGTGGCTTTGCCATTGAAGAACTTAGTCTATTGTATTGAATGGTATTGGTCAGGTTTGTGATTCCTATTCTAGAGAGAAAGACAGAATTTGTCAAGCTTCCCCTCAAGTTCCTGGCTCAGGAAGTGAACATTCCAGGTTAGACTGTTGAAATTCATCATGAGTTGACCCACAAAAAAATGCTCCATATAAATAAATGACTGTCAGAGGTGTCTGTTTTTTCTTGAATTGGCTTCAGAAGACCTACTGCTGGTGCATAACATCACCAAACAGAGACTGGAGCCTAAGTAAGATGTAAAAAGTGCAGATCTGGATGCGGGAGTTGATGGAGACAACAATGGAGGCAAGTCACATTGTGAAATGACTCTGAAGCATAAAGAGCTATACAAAAAGAGTATAAGAACTGCTTGTGTTTTATAAATAGGAGCAGTTCAAAGTGCCGGGGGAATTTAGCTATTTACCTCAGGCCATTAGGTTGTGAAAATAACCTGTACCCATGTGCAGAATGCAGCCTGTGAGAGCTCAAGAGCATTATATGAACGAACAGTGAGGTTCGTGCTGGATGCATTTCTGGATGATGGCTTTCTCCTCCCCATATTTGAATATTTGGAAACCTTGCAGACAGACTAGGAAAAAATGTTAACTTGAATTATATCCTGATGCCCAAGCTATTCTGTCAATTCTGGCTGCTTTTGCTTAGAGACCTGCCTTCCAACACCTTCACACAGGTCTTGCTGGCTAGGATGCTCTTTGAGCTGCCAGTCTTTAGAAATAGGGAATTCAGGCCAATCTCCACATTCAACTGGATCATTGAACTAATACTGGCAAATACCAAGTCACCAAGACTAGATGAAACACACATTGCTTTTCTGCAATTCATTGGAAAGAAAAAAAAGAACTGGAGACTCTTCAGCTACCCCACCTCCCTTGATTGGCCTTGGGTAGTTGATTCCTACTTAAGCTCACCTTGCTAGGCTATCTCCCAGCTCCTTCAAATCATTTGCAAAGCCATGGGGTAATTTTATAATCTGTTGTCAATTTGAATGAGGCCTCTGTGTGGGCATGGCCTTCTCCTGGGAATTCTGGGAACTACTGTATTTATTCCTTAGAGGTGGGAGACACTCTTTCTCTCTCTTATAACTCCCTGTGACATCCTTGTAAAGAAGACACATGGAGAGAGGCTGATGGAACCAGACCTCTGGAACCAGAGAAGCCATGTGGAGACCCCTGCCAGCTAAGAAGCTTATAATGCCACTAGAACCACAAGACTCCCCACCCACTGGCCTATGATCTTCCTGCATACAGTGTTATTACATGTGTTTTGGAAGTCTGAAGAGGACTTTATAGATTGGTATGAGACATACGGGCTAATATCGGACTTATGGACTTGATTTGGACTGGGCTGGGATATTTTTTCAATATTCAACTGTTCTTGTATATAAAGCTCTTTCTTACACACATATGAGTGTCTCTATGAATTTTTTTCTCTAGTCCAGCTTTGAGTGTTGTGTTAGGCCAGGCTGACTAGAGAAACAAATTCAGAGACAGTCATATATGTTTAAGAAAGAGCTTTACATCAAGAAGTAATTATGCATCAATAAAATACCCAAGCCCAACTCAATTCAAGTCCTCAAGTATGACACTAGTCCCTAAGTCTCTCTTCAAACTTATAAAGCCAGGTGCAATGTTGCAGAATGCAGGGATATCACTGGTAAAGAGGGTGCAAGGTTTTGTGGATTGAATGGTGGTGGACATATCTCCAGGGTTTGTGCAGGTGTCAGTGTGGCTTGTCAACAGAACGGTGAAGGTGGAGGGGTGTGTGTGCGTGTGTGCCAGGACCTTCTTTATGAGAAGATCACACCTTCAAGGAGGCACCATAAGGCTGTGACCTGATTGACAAGCTAGACTCCACTCCTACATTTTTATATCTTCAAGATGACATGATATTACGTAGCTACCACAGAAATGAAGGAAAGGCCATGGATCAGGGCCATTAGTAAGGAAACCTTGACAGAGAAGATGAGAAGGATGAGAAAGATGCTTTTAAAGACCAGATGGAGGAAGAGGAAGGGGAATATATTGACCAAGAGGAGGAGCAAGATTATGATGATGTTGAAGATGTTGATAATGAAGAGAAGAAAGACCAAATGAAAGAGGAGGCTTTCTCTACAAGGTAAAAATATCCCACTGTATAGAATCCCAGGCCCCTAGCCTATAAATCAGGAGATTTGAAGAGCTATATGTTACAAGTTACCTCCGAATATATACAATAGGAAACATATTTTTAGGCTAGATTCCAAGTCAGACAGAACCCAGAAGAGATTAAGGTGGATGGTTATGACACCATTTTTTCTTTTGGATTAGCCTGTGTTTTTGGAGTTCTGGGTTTGTTTTGAAGCACAATAAATAGGAAACTCTACACAAAAGAAAGGAAATGAAAAAGTCAGGAGTGGCATGTGTCCTTTGGATCACAAAACCCTTTTTTAATGGATCTTCTAGATCAAAGAGAGACAAAAGTATGAAACATCAGCGGCAGATGAGCAACAGCAGCAGAATCAGAGAAAGAGATAGAATGAAGGCCATCTTGGACAATAGCGATTAAAGCTGTGGAGTGGGTTGCCTCCAGTAACTTAATCAGGGGATGTATAAGCCCTTATGGTATAGTAGTTACATGTTGGGCTGTAATTCCAAAGGTCAGCAGTTCGACACCACTAGCCTCTCCATAGAACAAAGACAGGGCTTTCTAATTGCATAAACAGTTACAGTGAGAAGCTCAATGGGGGAGGTCTACCTTGACTTATAGGGTCACTATGAGTCACCATCCATTCTATGACAGTGAGAGAGATGTTTGTTTGGGCACATAACTAGAATACAGCATCTTCAGGCTAAGGCTTATGATGCAGGATACTTTGGGCACTTATTAACAGTGTTATAAACATTGCCTTGTAACATTGCCCGAGCATGGCAGAAGCCTGTATCTCGAATATTTCATATGGTGAATTGAAATCTATTTACTTCAGAAATGAACCACATAATTATGAGTATGTGTGACCATTGCAATAAATATTGAACTCAGGTGAGAAGTAGAGTACATTACTATGGGTGAACAGTTAGTGTGGTAGTTACATAGTCTAGTGTCAATTTGGTAGGATTAAGAGTGAAGGAGTCTAGTCTATCAATCGGGTCATAGCCAATGAGGCCTCTGTGTGGGCAGGGCCTTCTCCTCAGAATTCTGGGAACTCCAGTATTCCTCCCCCTCTCTCTCCTCACTCCCTGCGAGACATTTCTGAGAAGAAACCACATGAAGCTACCCTGAGGCAGTCAGAGTTTTGGAGCTGAAAAATCTACATGGAGACCCCTGCCAGCTGAGATGCTTACAATGTCACTGGATCCACAAGACATTCCACCCACTGGCCTGTAATTATTTTGCACCCATCATCATTGCATGTGTTTCATGAGTCTGAAGAGGACATTATAGAGTGTTGTCAAACATATGGGCCAATATCGGACTTATTGACTTGATCTGGACAGGGCAGGGATGTTTACTTAATATACAATTACTCTTTCTATAAATCTCTTTGTTCTACATATATGCGTGTCTATGAATTTGTTCCTCTAGTCAACCTGGACTAACACAGTTGGTGTCAATATTGATACATTGGCTAATGTTGAACTTGATTTTCCTTTCCCCTGGTGAATTCAGAGGAAGTCTGCTGTCATGCCTACCTCCCCTTTAAAAATATAAAACCAAGAATAAATATTGGGGGAATTGTGACTTAAAATATCCTTAAAATATTAGTCAACAAAATTAGAAGGTCTTATATAATATGCTGAAAAAATATGGAGTCTAAACTTAGGACACATTTAATTCCAAGAAGTCATTAAAATTTTATACAATTGAATTAAAGTACATGTAAAAATTTAGTGTGTCTTTTATTCAATTTAAGAAGCCTTGATGGCATAGTGGTTATGAATTGGGCAGATATCCCCAAGGAGGGGAGTTAGAAAACACTGCTTTTTTATACAGGTAAGAGTTACCATCTTGGCAAATCACAGGGGCAGTTCTACCCTGTCTTACAGGGTCGCTATTGGTTGGCATCAACTTGATGGTAGTGAGTTTGGTTTAGGTTATATTTAAAATATCTTATAGAACAAGTTTTAAAGTCCTTAGATAAATAATAGGTAAGTCAATTATTGGATAAAAGGGAGAAGCAATGTTATGATCAAATTCATTATTATAAAAATGTTAGAGAACATATATTTTCACATGATCATCTAAGTAGTGGGATGTCTACTTTATTTTTAAGTTTCAATGTTTCTACATCTTTTAAGGTTATTTAAAACATTCCTTCCTGTACTACTGCTTGTGAGTGGATTCCAAATTACAGTGACCTTATATAGGGTTTCTGAAGTTGTAAATCCTTACTGTTGCAAATAGTCTCATTTTTCTTCCTTTGGAGTGGCTGGTGAGTTTAGGCTGGTGACCTTGAGGTTAGCCACCCAATGTTAACCTAATGGCCACCAGGGCTCCCCACCTAATCATAGACACTTGCAATCATAGACATTATAATAATATTTATAAATATATCCATATTCATATATTAATTAAATAGAACATTTTTTTGGAATCCAATCCCTAGTAGTAGAGCAGGAAATAATATTTATAAATACATTCATATTTATACATTATTTATGTGGGAGCTTAAAAAGTTCATGGGAAAATTCCATTATCTATTAATTCTCTATTTCCAGTGAACATTTTAAAGTTTCCTTTTATCATTGTGTTCCTTTCGAAATGTGTTCACAGTAGCAAATCTATTTATATAAATTTTTTGCAGTGCAATAACATGTTATTAGCTTATTACTACATCTTTTCAGGCCTAATATGTCCTACTTCAATCTTGAAAAACTTTTTTAGGATTAAAGAAAATACCGTGTATTATGATGAGGCATCAAATAAAAAGTAAGTTTAAAAGGTTATGTAAAAATTAGGCGTGCCATGGAAAATGTACTTTTTTTCCTTCACTTTAAGCACTACAGATAATTTTGCAGGGTGCGTTTTATAACAAATATAGATTTCCTACACTTTTACCAGTCTGTTGTACTGTAGTGACTTGCGTGTTGCTGTAATCATGGGCGCTATGCTACCAATAATTCAAATTCTAGTAGAGCCACCCAGAGTGAACAGATTTCAGCAGACTAAAACAGATTTTTTCAAAGAAGCGGGCAATGGGAAGACCACTTCCGAGTGATTAATTATTGAAAGCCTGAATAGTACTGGAACAATGTCTGATATGGTGCTGGATGATGAGCCCCCCAGGTTGGACTTAAACCAAAACCTGAACTCACTGTCGTCAAGCTGATTCTGACTCATGGTGACGCTATGAGTAAAGTCAATTTTATAATGTGGATGAAAAAAGGTGTTTGGGATTTTTATTTTATGGTTGGGAAAAACTCATAATGATAATAAAGGGTTACAAATATTATTGTTGTTAGGTACCATTGGCTTAGATGTGATCCACAGTGACCTTATGCACAATAGAAGGAAACATTGCACGGTCCTGCTCCATCCTTATAACTGTTCTGATGCTTGAGCCCATTGTTGCGACTAATGTGTATCCATCTCATTGAGTGTCTGCCTCTGTTTCACTACCCCTCTATTTTACTAAGTATGATGTCATTCTCTGGGGTCTGGTCTCACCTGACATCATGAACAAAGTATGTAAGACAAATCTCTCCATCCTTGCCTTTCAGGTGCAACTTGGTCATAGTTCTTGCAAGGAAGATTGGTTTGTCCTTTTAGTAGTCCGTGGTGATACTTTCAATATTCTTCTCCTGCACCACAGTTTGATAGCATCGATTCTTCTTTGGTCTTCTTTATTCACTTTCTAACTTTCACATGCATAGGAGTCAATGGAAAATGCCACTACTTGGGTCAAGCACACCTTATTCCTCAAAGTAACATCCTTGCTCTTCAGTATTCTTAAGAGGTATTGTGCAGAAAATTTTACCTAATGTATTATGTCTTTTGTTCTCTTGACTGCTGCTTCCATAAGCATTGATTGTGGATCCAAGCAAGTCAAAATCCTTGGCATCTCTAACCTTTTCTTCACTTACCTTAATGCTATCTAGTGGTCCAGTTGTGAGAATTTTGATATTCTTAATACTGAATTGTAGTTCATCGTGAAGGCTATAATCTTTGATCTTCAACACCAAGAGTTTCAAGACTTTTTTCTTTTCAGCAAGTAAGGTTGTGTCATCCACATATTGCAGGTTTTAGACTTCCTCCAATCCTGATGCTACATTTTTTACATACAAGCAGCTTCTCTGATTATTTTCTCAGCAGATAGATTGAATAAGTAGGGTGAGAAAATACAATCATAATGCACATCTTTCTTCATTTTAGACCAAGTGTTCAACATAAGATCAGTGAAAAAGAGAAATATCCTCAATGCAATGGGTTGGCATGATGACTGTCACAATGGGCTCTGACATAACAACTGCGAAGATGGCACGGGCCAGGCAGTCTTCATTCTGTTGTACCCAGGGTTGCCATGATTTGGAACCAACTCAAAAGGCCATAACAACAACAGTATCAATATACATTTGGGCTTAAAAAAGCACTTTTCCTGTGGTATAAATTTTACAAAATTAAAGTTATAAGGTATTGCATATCTGTGGAGTCATTGGTAGAGGTTGGTATACATGTACACACTGCTTAATGTGTATATATGCACTCCATGATTCATTAGAACTTTAGCTATTAATATACTACTTAGGGGTTGTTTTGAGGCCTCAGTAGACTTACAATACATTTGTTATTCAATCACAATTCTGCAGAATTAAACTCAGATCAGCTTTATTAATACCTCCATTGTCTACAACAAGATGAAATACACTGGAAATTGTTCACTTTGGGGAAAGAATGAAGTAATTTGCAACAGAGAGAGGTCATTTATAAACTATTTCAAGGAGCTGCTTGTAAAACTTAATGAAGACCAATAAAGAGAGAAGTCTTTCTCTTTTTGTCACTTAGAAAAATAAACTGTTTTGATTGTATGTCATATTTTTAAAAATTTATTGCAAATATCAAGAATGTATATGTAAATGGTATTCACTACACCAATGATCATAGTATTATTTTTTTCTCTTGGATATTTAGGCTTCATTCTTTTTATATAAACTAAGCCAAATAACATGTACAAATAATGGGAAAAGATGTCCCAGAATTGTTACCTCCTAAAAATGTCTTGTAACCTCATATATACCAAGAATAATTTAATTTTCTCTCATTTTAAAAACCTCTCCCTCCTGCTGGTATCACAATATTCAAGGCATTTGTGTGCCAACTACACCCCAGAACACCTGGTCAATCTTTTACTGCCAGATGGACCTGCTGATGCAGAACAAAACAGGGAATAGTTATAATAAATATGTCTGTAGGGAATTTTGTTGGCAAAATTATTGGTAGAGTCTGCCTTGACTGAAACGTGCAGCAATCCATAGCCTCAATTTATCGGCCCACAGCTAGCAAAATATTCGAAGGTGTCTGAAGACAGAACAATATAAGGAAAAGGCACTAGCCTGGAAGTCACTGAACTATTCAACCTATGCTTTCACTTGTCTTTTGGGGGGACACAATATTATATCTGTAACATTCTTGAATTAAAAACGAAGAGAATTTAAGTATCTTTTACTTGAGCATCATTCATGTTTTAGGATTTAAAGGTTAATTGGAATGCTAAACATTTTGGCATCTGATTTTAATAAACTTAAAATGTCTTGTAACTTGTGCAAATTTTTATTGTCATTATTTCAAAAAATGCACAGTACTCATATCGAAATAAAATTATATTTGTTCTGTTGCATTCAGGGTCATTATGTGTTGGAACTGACTGACACCACCAAGCAATAATATTGTTTCAGTAACATTTAATAAACAATTAGTGCTAGATAATTATTTTTCTCATTATATTTTTACTATTAGTTTCCTACAAAGAGTAACTATATTATTCTTTGCTAAGCACCGTGACAAGATCTGAGAAGCTATTTCCCAACTACCTAGAATTGGTCATGTAGAGTAATGAAATGGCACAAAGCCTCCTGTGCCACAGGGAATGGAAAGGAAAAGCATAATTTCCTTGGGAGAGAAGGCGATGGTCAGGGAAAGAGAAGAGTAATAATTCTGAAGTACATATGCTAAAGTATACCTGTGAAGAATATTTTCTTCCTAATAAAGGCCTTCTCTCTGGGTGCAGGGAGGCAGTGGTAGCTAAAACACGATGGCACCTTAGGATAAGAGCGTTATACAAATACCAGCATCTCCCAAACTGCCTCATGTTAGGATAGAGTAGAATGCAAGAAACATGTGTTTAGGTCACAGGACAGAGGAAAGGCACTGTTAAAAGAGTAATATTTAATTATAAGATTATACCATCCTTTTTGTATCACATAAATTACACACCAACATGCATCCAGTACAATAAGTAATATCGGTGAAAAGGCTGTCATCCACAGAATCTCTTGGAAGATGTGGTATTTACATAATCTGTCAACTAGAGTAAAGGGGTGGAGTCTAGCCTGTCAAACAGGTTGCAGCTTGATGACCTCATTTTAAGACGCAAAGGAGATAAATACCTCACTGGAGTGCAGACCCACTCTCAGCTTGACATTCCTACTGACAAGCCACATGGAAACACACTAACGGCAGCCAGAGCCCTGGAGCTGGAGGAGCCATGTGGAGACCCATGCCAGGACTGAGATGCTTCCACTGCCACTGGCTCCATAAGACTTTCTACCCATTGGCCTGTGATCTTCCTCCATTTGGTGTCATTGCATGTGTTGTGTGAATCTGAAGAGGAATGTATAGCCTAATATCAAACATACAGGCTAATGTTGAACTTACGGACTTGATCTGGACCGGGCTAAGATGTTTTTTCAATATACAATTGCTTTGTTTACAAAGTTCTTTCTTATACACATATGAGCAGCTATGCATTTGTTTCTCTCATCAACCTAGACTAACACAGAGCAGTAGCAGTCAAAGAAGCCGACAGAAGGAATAATATGGATGTCACTAGAGGTATTTAAATCCGGTGGAGCCAACCCTAAATATTAATGACATTTCTGATCCTAGGTGTATCAACATTAAATGTCTGATTAAAGCTCCTACATCATGTAGAAATTGCAATGGCACATTAGGAATGTTAAAGAAAAGTAAAAATAATACCTGGAAAGAAAAAGCAAGCCTCAGATTGAACTCAGACATGACATATCATAAAGAAAATTTAACATAACTCCATTGTTGAAAATGTACTTTGGTTAGTTAAAAATAATATATTGTAGCTTCTTCTGCAACTAATTATCACTTTCTCAAGTGTAACTGGTTGCTAAGTTAGAAAGAAAATGAAATATCATGATGGGTTCAATTAAAAGTTGAGTAGGCCTCAAAGGAAAGAAAGCAGAAAGGAGGGAATAAGTAGGGTACTGAAAGTCAGGAAGGGAGGAAGGAAAGGAACAAGCCAAGAAAGAATGAGGTAGTGAGCAAAGAAGGGAAAATAGAAGAGAAAGTGAAAAAGAAATGAAAAATGAAAAAAAACATTACAAATAGAAAAGTATGTATTATTTTGATAGATATCAATCCATGTGTGCTAGTAATCATTTTATGTGTGACTAGACAAAAGGACCCCACCTGTATCAATTGGTTTTATGATGATGGCTTGTGTTTTATAGTGCTGGAAATTGTCTTTGGTATTTCAAATATGAACAGGATTACCCAAAGAGAACAGGTTTCAGCAGAGCTTCCAGACTAAGAAGGGGCTACAGAGAAGCAATAGGTTGTCCACTTGTAAGGAATTCAACATTGAAAGCCTTATAGATAACATTGAAACATTGTCAGACACTGACAACCTCATAAATAAAAACAGCACATGGTTAGAAATGGTGAGAAAAGATGAGTCCCTAGGGTCATTAGGCACTCAAAATGTTATTGAGGAAGGGCTGCCTTTTCAAATTAGAATGGACCATAAAGTCTAAAATGGTGTAAAGCCTGCAGGGCCCTCAGTTACTGATGGGCCACATCTCAAAATTAGAAGGAACAGCTGCAAAGATCAGTTACTAATTAGAATTTGCAATGTATGAAATACGAATTTAGGAAAATTTTAAGCTGTCAAAAATGATGTATTTTGTCATTAGGAGTAACCCTCTTGAAATTTTGTTATATATATTTTTCTGTTTTTCGGTATATGAAACCCAGGAATGACGAACCTACAGAGATAGAAAGTAGGATAAGGGCTCCTGGGGGCTATGGTGGGCGGGTGGGTAAAGAGGATCTGATATCAAGGTGTTCAAGAGGAAGGGAATGTTTTGAAGCTGATTGTGGTAGCAGTTGTACTATACTGCTTGATGTGATCGAACTGTGGAATGATATGATATCTGTATTCATTCACAATAAAATGCTTTTGAGGGAAAAAGATAACCTAGCTGTTGTCAGGTGCATGTATTTGACTAATAGCGACTACAAGTGATAGCGCAGAACTGCCCCCTATCTATTAGGTACATTTTCCCCGGATAATTTTTGTTTTATTACGAATATTTATTTCTTCATTCACTGTTTTGGCCACGTAAATTTAAAACCATACTATTTATATATGTGGAAAGGAACATTTCTGCCTCATGTAAACTTATTTTAATGAAAAAAATTAAATGCAACACGCAAAGATTGTTATCCGAGGTCTTAGTGAACTGAAATGGCCTGGTATTGGCCATTTTGAATTAGAAAATGCATGGTCTACTACGCTTGGAATGACAGAATCAACTGGAATAGCATCGCATTCAATGTCTCAAGATCTTTCATGAAGTTCAGTGCTGTCTGTGATAGGATAATATCCATCAAAGTAAAAGTAGAGACAATACAACTATTATTCAAATGTATTCACCACCTACAAAATTTAATGATACAGACATTAAAGAATTCTACCAACATCTTTATTATGAAATTAATCAAATCTATAATCTAGATACAGTCACAGTTACTGGTGATTTGAACACAAAAGTTAGAAACAAAGAGGAAGGAAACATAGTTGGAAAATATGGTCTTGGGATAGAAATGAAGCTGGAGACTACAAGATAGAATATTGCAAGAACAATGACTTCTTCATGGCAAATAACTGTTTAAACAAGAAAAAACGCCACCACACCCATGGATTTCTCCAGATATCATACACAGAAATCAAATTGACTCCCTCTGTGCAAAGTGACAATGAAGAAGCTCAATATCTGCAATTAATGCCGGGCCAGGGACCAACTTATAGAACAGACCATTAATTCCTCATATGTAAGTTCAGGTAGAAGCTGAAGAAAATTAAAAGGAGTTCACAAAATAGGACCTTGTGTAGATACATTATGAATTTTGAGAACATCTCAGGAACAGATTTGTTACATTGAACACTAAGTGATGTCGCGCGCGGATGACACGGCGCAACACGGACCGAGACAAGAATGGTCAGGACCCTTCTGGTAGATGCAATCTGCGAAGTTTATTTAAGCTGCCTCTTGCTCC
>NW_022111372.1:6669623-6700070 GCF_000313985.2 Echinops telfairi | reverse complement strand
GCATGCGCAACAAGCTTGTTTACAGCTTAGCTCTGACGATGCGGGCGCGGTCCGGCGCCATCTTGTAATGGCGTCCACAAAGTGACAGAAGACCCCACGAACTGCAGATGGTATAAAAAGCATACAAACTGAAGAAAGCAAAAAGTAATTAAAAGCATAAGAAAGAAAGAAAATATAAGGGTAGATGTCAGAAAAGACTCTTAAACTTGCTCTCAATTATAGAGTACCTAGTGCTCATGGAAGAAATGAAGAGGTAAAAGAGTTGAGCAGAAAATCTCAAAATATATATATTATCTTCTTGAAGTAACTTTTGAGAGAGAGAGAGAGAATGAGAGAGAACGAGAGAGAGAGTTAGAAACCCAAAGGTGAACAGCAAACTCAACATATTTTAAATTAAAACTAAAGAAAAAATGCAACCATTTAGTTGTAATTTTGAAAGATTCTATGGGCAAAAGATTAAATTATGCAGGAAACATGAGAGAGAGAGAGAAATAAAGGAAACACGGAGTCACTGTACCAAAACAGAAGTAATTGATTAGAACAACCAATGGGACTGAAGAAAAATGTAAAGGTTCACTGAAAGGATTTGCCAAAAACAAGGTTCTAGCAATTGATGTAATACCAATTGAAATGTTTCAAGAAGCTTATGAAGCACTATGCATACTCATTCATGTATAAAAGAGTATTTGGAGATAGTACTAAACCAACTGACTGGAAGAGATCCATATTTGGACCCATTTCAAAGAAAGGTGACCAAACAGAATGCACAAATTATAGAGCAATATCATTAATATCACAAACAAGTAAAATTTTACTGAAGATCATTCAATAATGGTTGCAGCAGTACACTGACCAACAGGTACCCGAGGTTATGGCAAGGTTTTGAAGAATACACAGAACCAGGGATATTTTTTTGCTGATATCAGATGGATCTTGACTGAAAGCTGAGAATACCAGAAAAGTTGCTTACTTGTATTTTATTAACTATGCAAAGGTAATCATTTATACAGAGCATAACAAACTATGGATAGACTTGTAAAGAATGAGAATTCCAGAACACTTACTAGTGTCTGTGCAGAAGCTGTACATGGATCAAGAGGCTGTTGAGGGTGTAGACCCAGGGAATACTGCCTGCTTCACAACCAGGACAGGTGTGTATTAGGGTTGTATTCTCTCACCATACTTATTCTACCTGCAGGCAGAGCAAATAATCAGAGATGCAGAACTATATGAAGAAGAACACAGGATCAGGAGTGGTGGAAGATTTATTAACAACCTGTGATATGCAGATTATGCAACCTTGCTTGCTGAAAGTGAGGGCTGAAGAACTTGCTTATGAAGAACAATGATCACAACCTTCGGTATGGATTACAACTCAATCAAAAGAAGACCAAAGTTCTCACAACTGGACCAATAGGTAATTTTAGGCAGGGTTCTCTAGAGACGCAAAACCAGGACACATGATTTTTAGAAAGATAGATAGATAGATAGATAGATAGATAGATAGATAGATAGATAGATAGATATAGATGATGATATAGAGATAGAGATATGGATAAGTTTATATAGCAAAGAGAAATATAAAAGAAAATTAGTCGCCACAGCAGTACAGAAAGCTCTATCGAACTCACTTTTGTGGGTCAGTTAATATACTGACGGTCCTTCCAACTCGCATGGCCACTAGGCCAAGGCCAAGGAAGCAGACAGTAGGACGATGAAGTGGCGAGGTGCAGCAGAGGCCATTAACACAGTGTGGCAAAGTAAATCAGAGTGGAGCCTCATGGGGTAACAATTCAAGGTGGCTGGCTGGAGGTATGGGGTCTGGAGTGGTGGCAAGAAGAGTGGAGTCCGCCCACAGGTTGAAGACATGTCAAAATGGGGCAGTGCCGAGACATGGAACAGCATGGTACAGTGACTTGGTATAGCGACTTGGTCACCACTGTCAACAGTTGGCTCGGCAAAGTGGAGCATAGCACTGGCCCAAAGGTACCACAGCTCATATGGTGGGGCAGGGAAACAAGATCAAGCAGCATGCTTGCCTGACCACCAAGAAGAAAGAGGGGCCAACTTCCAGAGAGACCTTTATCTCAGTGGCAAGTCCAAAGGAGGTCAAGGACTGCTGAGGAATTAGGCACTGAAAACCTTTTGAATAGCAGGTTTTGTCAGATACTGAACATCACATGCATAACCGAATAATGTCAGGGATGATGCCAGAAGATAAGCCCCTCAGGTTGAGAGACACTCAAAATACGATTGAGGAACTTCATTATAAATGGAAAAAAACGATTGAAGTTGTCATGGATTTCATGTTGCTTGGATTCATAATCAATACTCAGATAAGAAACCGTCAGGAGGGAGGAAGATGGTGTCCAGGTAGATTTACCTGCCTGGAGCTCCTGCTGCCAGACCAGAAAATTAAGAGGTAAGAAGAATGAGACTGAGAGGCTATAAAAATAGAATTAGGGTACTATACAAATGTATAAAAAATACTATAGAATTCTATAAAAATACAATCAGGGTACTAGGGTCTGGCCCAGACCCCAACTTTTAAAAGTTTCACTCACAAGACACACTGAGAATGCACTGAAACCCTCTTGGCTCATTGTGCTGGACTTCTGAGCTCCCACGACCATTGATTACCCCAGGCTGCTGTCTAAAAGTGGTCATAATTGCAGACTCAAAGAAAGTGTCTGAAAGCTAGTCACAAGACCTCACACCAGAATTACCTGTACTTTTAGCTACTTTGAGCTCGCAGTCTGGGGGGTTAGCACAGATAGATTTGCAGCAATTGAACAGATGTTGGGAAATTTACCTGTGTCGGATTGCAGTTTGGCAGAGCACAAATAGATAGCCAAATTCAGTTCCCATTGGCTGAGAATTCAGTTCCCATTGGCCAAGAAGAAAATAACCTCTCCGATAAGCTAGATCTCCTCCCCTAGGGGTCAGCATGACATCCCTGAAATCAGGGCACCCGACAATCCCATTATAAAAGGGAGAAAACACATTTTCTTGGTAAAAACTTCCAATCCCAGGCATACTGTTTAACTCCAAGACAAATCTATAGAACATATTTTAGCATACATTAACATAACAAGGTAGCCAGCGCTAAGGAATGCCAGAAGTTAGCTACTGAACATAGCCCAGAGCCTTTCAACCTAACAATGAGCCTCTGGGGCAAACATCAGTCTCAGAACAGTTTCACTAAGCATAAACCAACAGCCCATAAGCAGGGAGCTAATTTAATTCAATTCCAGTTGGGGGGCGGGGGGCGGGGGGGGACCTTCTTTGAGCTACTGGGACATCAGCAGACTCAGCACAAACTAGGGCAACTCCACAAGCTCAACTAGGGGAGCTATTGTCCACCTTTAGTGGACATATATGCAGCTGGGGAAATCCTGCCTCTCCCTTATAGTCCTTCTCTTGGCTCAGGAATCCCTTGCTTGTCCTGGGGCCCTAAACGTGGCTGAATGAACCTACTCCTGCCTGCTACAGTGCTACCTATGGCAAAAGGCAGCTATACTAATCATCTCCAGAGCTCCACACCACTATGGGGACCTCTGCCTGACCACTGTGATCTTGACTATGATGGTAATTCCGCCCAGCATCCTGTAGGACCCTACACCAAAGTGAGCACACTCCCCGGCCACCTTGGGGCAGGGTTTAACCCCCTCCAGCCTGACATTCAGGGATTCAGAGATCAGCTATCGCTTTACTCTTTATTTTTTTTCTTCTATCTTCTCTCTTTCCCACCAGTCAGTCTCAATGGGCTCAGTTGTGTTTTGTTGGTTTTTTTTTCCTCTTTCTCTAAATTTGCTTTTTCTTTCTGTCTTCTTCTCCACCACCCCCACCCCCACCCCCCACCCCCCTTCTCTCCATCTCCTTCTTTTCACATGCCACTGCTGACTTCTGACTCCCTACCTTCCGCCTAGGGCAACTTTGCCCACCCAGCGAGGAGAGCTTCAGCCTGCCCTTTGTGGCAGTGCTGCACAACACGGCATGAGGCCACTATAGCAGCCCTCTCTAGTGCTCCACGCTGCTGGGGAAACCTCCGCCTGGCTTCTGTGGTGACCTTGCCGATTAGGGCAATTCCACCCAGCATCCACGGGGCTCTACACCAAAGGGGCACACCAATCTGACACCTTTGAGCAAGATTTAAACGCCTCCAGCTCAATGGCCAGGTGATCGATAGGGGCTCAGCTATCTCTTTATTTATTTTTATTTTTTTCATCTTCTTTCTTCTTCTCCTATCTCTTCTCTCTTTTCCACCACAGTCTCACCAGACTCAGTTTTTCTTTTTTGTTTTCCTTTAAATTTTTGTCTTTGTTTTTGTGTGTGTGGTTTTTATTTTTGTTCTTGTCTTTGTTTTTTTTTTTTCTCTCTTTTTCTTCTCTTCCCCCTCTTCCCTTTCACATGCCACTAGCAGTCACCAGGCCACTCCTCTCCACTTAGGGCAACTCCCACTGTCCAGTTGGGGAAGCTCCCCACCACACCTGTTGGCTTTACATGCAGCTAGAGAAACCACATCAGCCCACCTCTGTACCCCAAATGGCTGGGGGATCACCCCTTCAAATGGCTGGGGAACTCCGGCCTACACCCCACAACCCTACAAGTGACTGGGGGAACCCCAACCTGCTCTTTGTGGTGCTCCACGCTGCTGGGGAACATCTGCTCAAACTCCACAGTGATATCTCTAACTAGGTCTGCGTGAATGCTGAGGCTGCGTGGAAGCCTCTGCAGTAAGCCTGGCTGGCCTGTGGCACCTGTCGAGGTGGGGCAGGCTCCTTGAGCACCTAAAAAGAGGCAGCTAGTGGGCTTCAGACCTCAGGAGTCTGCAGGGAGTACAGGCGATGGGGTTGATGTCAGCTTCTGTTTTTGAGAAGTGCTCTGGGCTGTCTCAAGGATCAACTGACAACCTTGACACCCCCTACTCAGCCTCCAAATCTCCCCACTCACCAATCTCCATGGAGCTCCTGGTGTGAACTACCTACCTCCTCATCATCTTGCCCTGCCTCCCTACATCAGTATGCATTTCTATCAAGCTCTGCTATTAAATCCTGATCCTATTGTTCAGCTACAATGTGATCACTCTCCATTATTTTAATAGAGTGGCCTTATAATTACTATTTTGAGAGAGACCAGATGATTTTTATAATTTTAATGGAACAATAAAAATAAATTTCCTATGAAAATAAGACATTAGGTTACAAATAAGAATATACATGAATATATTCTACAAGTAAAAATATATGTGAATAAGAAAATAGGAAACAATTAAGAATACCTGCTTTAATGATTTTGATAGTTCTGTCCAATGCTTTTGTCATCTACATTTTTATGATTTTTAAACTAGGTGTTGAGTTCATTAAAATCCATTGCACTTTTTCTTCTCATCTCTTTCCTTTCTAATTGTCATTCACTTGACCCTCCCCTCCTTTTTAAAGTTTTAAGATTTCTCATATATTTGTATAAAAACTCAATTTTATTGTCTGGTCTCATCCCGCAATCCTGTTAGAGTTAACTCTTCTAAGGATAAATGAATTCTGCTCTCTCTCTTTGATTTAATACTGCTGTGCTGGTTTTTGTATGACATCTGTTGGGTTATCTCAGCTATTTCTTAAAACAAAACACACACAAATCTATTTCTCCATGGGATTTATGAGGTTGTATATATTAATGGAAGCAGATTAATATATCTTTCTGCAGAGTGATAGTGGGCTCAAACCATCCAACTTTCGGTTAGCAGTCTAATACTTACCCCACTTGCTACACGTCTCCTGATTTTTAAAAGGATAGACAAATGAAGCATTAATAATTAAATTTATATGCATGATAATTTATACATAATATTTACTTTATGACACAACACGAATATTAAAGTTTGAAAGCTCATCCTGCTAGGATTTCCACTTTGAATATATTTTACAAGTACCATGAATTTAAATCTTACTAAGGTATAGAAAAACTCACCAACCCAAAATTTTCATATATTGAATGTGCAAGAATGTAGAGTAATTTTTTGCTAAGGCAGTAACAACCTAATCAGAATGTTTAGCATGTTCAATTGTTGGTCCTTTAACATATCTATATTTAAGCACAGTAGGAATAACCATATATTTGGGATAGATTAGGATATGAAATGGGTGTTATTTCAGTCACTTGAAAATATTTGAGTATTAAAATCCTTATTTAGAGACAGAATATACATCTATTATCAGATTACTTTTGTGTAAACTATTAGAAATAACAAGGTCACATTTTTGGTAACATAATAATAATACTCAGTCTTTGCCTTTCTGACAGAAAATTGCTGGGATGGTATAGATTGGTAGAGTGCTTACAGCCAAACTTTCAGATGATCAAGCATATAGACATAGGGAGAAAAGATGTCAGAAAAAAATAATGGTGTTAATTAATCTTTGAAGTGTTGCCACTTATAGAGCCTTCTTTCACATTTGATAATTATTTTAATATTTTTACTTTGGTACTTGCAAATGCCCACTGGAGTTTGGAACTTCTGCATTCATATTTATTTAGAATAAACTAAAACTTTGTAAGATTATATTGGATTAAAACACAAGACTAGTGTAATATGTTAACATTATGTTATACATTATACTTCTCATAATATATGTTGAAATATTAATTAACAGTAGCTTTGAAAGTGGCTTTATTTAGTAATTGTATACTTTACTATACAATTATTTAAGTTAATAAAAGGTTACACTGAAGTAGAGAGAGTTGTAATCTAATCTCAGTGCTCTCCTTAAAAAAGAAGAACAGAAAATATAGAGATATGCAGAAGGAAGAGGACTAAAGAAAATAGGAAGAGACAAAGAAGGATGTTTTTCTGAGAATGAACAAGTGGGCATGACTTTTCCAATAAGTTTGCATCAGTGAATGTCTCCTAGAGATTCCCTTTGAAATGTTCTATTCAGCTCTTTAATTTTTTTCAATTTGCTTTAGCTACTCAAAGATTAAGAGAAAATTTCAGAGTCTTTTCTGACATCCACTTTGATTTTTCCTTTCTTTCCTGACTTTTTAATGTCCTTTTTCTTTCTTCATGAATGATGTTCTTGATGTCCTCCCACAGTTCAACTGATCTTTTCTCATTAGTATTCAATGCCTCAGATCTGTTCTTGAGGTGTTTTTAAATTCAAGTGGGATAGACTTAAGGTCATATTATGGCTCTCATGGATATGTTTTAATTTTCTTCAGCTTTAACCTGTACTTACATATGAGCAATTGATAGTCTGCTCTATAGTTAGTCCCTCATCTGGTTTTAGCTGCTGACATTGAGCTTGTCCACCATCCACAGATCTATTCCAATCAGATTTCTGTGTATTCCGTCTGAAGATTTCCGTGTGTAAAGTAGCTGTTTGTGTTACTGAAAAAGGTATTTGCTTTGAACAAGTTGTTGGTCTTGCAAAAGTTGTGTCATATGATCTCCAACTTGAGTTCTATCACTAAGACCATATTTTTCACCTACTGTTCCCTCCTTTTTGTTATCAACATTTGCATTCCAAATGCCAAGAATTATCAGTACATCTTTTTGCATATTTGATCAATTTTTTGACCGAAGGCATTGGAAGAATTATTCAATTTCTTCATAACTAATTTTGTTCTTGGTGCATAAATTTGAATAATAATTGTATTGATTGGGCTTTCCTGAGGCTATCTACAGATAACATTGTACTTCAAGACTGATTTTAAAATGTGCTTTCTGACAAAGAATGCAATGTCATTACTCTTAATTGTATTATTTTTGGCATAGTAAACCATATGAATTTCTGATTCAAAATGACCAATTAACAGTACATGTAAGCTCACTAATGGTTAGCATATCAACCTTTATGAATTTCATTTCAATGAACTGAATCCTGTTCCTAGAAGGTGACCCATATGGCATTTAAAATACCAGTGACATAGTTTCTAAATCGCAGAAACACACAAGGCACCACAGTAAAACAAACTGATAGACATGTTTCAGAAATACTAAGTAGTCCAGATCAAGTCAGGCTTCTCCTGATTCATGAAGCAGGAAATGATGAACAGGGAGCAGGATGAAAAAGTAGAGGTGGCCAGGGGCACTGGCTGGCAGAGGTAAACAAATCTGAAATGGGCTGAATAAATCCACTCTTGGCTCCTGGGATTGGAAAGTGAGGAAACAAGAAGTTAAGGACCCAGGTGCAAGATTCAGCTCCAACAGAAGATTCAACTCCTCCTAGTACCTTTCTTACACAAAAGATAATACCCCTAGGAGGTGATGTCAGACTGCGACTGGATTGATTGGTTGGACCCTTACCCTTACCCTAATCAAGGAATGTGTAGTTGATATAATCCCTACCCATCATAATGACTTTTAAACAATAGCTGAATATAGGAATCCAACCTCAAAATGAGGGTCTGGCATCCTGACACTCAAAAATTTGCATGTTCTGGGCTATGGATGTACGTGTGCAGAGTGTCTGAAAGGGACACACAGCTGCATAATATATAATACTCCATTCTGTTTGTTAAAATAAATATGAAATTCATAAAATTCATATTTAGTATTCTCACAGATATTTCAGTTTATATATAAATTATGGTCTATGTTTAATTTAATACTTATATAATATGCCTTATTTTTTGCTTAGCAGAAGATGAAGCTTTTATCTTTATTTAAATTTTCTACCCACTTTTAATTTTAAGGAAGTAAAAAAAAAAATTCCACCCATGTTCATTGCTGGTTCATTGAAAGAAAAGAACCAGAAGGTGTTAAGAGTGAAAGGAACAAAAATATAATTAAAATAATGAAGAGAAAGAAAAACAGGAAAATAAGTCAAGAAAAGATAGAGAGTGGAGAGTTCAGAGAAGTGAAGGAAGATAGGTAGTCCCATCTCCTCAGCATGGACTTTCAAACAAAGGATGTCACAGACATATCATGAAAGCTTCTGAGTTAGTTAAAGTTTATTGTGCCAACCTGGCCAATAAACACATGTAGGGTTAATTGAAGGGCAGAGGGATAAATGGCTTGGTGAGATTTGCCTTTCTAGTTCTCTGATCTCTTGCTTCTGATGGTCAGACCAGGGTGCAATTGCCTTAGCCAGTTCCCTGCTTCATCCAGCAAGGATCACTTCTTGCAAGACATCCCCACGGAGAAGCCACATGAACCTATCCTGATGCAGCCCTGGGTGCTGGAGCAGTCGTGTGGAGACCCCTGCCAGCACTGAGATGCTTACACATTCACTGACTCGGCTTTCCTACTGCAGTGGGCATCACTGTATCTGTTTTGTGAGAGGAAGGAGGACTTTATGGAGTGGGGTCAGACATATGGGCTAATGTTGGACTTGTGGGTTTGGGCAGCACTGGGTTGGGATGTTTCCTTGATGTGCACTTAATCTTTATATAAAACTCTCTCTAATACATAAGTTTCTGTGGATTTTTTTCCTCTAAAGTACCCAGACTATTACAGCTCCCTTAAAACTCAAAGAAAAAATTCAGGATCAAGCTTAAGAACAAGAAATGAATGATAAAAGCTGATACTCAACTGGTTAGGCCATGATAGGATTCCAAGAAGCAATATTACTCTGATGGTGGTTATCTTACATGAAGGCAATCAACATCTATCAAATGGCTATACTTTTAGTGTACACTGCCCTGCTTTGTTAGATATCTTCTACTTGATTTTAATTGATCTTCTTGATCTTCATTTTAAATCACTTCAACATGAATTCATTGAGTCTTAAGATGTTTTAATATTCATCTTCAGTCATATATGCTGTGTACTATGCTAATATGTTAATACTAAAGCCAAGAGAACCTCTAAATAGCCAAAAATTGAAAAGGAAAGCCAGGTTCAAATCTTAGTGCTATGTCCCAACATTCTGGTTGTGTTAATCTGGGTAGACTAGAGAAACAAATCCATTGACATATCTGTGTGTATAAGACAGAGATTTATATGCAACAGCAATTGAACATTGAGAAAACATCCCAGATCAGGTCCATAAGTCCGATATTAGCCCACATGTCCAATACCAACCTATAAAGCCCTCTTCAGACTCACAAAGCACATGCAATGAAGCCCAATGCAGGATGATCACAAACCAGTGGGTAGAAAGTCTTTGGGTCCAGTGGTATTGTAAGCATCTCAGTGCTGGCAGGGACCTCTCTGTGGCTTCTCTGGCTTCTGAGACCTGGTTGCATCCATGTGGCTTGTCTTCTGCAATGTAGTAGAGAAAGAGAGGTGTCTTCCACCTCCAAGGAGGAAGTATCATATTTAACAGAATTCTCATGAAAAGGCCATGCTCACATAGAAGTCTCATTGGCTATCTCCAGATTGACAGCCTAGACTCCACCCTGACACTCTTAATCCTTAAATTGACACCAGATTAGGTGACTACTACACTGGTGAAATATCAATTACTTATATTCTTCTTTTATATGTTATATTTTTCAGTTCATAGTATTTTATGTATGTAGTGATGCAATGATATTCCAGAATACATTACATTATTGTAGGCATAATAAATAAAATCAATAAAACAGGAATAAAAAGAAAGGTCTACAAAATATAAAATTTTATCACTAATATTCTTAAATTCTATAAAACCTATTAAAATGAGAGGATAGAATTTCTAAGAAAAGGAAAAAATGAGAAGGGTAGATGTGTATCACAGTACACAGATTGCTGTAACATAATGTAGAATTATACAATCATTATTAATTTCCAATATCCCACTAGAGCATGGTGATAACTGAAATGATATAAATGATTAAATGGTATTCTCAAATGCTGTATGCCTTTAAAAAGGCATCAAAGTAAATTTTATCTTAAAAGAAGAACTATCTTGGCATTTAGAAATGAATGATCTATGGACAGGATAAAGTGAGACTGGAGAGATGTTTGAAATGGAAATGTCCCAAAATACTCAACACATTTTGGAAAATATTCTAAGATGTCAAATAATCCAGAGAAGTGACATTTAAAAAAAATTGTGTTCATTTTACTGACTTAATTTCCTAAACAACGGATATAACAAAAAAGGCCTTTAAAATTTTTTTCATATATTAAAACAAATATTAATGACCAAATTAAAAAATATCATATTCCTCATTTTATTTCTTCATAGCCTGAACATTAATACCTAAGTTGAGAATTTAAAAAAAATTCTTTTATAACTGGTCTAAATGTTTAGAATTGGAACTTTACTAGCTGAAAGCCTATTTCAAAGGTAGTTTAAGAAGACTTTCACAAATCATTTTCTTAATTTGAACCAAACCTTGAAGGCTTCAATTTAATTGAAATGTTAAAGTTGCATTTCAGGCTTCAGAGATCAAATCTTCTGAGAAAAGAGGGGCAATTTAGAGACAATTATGTTCTTCGGAATGTAATATGAATTCATCCTTTTTCTCAAATTAAGAATTTCCAAATTAAGATAACCCACAGATTAATGACTGGTAAATAGTACATCGCTGGCATGAATACCTGTGGGTACCTTTAAAGAAGCTATAAGTTAATCAGTTCCCTACCACATGCTGGGTCTCTAATGAAGAATGATGCTTTCATTAAATTTGCATGGTTTCAGTGTTCTGACCCTTCTAGTTGATTCTCCATATAGATACATGTCTAAGGCACAACTATGATGATGTGGCAAAAACCAAGGATTTGAAATCAGAAAGATGACATGAATATCCTGTTCCTGAGAATTCTATTGTAAAATGAGTTTTGACTATCTGAGACTCATTATCTGTAATCCTACTAAGGTATTACGTCCATTTTTTTTTTGTCTTACTAGATTCATGTTCAGCCCCAATCAGAAAACTTACTTTTTATTTTTTTTCATAGGTTGAACATTATTACCTAAGTTGAGAATTTCCCCTCAAGGACAGATATGAAGAGAAACTGGAACTATTTATGTCACAATAATTGGTGAACTACAGTGTACTATATAAATGTTTGAAATGTAAATTATTAAAAAGTGTCATACACTTAAAATAAAAAAAAAAATTCATATATTCAATGACTGTATATCAACCCTAGTATAAGCTTTAAGAATAATAACTGATATATGATCTAGTAATAAAAGGGTTATCTTTTAAAAAAAAGGGAAAAAGCTCTGGTGGGCAGAGGTTTCATACGATGCATTTTTCCCACTAGGTGAGCATGCAGCAACTCGCTCTGAGTTAGTGTACTCAGTGGCATTTCCTGGGAATGTTTTCTTTAGGCACAGTGAATTTTTTTTATAAAAGCAGTTTCTCTCAAACCTCATTTTGTGATGGCCTATTTAAAAGAATAGCATGAGGCTGTGAATGTTTGTGTCCTGCTCTGGAAAAATGCCTCAGAAACTGTTTTTTATCATTGCTACATCGCACCCTGTCTGGCTCATCTCCTCCCTGAGACCCCTCTGCAAGGGGATCTCCAGTGGCCTACAAATGGGCTTTGGGACTCCATTCCACACTCCTCCCATCATTCACTCTGGTAAAGATTTTTTGTTCTGATGATGCCTTATACCTGATCCCTTTGACAACTCGTGATCACACAGGCTGGTGTGCTCCTTCCATGTGGGCTTTGTTGCTTCTGAGCCAGATGGCTGCTTGTTTACCTTCAAACCTTTAAGACCCCAGATGCTATACCTTTTGATAGCCGGGCACCATCAGCTTTCTTCACCACATTTGCTTATGCACCCATTTGTCTTCAGCGATCGTATCATGGAGGTGAGCACACAATGATACGATTTTTTGTTCTTTGATGACAGATAACTGATCCCTTCAGGACCTTGTGAGCCAGGCACCATCAGCTTTCTTCACCACTTTTGCTTATTCACCCGCTTTGCCTTCAGCGGTTGTGTCGGGAAGGTGAACATCCTAGAATGCCAATTTAATAGAACAAAGTATTCTTGCATTGAGGGAGTACTTGAGGTTATTTCCTAAAAAAAAATTAAATATATATCTTTGAAAAATTTCTGATTATTTTTTTGGGTACTGCCTCATATATTTATAGCACATTAAATTTTACTATGCATAAACAATATTAGTCCTTAACATATGATATATGGAAAATTATATTCACCTTATTGAATGCATATTCTGAAGTGCATATTCTAGAATATGCATTTTATCCAAACATTCCAATATTAAGAAAGACACCATTTCTTCTCAAGTTTTAACATGAGAAACTCCACTCTTTCAAACTCCACTCTCTCTCTTCTAAAAATCTTGAACAAGTACTTGTACAGGTGTTGTTAATGAAGCAGTTGTTGGCAAGTTCCTTAGAGTTAATTCCAAGTCAGTGATTATGTGTATACCAGAATGTTCTTTCCAATAATTAAATCAATTTCATTGAAATACTGGATTTTCTTTGTGCGTGTGTGTGTTTGCTAGCTAGCTCTCTTCTGTACCAATCATGATGTCTTTCTCCAAGAACTGGTCCCTCCTAGTAATATATCCCAGGTACATGACAAAGTCTTATCATCTTTGCTTCCAAGGAGCATTTTGGCTTTACTTCTTCCAAGACAGATTTGTTCTGGAAACCCATGGTATATTTGATAATTTTCAACAAAACCAAAATCCAAATACATTGATTCTTCTTTCGTCCATCTTATTTATTGTCCATTTACTTTTGCTTAGATATGTGGAAAATGAAAATTCTATGGCTTGGATCAAACATCTCTGCTCATTAAGCTTTTGAAAAAGTCTTTTATATCAAAATTGCTTTAAGCAAATATTGCTGTTTCTTACTGCTGCTTCCATAAGTGTTTATTGTGGACACAAGTAAAATAATCTCATGAACAATTTTAATTTTTTCTCCATCTATCATGAAGTTGTTTATGGTTCTGTATGAGAATTTTGACTTTCTTTATATTGAGTTGGAATTCATAGTGATTATTGTAACTTCATTAGCAAATGCTTCAAGTGCTATCCCTTCCAGTAAGCGAGATTGTGTCATCTGCATACATGTTACTGAGACTCAATCCAAACTTGATGCTGCTTTTTAGAATTATTATATTGTCTTGTTTCTCAGATAATTTGCAGAGAATGTATATTAAAAAGTAAGGTAAAGGGATATAACCCCAGCATACACCTTTTCTGATATGATACAATGCAATATCTGATATTATACAATGCACTATGCCCTCTTTGTCTGTTTGCACAATTGTTTCCTGGTTTAGGTACTGATTATGCAGGACCACAATTAAATATTCTGGTAGTCCTAATCCTTACAACATTATCCATAATTTGTTACAATTATCACAGTCGAATGCGTCTGCGTATTTAACAAAACACAGACAAGTATCTTACTGGTATTCTCGGTATTAAACCAAGACCCATATGAAATCAACAATGATATCTTTAGTTCTAGTTCATCTTCTGAATCTGGCCTACAATTTTTAGTAGTTTCATCTTAATGTTCTTCTACAATTGCAGTTGCATTATTTTCAGCAAAATTATACTTGTTTGTTAAATTAATATTTTATAACTTCTATATTTTATTTGATATCCTTTCTTTGAAATGTTCACAATTGTTTTTGTGTTTTTTTCAAGTGTTTTCCCAGGTAGATGTATTTATAATTCCCTGGCATAGGTGAGGTAGTATCTATTCATTGAACTATCTCTATTGGTGTTCTGGAAATCCCTGGGTCCCTGTATTTCACCAATGCCATCTGTGTAGCTTTTCCTTCTTCTTTCAGTAACACCCATTTTTTATTTATACCAGCTTCTAAACTGGATGCACATTAACCAATTATTTTTGGTAACGTGACTTTGTATATTTCTTCCACATTAAAATGTTGTGTGAAAAAAAAGAAAAAAAAATGTTGTGTGTGTGTTGTTGAATGCGTTGAATAAATGTGAAAATTATGGGGTAAACTAGGTTTATTCCCTCTCTGGATTGCAATTCTGAAACTTTTTTTTTCTTGCAGTCTCTCACAACATGCTGCGGAAGAAATATTATTTTAAAGGTAGAATAAAAACAATCTGTTTATGACTGCAAAAATGTAGAAGGGCTTCAAATTTTCAAGAAAAAGAAAACATTGCCTTTTAATTAGTTTTTCCAGAAAAATGTCGATGTCCTCTTATAACTAACATTGAAAATTCCACAAGTTAGTATTGGAGTCTCTCATATTATCCCATCTTTCTTTCATTCTTTCTCTTTCCTTCCTTCATCCCTTCTTTCCTTCTTTTATTTCTTCCTTAATCAAAATTGAGGATGAATTTGCTTAAACGACCGCACAGCCCTGGTTCCTTCTTTTCAACAATTCTCTGTGATGATTCTTCATTGAAGGGGCTGTCCTTTGCATGGCAGCTTGTTTAGGAAAATCTCTGCCCTTAGTCGAGATAACCCAAAACATCAACAGACAAGAGCAAATTCATCCTCAATTTTGAGTTATATATACCTAATGACAATCAGTTCTAGTGCTCCCTCTGCCTCCCACATTCAATGCTTGATCCCCAAATCCCCTCACCCTCCCAATCCCATCCCATTCTCAATAAACCAACACATCAGTTATTGTCTGTGCATCCACTCTTTCTGTGCTTCATAAACTTGGACTCCTGCTAGAAACACAGAAGAAAATAATTTCTGTGGTGGTTACCAACTAGTTATTCGGCCAGAGAAAAAACAAGGTAGCCTTCTCCCGTAAACAGTGATAGCTTCAGAAACCCTAAGCAGTTCTCCTCTTCCTATAGCGTCCCTATTTGTCTGAATTGACTCATGACAGTGTTTTGTGTCTTTCTCCCCCACCTTTTTCTTTTATGTACTAAATGAATCTAGCTTTCTTCTAAACACATATCCTTTCTTCTATTCGTAAATCCTCCCTTATTCAACTGAAGGTCAATTCATTTTGATATTCAACATTTTAATATAAAGTGTTCCTTTTATGTAAACCCTTCAAACTTACCATGTGTATTTCTAACTTTTCAAACATTTCGATCATTCTTCCATCATCTCACTTTAATACAGCAAAAATTTGACTATATTCTAAGTGTATTTCATGAAGATTTTGTCTTTCTTTATGAAATTATTTTCTTATCAGAGTGCCTTTTAAATTATATTGTTGTTAGTGTCCCTTTCATCAATTCTGACTATGAGAGCCCTATAGATGTAGAGTAGAACTTCTTTATTGCTCCATATGCTTTTCATGGGCAAATGGCTAGATAGGTGTTCTGAAGTCTTGGTACATTCATACTACCAATCTTGTGTCTGTCATTTTACACCACCCACTGAGTACTGTTTTAAATATTTTGTCATTGAATATCTTGGAGTCAATTCCGATACATAACTACACTGTAGCTCTGAGTAGAACAGCACCGTGTTCTGCAATATTTATGGAAGGTTATTGCCAGATATTTTCCCTTGCCTAACTACTAAGTAGGTTTGAACCACAACATTTCAATTACCACCTTAATATTGTGTCACCAGGATCTTGTATGTACCACTTCCATGTAGTTCAATCGGATTCATAGTGACCTTGAAGGACAGAATAGGCTGTTCCCTATTGAGTTGACGCCACCTCATAGTGTCTCTGTGGGTCCGAGTAGAACTGTCCCTGTGAGTTTCTGAGGCTGCAGCTCTTCTTATAAATAGTTTATTGACACGTCACCCACATATAATTCAATAGTTCAATCATATCAAGAAGGATTGTATAACCATTACTACGATCAATTTTAGAATATTTTCTTCTTCGTTGAACTCATTGTGGTTCATGTACTTATTTGTTTAATTGTGGCAAAAATATACACAACAAAACATTCTGCAAATCAACATTTACACGTATCATTCAGAGTCATTGATTATACTCTTTACTTTGTTCAACCATGATTGAGATACTTTTCAAAATCATTCCGCCACTATCAACAGAAACCCAATGCTTCATCAACAGAAACTCTTCTTTTGTAACCCATCGTAACCTATGGTCGTTTGCTTTTTATTTATTTATTAGATTTTTTGTAGTTTTCTGGATAAAATATTCACATATTGTACACATCCATAGTTAAATTGCTTGTTAAAAGAGCTATATATACCTAATGACAATCAGTTCTAGTGCTCCCTCTACCTCCCACATTCAATGCTTGATCCCCAATTCCCCTCACCCTCCCAATCCCATCCCATTCTCAATAAACCAAGACATCAGTTATTGTCTCTGTGCATCCACTCTTTCTGAGCTCCATAAACTGGGAATCCTGGGAGAAACACAGAAGAAAAGAATAATAATAAAATCAAGATCAAAATAAAGAGTAATTAAGAAAAGACCACCAACACTATTTCAAAAGTCAGACAAGTAAGTCCTGTCATGGAATGTGAGAAATACTTAAAACTAGAGAAAATTCTAGCTTTCTTCTAAAGACCTGTCCATAATTTCTCCCTTATTCAAATAAAGGACAATTCATTTTGAGCTTCAACATTGTAATTTAAAGTGTTACGTTTATGTAAACACTTCACATTTACCAGTGTATTCTCCTTTTTTGAGTCAAGAGGACGGTAGGGTGGTCGACTGACCAAGTACCATATTATACCGTGGTTGGATCCACTACAAGGAAGCTTACAATAATCTCTGATAAGAAAGCTGGAGCCAAAAGGCTGGTCTTTCTCCCAAGGAGTGGCCTTATGGTTAGCAGCAGAATGCTTAAATAGTCTGCTACCAGGGCTCTTTAGAGTTTGTAAAAGTGTAAATCTTTGTGGAACCAGACATCTATCCCCTGTTTAGCAGCCACTGGGTCTATGGTTAATAGTTCACTGCTTCACCCCCTGCATCACCAAGGATTGTTTTACCTTATATGTAGCAAGTGGTAAATAGATAACTTTATAGCAGAGAATGCAAAGATAAACTAAATTTATGTAACAAAAAATCTATAACAATGTTTAAGCTGAAAATAAACTCCTAACCGGTTGGTGTGGGTTCATCTCAATTCATGGAGAACCCATGTGTATCAGCATCGAGCTCAGCCGCACAGGGTTTTCAGGGGCTGATTTCAGGGAACAGAAAGCCAGGCACTCCTCCGGTGCTACCTCTGGGTGGATTGAAACTTCCAATCAATATGTTAAGAACAACAGAGTTTTTAACAATTTACACCATCCAGGAACCCTCAGTTAAAAATAAGCCCTATTTATTTTGGAAAATGATGTACCAGCAATTTTAAAAGATTTAAATATTTCCCTGATAAAAATTGTGGCAAAATGATTTTGATGTCTATATGTGTAATTTGAAAAGTTAGTATAGATCATCCATATATTGCAGTAACTTATTTTAACAGGTTTATCAACCAAATGATATTTTAGAGACAGGATATTTGTAGATGCACTACATAACATAAAAAGTCATACAGGCTTAATTTTTTGTACAAGTTAAATTGGTCATGTGTAAATTTAATTAAATGTGTGAAAACGTATTTTCTTAGTGTGCAGGATAATTGGAAAAGATTAAAGGAAAGTTTTATAATGAAATGTGTTTCTCTTACCCAGATACAAATGCAAAATATTATGAATTCTGTGCTTAATGTTTCATTTAATAGAAAATAAATTCAATTCTTCTTTAGTTACCACAATACTAATGTTCTGCTGTAAGTAACTATTTATATCAATAGTTTAATAATTTTATAGTAAAGCAATATTCTATGGTCAGGTGTAATTTATGCTCATTTTTAATGCACTTAAAAATTCTTCATGATACTTTATTTTTCAAATATATTGTTTTTATAAATCATAATAATAAATTATTAATTGTTAAAATTTATTTAGATAAGTAGACAAAATAATCTTCACAAAGTTTATGGAAAAATTCGATATGGTTTTAATACCATCTTTCAATGAACTTTTGAAGTCCTCTTGTTTTTGAATTACATAGATTTAATAGATGAAACACATATCAAATATTAATTGAAGGTAAAAATATTTTAGTGAAAAATGTTTAAGTATATATAATGAATAAATAATGACATTTAATTTAAATAGATATTTCCATTAAAATGCAATAAATTAGCATTGTCAATGACATAGTTAAGGTTTATTTTACCAACCTAGCTGATAAACACATGTGGGGTTAATTGAAGGGCAGAGAGTTAAATAGCTCAGTGAACCCCGCCTTTCTAGTTTTCAGGTCTCTTGCTCTCTGATGGTCGGAGCAGGGTGCAGCTGCCTTGGCCAGTTCCCTGCTTCAGCTGGCAAGGCTCACTTACTGAAAGACATCCCTGAGGAGAAGCCACATGGACCTACCCTGATGCAGCCCTGAGTGTTGAAGCACCCTTGGGGAGACCCCTGGCAGCACTGAGATGCTTACATGCTCACTGATTTGGCTTTCCTCCTGCAGTCTGCGTCATTGCAGGTGTTTTGTGAGATGGAGGAGGACTTTGAGGATTGGTGTCGGGCATATGGACTTGGACAACACTGGGTTGGAATGTTTTCTTAATGAACACATACCCTTTATATAAAACTCTCTTATACATATGTGTTTCTGTGGATTTACCCAGACTAACACAGTAAGTTAGCACTATTTTATTATTTAAAATTATATGAATATTTTCACCAAGTGTGAAAAGACTAAATGTTGCTCAAGGGAATTTCTGGGATGACTTTTCTACCTGTAATTTTTTTTTTTTCAGAGTCTCCCTATCTTTATTTGTAGAGGTCATCCAATAAATTCTTTAATTACATTGCATATTTCTGAGTCTATTCCCGAGGTATTCTGTTGTACTTTTCTCTATCTGTTTTGTAGATCGGAGCAAACTCAGGCACTAAAGGATCATCTGGATTGGGATCACACAACAGAGAACAAATGGATAAGAGTACTTTTGAAATAGTGCCGGAGACCACTGTGATCGTAGAATATCAAGACAAATGCTGCCATTACTGTTAATATTTGGATGGTAAATTTTTGTAGTAAATGCAACCTTAGGTGGCTTGAAGGGGTAATCTGTTGGGAAATGAATTGTCAAGAAAAATACTCCACCCTGATAGGGACTGTCATTTGGCCCCATTATTGTAGCTTGCCAATGGAACATATCGTCTCCAACAGGACCTGCTGAACACTGTGCTGGGGGGTCCCGTGCCAGATCATTCAATTCCTTGTGGATTCTCTTCAGAGCCATCGTGGGAGGCAGGTAGTAGCCGACCCCAGGGCGGGGACAGAGGGGGCTCTACCTGTAATTTTATATTTCCTAATAAATGCTTGGGTTGGACCATTCAAGCAAAATGTGTGAACCTCTAAGGAGAATTAGTCAGATTTGCCATTCCTGTGAGTCTAAAATGAGCTGTCTCAGACGCCGGAGCTGAACAGTCAAGAGCAGAGTGCATCTAATATCTCTGTATGGAGAGCAGGCCGTGAGATAGAATGTTGCCCAACGCGTAAATCTGAGGGCTTTTGATCAGGAGCTTGACTTGCACAATGGACATTTGTCAGCCTAGAGGGTCTTTGCATAGAATTCGCATAGCGGGCACTTGAAAACCACCAGCAGCTTGGCAAGAGAAAGACCGGGCTTTTACTCTAGTAAGTGGGTCCTGTCTCAGAAACCCAAGGGGGTAGCTGTCAGTCAGCACTGACTGGATGGCAGGGAGTGAGAAAGGTTATTTGGAGTACTTGCCTGATGCAGGCAGAGAGAGATCAAGGGGCCTCATGATTGACAGGCCTCTGGCTAGAGAGAAAAGAAAGCCTCTGGATATGGCTGAAAAGAACAACTGTAGAAAGGAACTGCATCGTTATCATTTCTTGTCTTCATTTGTCAACTGTTTGCTTATCTAATAAACCTCACAATCATGAGTGCTCTATTATATGTGAGTTCTGTGTGCTCATTGCAAGGAACAGTTGAACCCAGCAGGCCAGTAGAGTGCTGTGAGAGAGACAAGGTACAGAAGGCTGGATGGGGGATGGATATCTGCTCTCTGCCTTCCTGGGCTGATACAGATTGGATTCTTCTCCCTGTGGAAATCAGAGAAGGTCAGACAGGGCCCCTATACACTTTTTGCCCTAAGTATCTAATTTATCTTTTTATTTTACCAAAGTATCAAACTCTCAGAGACACATGATTTAGGAAACACAGTAGTTTATTGTACTTTCTTTTATTTGAAAACATTGGATAATGCAGTTATTATGAATTGAAGTTAAACTAAATTGCATTACATTACATACCACTTTGTTACTTTTTATATACAGATTAAATATTTATTTTGAAATAAGTTCATATTCTGGTAAATTATGGAAAAAATCCATTTCCACATGTGATCCATTTTGAGGCAATAAAAAGTTATGAAATAAAACTTATTATAGAGTATATGTTAACTATTGCATCTCAAATCAAAGCTGTTAAAATACCACATAATCTTGGAATTAAATTGAAGCATTCATATTTTTCAATTTGATATATTTGAAAATTAAATTAAAATTAGTTCAAGACAAATTTCTCTTTTGTTTTTCCATAGCAAAATAATGTGTATATCACCAATTATCTCAGTTTTTGCGTTATTATAAAACCTCTTCCTTTGTGATGAGGTTCTATTTAACCCTAATTTATTTCAATTTTTCTCTTTTAAATAGATTATGAAGGGTTAAATTCTGTGGGACAGATGCATGAGTAATTTTCTCATTATATAGTATATATATTCCAACTAGTTTGTATATTTTGTACTATAGAACAAAAAATTATACAGTAAAATTATACATCTATAATTTAGATATATCTAAAAATGTACAGGTTTTACTTTAAAATTAAGCTCACTAGCAAGAAAAGCAGTTGGTAATAGGGCAATATTATCGAACCGTACCCTCTCATATTACAGATTTTAAAAAGCTCATTATTTTATTTAATGCACATTCATTTACAGAATATATGACTTACAAAACTATATAACTTACAAAACTAAACAGCTTAGCAAGACTTAGTTTATGTATATCTTCTGAGTGTTATCTATTGTGTGCAGCATTATACAAAGTGCAAATAAGCAAACAATAAATGGATTTTCTTTTGACCTTGTTACTTTTCTAATTACTGTGCCTGAATTGCTCATCCAGAAAGTAAATGATAGTCGTTCTGCAGGCCAGGTGCCTCCAAGCATTATATGAACTGCTTGCTGCTTGGCAAGTAAAACATACGGGATGTACAGAGAGAGTTTCTACCAGTGTGGTTGGATAGGGCCATTACATATCATTATTGTGTTTTAAATCGTATCAAGAGCACATAAACCAAATAAGTCTGGATAAACACCCAATAAATCTCATTGTTATTTTTGTGCCTTTTGAATGAATCTGATGGTATTATAATGCATATCTTCACATTGTGCTGAAAATAATTTTATTGTATGGATGTCATTTGTTTCATTAGAGGAACTAAGATATTTATAAAGCATTGTGTAAATTATAAACCTTTTTAATGTCCTCATGGTTATGTGAACTCTTAATACTGAGGTAGGAAGAGATTTTCTTATTACAAGTGGAGTGGAAATATAGCATAGTCCTTGGGTCAGTAGTCTCTAGGGAAAAATAAGCCAATATACAACACCTGATTCTACTCATAAATCCACCCCATCTACTATCTATGCTGCTCTGGAGAGTCAACTCACTACTCAGCTTCACTTCCTACCCTATAACTATATAAAAGTAAATAACATGATTTGCTTTCCAGATTATAATAATGACATTATTGCGATGAGATATGGGGAAGCTTCAAAAAGTCATTGGGACTGGAATTGAATTCTAATGGATTTCATTCTATAAAATTTAAAGACCCCTCGTACAAGAAACACATGTAACATAAGGTGCCCTGGTGGCACTGTGGGTATGTGTTGGTTTGCTATCTTCAAGACTGGTGGTTCAAACCCACCCACCACTCTATTGTCAAAAGATGAAGCTATCTGCTCCCATAAATATTTGCATTCTAGCTTACTATAAAATATGTAGCCATTAAACATCAGTTTCTAAATGTTAACATTTAGTAGTTTTATAAAAAACAAACAAACACCAAAGAATATGTCCATCGTGCTCAAGATTTTGTCCACCCTAATTTGTTTTCTCCATGTTTACTTCATTGAGATCACAGTTCACAGTGCTTATAAAACTCACTCCTTGATGTAAATTAGCACTTTTAAAACTCAAAATCATTTCAGTGAACTCCAACTACCAGTCTTAAAGGTAATCTACTACTCTGATGACACTATTCTTACTGATACCCCAATTGCTGGGCTCCCTAAGTGGAAACCAGAATACTGCTGGTTTAAGTTAGGCTTTTCCTTTCTCATCTATTTTTAAGTTGTTTCACAAAAGACTCATGTTACCTACTCTCAGACAATCTATCCTCTCTTTACCATCTAATATAATGCTCTTACTAGGGACCTCAATGATTTTTTGAGGAATATAGGAATTTTTCGACTTGACTTCCACCCTATTGACTCCCTTAGGACATCTCATTATTTACCTAGCCCATTGAACTCCTAATATTTCAGGAAACAATAAGTACTATACTACAAAGTTGATTAGGGGAAAAGAGAGAGAGAGAGAGAGAGAGAGAGAGAGTAAATGTAAATTCAGTTGTCATTGATTTAATTCTGAATCATGACAAACCCATATGGAGAAAATTCCTATACATCTATAGGCATGGGGAACTAGGAATTAACCCATTTGTTTCCAGAATACCTATATGTGACAGGCATAGGGTAACAACTGTAAATGGCCCAGTTCCAAATGAAGTAAAAGAAAATTACCTGGAGAAAAGAATCACTAGTCCCAAGTAATTTTTATATACAACAAAGGCATTATTTGGTTTCAAGAAATTACCCTGTGTGGATTCTGGACCACTCTCTGTGCCTGACACTCCAATCTCTGGGTCTGAGGCTCCTCACTCAAGACATCATTCCTTTTTCTCAAAAAGTAACACACATAGGTTTATGGCTGCAACTGAGTCGTTTTTATCAAAATGCTTCTTTCATGTTGAATTTTGGGAATTTTATCTTCTTCCTTCAGTTGTGTTCTCTCTGTTTCTTTCAAAGAAAGCTGTCCTGTCAGTAATTGTATTGATTTAACATAAAACAATTTTATGTGTCAATGTTTGTATGGGAATCCATTCCTTTAGTTAATAATACGCATTACAGATATGGTTTTGATGATTCCATATGTATAACTTGATTCTTTAGAGAAAACTAAAAGGACCAAAAGATCACATGCTTACTGTCTTCACAAATAGTGTATTTTTGGTGAATTTATATTCTGATATTTTGAAACATGATCTACTCTAGCAAAAAGTGTTGTAGGTTCAAACTTGCCTTTCTCTTTAGAGCATGATTCATTAGGGGTGAATCTCCTAATTAAAGCATCTTTTGCAATTTGGATTAAATGAGAAATCTCTAAATCATCAAGTCCTGTCTTTTTTGTTGTTGTTGTTGCTGTTCTTCTATTTAATTCAGCCCTCTCAATTTTTTTTTCTTTTTCTTTTTTTTTTTAATTAACATTTAATTAGGGGCTCATACAACTGTTATCGCAATCCATACACACATCAATTGTGTAAAGCGCATTTGTACATCGTTTCTCAAAACATTTTCTCTCCATTTAAACCCCCGACATTAGGTCCTCATTTTCCCCCTCCCTCCCCACTCCCCCCTCCCTCATGAGCCCTTGATAGTTTATAAATGGGTATTTTGTCATATCTTGCCCTGTCCGACGTCTCCCTTCATCCACTTTTCGGTTGTCCGTCCCCCAGGGAGGAGGTCACACACAGTTCCATGTAATCGGTTCCCTCTTTCCTACCCATTCTCCCTTTACCCTCCCTGTTTTGCCACTCACACCACTGGTCCTATAGGGCTCATCCGTCCTGGATTCCCTGTATTTTCAGTTCCTATCAGTACCAGTGTACCTCCTCTGGTCTAGCCAGACTTGCAAGATCGAATTCGAGTCATGGTAGTGGGAGCGGGGAGGAAACATTTAGGAACTAGAGGAAAGTTGTATTTCTCATCATTTTTACATCGCACCCTGACTGGCTCATCTCCTCCCCGAGAACCCTCTGCAAGGGGGTCTCCAGTGGCCTACTAATGGGCTTTGGATCTCCACTCCGCACTCCCCCCATCATTCACTATGGTAAGATTTTTTGTTCTGATGATGCCTTACACCTGATCCCTTCGACACCTCGTGGTTGCATAGGCTGGTGTGCTTCTTCCATGTGGGCTTTGTTGCTTCTGAGCTAGATGGCCGCTTGATTACCTTCAAGCCTTTAAGACCCCAGACGCTATATTTATTGATAGCCGGGCACCATCAGCTTTCTTCGCCACATTTGCTTATGCACCCATTTGTCTTCAGTGATCCTTTCGACACCCCGTGATCACACAGGTTGATATGTTGTTCCATGTGGGCTTTGTTGCTTCTGAGCTAGATGGCCGCTTGTTTACCTTCAAGCTTTTAAGACCCCAGACGCTATATCTATTGATAGCCGGGCACCATCAGCTTTCTTCACCAGCCCTCTCAATTTTACTATAAGCAGCAAGACAAAACAAGGCTGCTCTTGCAAACCTTGTATCAAACATTATTTTTCCAGCTAAATACCTAAACTTAGGTCTTTCAAGTTCTGCTACACATACAAGTTTAGGATGCATTTTAATTGAGAGTAGATCTGCTCAACATCCTTAATTTAACTACATGACGAAAATAAAATTTTTTCCATATGATGTAGCAGAGCTCAGGAATTAAGATTTGGATATCTTTAAGTGTCATCATTCTGCCAACCATTCTCAATTAAGCAGGACTCCATGGCCAGTTTAATTAAGGACACATGGAAGAAATAATGTCCTAAGAGAAAACCCCTATAGTGGAGAGAAAAACAAAGGGGGGGCAGGGAAGAAAACAAACTTATCTCCTCTTCCTAGCTTTCCAAACTCTTTAGTGGAAGACACACAGCTGGAAACCAACTAACATGGGAATCTGGCAAACTGAGCATTTAGTGGTCCCCTCTATAGAGATAAATAACAAGACAAAGGAAGGTCAAGGACTTGATCTAAAGGCACACAAGCCAAGAATGGGTTCAGGAGTAGGAAAAACCAGTTGACATGGGGGTTCAGAAAAGACCTTGGTAGGAGTGGGGTACTCTTGGTTGGAGGACAAAACGATCTTTCTGCATTAACACCTTTCATGCCCCATTGAAATGGTACTAGACCAGCAATCTTGTGATGGTCATTCTGTTATAATTTGCGAATGCTTGTGTATATTAGGGTGTACCTCAAGGTTGCCACCATTGGGGGTCACCCTCTTGAAGCTGTGTTGTTTCTATTTTTCTGTATCTGACACCCAGGGAAGTTGAGCCTATAGAGAAAGAAACCATAACAAGGCTAAGAGGCGAGGGGGTAGATAGAGGAGTGGGAGAGGTAAGAAGATAATGAGGCCCAGAAGGCCAGGAAGGAAAAGTATTTTTGGAGACGGATTATGGAAGCATTTGTACAATTATGCTTGACATTATTGAAGTATGGAATGATATGACATACGCATTAATTCCCAAGTTACAATCAAATAAGAAAAGAAAAAAAGCATAGACCCAGGAATGAGTACGGAGCTTGCACTATATCCTAGCTCCAACTTAAGAACAATTAGTTTTTACATCATGGCCCTGGTCGATAGTCACTTTCATGAAATGATTACTGAAGATAAGAGTGCTACAGCAGTGTGGTGACGAAGCCAGTAGGAGTGACACAATATCTATTTTTGTCCAGATATGTCTGGTATCTCGTAGTAATATGCAATACACAAATTATATACAATATATGGCAGCTTTGAGGACAGCACATAAAGTATGTGTGTATGTATGTCTATGTACATGTACTTTTTAAGGTAAATTATGTAAAATTGTGCAGTTTGGTGTAAACAGCTTGGATTTTTCTTTGAATAAACGGAAAGTCCTTGTTAGGTAATGATCTCAAAGGTAGCATACTATGATATGTAATTTTAAAAAATGCTTGCATTTTTCTTTGGAGAATAAACTATAATCGAAACAAAACGATCAGTATGAATGCTAACTGCAATAATCTAAGAAGAGTGCCAGTTCCCATGCACAGAAACACTATTAAACAGAACAGAACCGTTGCTTGGGTGGATTTGAATTCATGACTTTTAGGTTAGAAGCCCAATGCTTTATTTACTTTATTACTAAGGGTTCTTAAGAAAAAGAAAAAGAAAGAAAGTATGATGTCAGCTACCAGAAATATCAACTCTCAACCCACTGCCACAGAGTAAATCATATTGACCCTATAGGACAGGGTAAAATTGCCCGTGTGGAATTCCAAGACTAAAATTCTGTTTAGGAGTATGAAACCTCATCTTTCTCCCACAGAGAAACATATCATAGTTAAGCATTCTAACACCAAAGCTAAGGAGAGAATCATGAAAGCAGTTAGAGAAAGAATAGTTACCTACAAAAAAAAACAGGAATAAATTTTGATTTTCATCAGATATAATGCAGGCAAGAATATATTGGAATGGCATATAAAATTCTGAAAGAAAAATGTGCTGCCAAAAAATATCGTATATTCAGAAAAATTATAATTCAATTATGACAGAGAAATGAGAGTATACCCAAATAAGGAGGAATTGAAGGCATTTGTAAAAGTAAGTTTAGCATTATAAAAATTACTAAGAAAAAACAGATCAATGTACAAGACAACACCAATCGGAAATCACTACATTCAAAACTGTTTTCAAGAGAGTGTGCCCCAACAGGCTGGACAGGAAAACACTCTTAAAGGCCAGCGATCCTTGAACTAACTACAAGCTTTTCTTTCTTGGTATGTTTTAATTTGTTCTTTGTCAGTGGCTTGATGTTGTTGCTGTTTTGTTGTACATTGTTGCTTGGTTTTGCACCGTCTTGTTTTTGTGCATGTTGCTTTCTCCGCAGGTTTGTCTGGATAGGACAGGCTGGATGAACAATCTGGAGGAGAAAACAACGGGACTGACAGTTCTGGGGGGATATGAGTGAGGGGGTGGTAGGGGGAAAGGAAGTGGTGTTAACAAACCCAGGGACAAGGGAACAACAAGCGATCCAAATTAGTGGGGAGGTGGGTGTGGGAGACCTGGTAGGGCATGATCAAGGGGAATGTAACAAAGAGGAAGTGCTGAAATCCTGGTGGGGACTGAGCATGATAGTGGGACAGGAGGAGAATCAAGGGAAATAGAGGAAAGAGCTGGGAGGCAAAGGGCATTTATAGAGATCTAGATAAAGACATGTACATGTGCAAATATATTTATACGAGGATGGGGAAATAGATCTATGTGCCTATATTTATAGGTTTAGTATTAAGGTAGCAGAAGGACATTGGGCCTCCACTCAAGTACTGCCTCATTGCAAGAATACTTTCACCTATTAAATTGGCATTCTATGATGCTCACCTTTCCAACATAACCGCTGAAGACAAAGCGGGTGAATAAGCAAATGTGGTGAAGAAAGCTGATGGTGCCCGGCTATCAAAATATATAGTATCTGGGGTCTTAAAAGCTTGAAGGTAAACAAGTGGCCATCTAGCTCAGAAGCAACAAAGCCCACATGGAAGAACATATCAGCAAGTGTGATCACGAGGTGTCGAAAGGATCACTGAAGACAAATGGGTGCATAAGAAAATGTGGCGAAGATGCCTTATACCTGATCCCTTTGACACCTCGTGATCGCATTGGATGGTGTGCTTCTTCCATGTGGGCTTTGTTGCTTCTGAGCTTGAGAAAACAACGGGACTGACAGTTCTGGGGGGATATGAGTGAGGGGGTGGTAGGGGGAAAGGAAGTGGTGTTAACAAACCCAGGGACAAGGGAACAACAAGTGATCCAAATTGGTGGTGAAGTGGGTGTGGGATGCCTGGTAGGGCATGATCAAGGGGAATGTAACAAAGACGAAGTGCTGAAACCCTGGTGGGGATTGAGCATGATAGTGGGAGAGGAAGAAAATAAAGAGAAATAGAGGAAAGAGCTGGGAGGCAAAGGGCATTTATAGAGGTCTAGATAAAGACATGTACATATGCAAACATATTTACATAAGAATGGGGAAATAGCTCTATGTGCCTATATTTATAGGTTTAGTATTAAGGTAGCAGAAGGACATTGGGCCTCCACTCAAGTACTCCCTCAAAGCAAGAATACTTTCTTCTATTAAATTGGTATTCTATCATGCTCACCTTCCTGACACAACTGCTGAAGACAAATGGGTACATAAGCAAATGTGGTGAAAAAAGCTGATGGGGCCCGGCTATCAAAAGATATAGCTTCTGGGGTCTTAAAAACTTGAAGGTAAACAAGCGGCCATCAAGCTCAGAAGCACAATCTGTTTTAGAACACTGACTTCTTTCTTGTATTGATCATCATCAACACCTCACCTCTCTTCACCTTCACCTATCAGAACCCTCAAGAAGTATTAATGCAGTTACTCTCTCTATAACTCTATTCGTGAATGCAGTGGGCTTATTGTTTGTTTATCTGTGCTTTATTCAATGTTTTCTGTATATGAAATCCAGGACAGGTTTTAGAAAAGAATATTTTACAAGTGTAGGCGGGCTGCAAACCACAATACAGGAATTGTTGACTTGTTAAACTAAACTCTTAAAAGACTGGACATCATTACACCAAAAAAATGGAGATTGGTGATAGAGTGAAACTTTCAATAATGTTCATTCATATTGGCATGACCATGCCTACCAGATTAATATATGTCATAATAAAGCCAAGAGAGCATTGAGATAGTAAGTATTCAATAGTTCTGGGTCATCTTTCATTGGAATTCTTAAGGCAATTTGATACAAACGAGAGAAAACATATAACATACCAAAACTTTTGGGAAATAAAAAAAGAAGTACTCAGATGGAAAAATATAGCCATAAATGTATACTTGAAAAAAGAAGAGAGAACTAATATCAACACCTTAATCTAATATCTTCAACAACTAGAACAAAAGCAAAAATATTAATGTTCAATCACTTGAAGAAAGGATAAATAAAGAGTGTTGATGATTTTAGATGCTATCAATTAAGTTCCAATTTATAGCTACCCTAATAAATGTAATGGAAAACAGGAAAACAATAGAAAATTCAACATGACAAAAAGTTGGTTCTTTGAAAGGTTTAACAAATTGACAAAGTACTTACAGATTAATATAAAGGAAACTTAAGTGAAGATGCAAATATCAAGAATAAGAGATAAAAAAGGTTACATGAGATCAAAGGGATGACATCCCAACAGATCCAAATGGAAATTAATAACATATTACTATGAACGACTATACTCTAAACAAATCTGAAAACCTAGAAGAAATGTAGATTTTCTAGCAACACATAGCAACCCAAATTAACACAGACTAGTGTCGAAACCTTAACAAATTCTTAATAAAAGAACAAGATTAAGAACCATATGATCATATTAGTCAATGAACAAAACTCATTTGTCAATAAGCGATACCCATTCCTGATAAAGCCACTCAACAAAATAGCCATCGGAAGGAAATTCCCCAACAAAATAAAGACCACATATGCAGAAACTA
>NW_022111372.1:6667879-6669523 GCF_000313985.2 Echinops telfairi | reverse complement strand
GAAAGTATTTCCCTTGCAAATTGAACCAAATAAGGATGCACTTTATTATCACTCTTATTCGATATTATTTTACTCAAAAACTCATTGCCATCATGTCAATGCCTACTCATAGAGACTCTATAGGACAGGGTAACATTGCCCCTATGTTTCTAGGGCTGTAACTGTTTATGGAAGTAGAAAGCCCTCTATTTCTCCTGAGGAGTTGCTAGTGTTTCAAAACGCTGACCTTGTGCGTCAGAGCTCAATGACTAACCATTACACCACTAGGGCCAGAGCTATTAGAACACCAAAAGGAATTCAAAAGCACTTAAATTGACTAAGAAGAAAAATAATCACTATTTGTAGTTGATCTGAATTTTTATGTACAAAATCCCAAAGATTTGAAAAAAAATATCAGAAATAACCCAGATATTTGATAGTGTGACAGAATACAATATCAATATTAAAAATCAATTGTCTTTCTATGTATTAATGAAGAAACTATCAGATTGATGTACTGCAATGACATGTGTTTCTGCGTTGCAGGAAGCTGTGTATGAATGTACGCAGGAAGCTGTAATTTCAAATTCCACCAGGGTTGCTCAAAGTGAAGCTTCCAGACTAAGAAAAAAGGCATTGGTTGTCCACTGTGGAGGAATTAGCCACTGTAAAGCTTATGCACAATTTCAAAACACTGTCAGATACTGAAGGTCTAAGGAGTCTGACTCAGGAAGAGTTGCCTTCTCAAACTAAAGTCAACCAGAAGGACCTAAATGGAGTAATGCCTTCAGGACCTTCATTTGCTGATGGGCCACAATGCAAAATGAGCTGAAATAGGTGTAAAGATCAGTTATATGTACAACTGGGAATATAAAAAGCCTGAATCTAGGAAAACCAGAAGTTTTCAAAAGTGAAATGGAATGCATAAAAATAGACATTCCAGGCATTAGTGAGCTGAGTGGGCCATTTTGAATAAGAAAATCATATGGTTTACTGTTTGGGAAAATACACTATTAAGAAGAAAGACATGGCAGTCATTGTCAAAAAGGACATTTTAAGGCCTATTTTGAAGTACAGTGCTGTCTGTGATAAGATTATATCTTTTGTATTCAAGGAAATACCATCAATACAACCATTATTCAACATTATGCACCAATCACTAAAAGCAGTGATGAAGAAATTTAAGAATTTTACGTACATCTTCAGACTGAAATCAATCAAACATGCAATCGAGATGCATTGATAATTACTTGTAGTATTAAATTAAAAGTGACAAAGAGGGAGGTGGGGGACCAGCTCCCACTGCTAGTACTCTCTACTAGTTCAGTAAGTACAATTGTACGGTTGAGATATATAAGCATTATATTAAAGTCATCGAGAGCATGAGAGATATTACAATAATGCAGTCAGACACGTTACATGGTAGCATTGCTCACCTCAGCCCAGCTTGGTGGTCCACATGGAGAGAGGGGGAAGGGAAGGAGGGTAAGGGAACAAGGGAGAGGGGAGTGACCAGGGAATGAACAGCAAGGAGCTCAGAGTCAGAGAGCTCTATCTTGCTGACTCACGCCTATATACCTTTTGGGGGCATGCCAGCCCACTAATTACAGGTAGAGACATATGCCACAGGGAGGAGCTGCACTATAGGTTACACAGCAATGAGGG
>NW_022111372.1:6659607-6667779 GCF_000313985.2 Echinops telfairi | reverse complement strand
CAGGGAGCAGGCCCACCCCTGTGGTGGGATGAGACAGAAGTCTGGCAACTGATTGCCTTCCGGGGAGGGAATGCCTGCGCATCTGACCTCCCCCCACAATTACTATCAATTGAACTACAAAAGTTGCAGACAAAGAGGAAGGAAAATTAGTTGGAAAATGGGGTCTTGAGGGTAGAAACGAAGCTGGAGATTGCATAGATTTTTGCAAGACCAATGGCCCATTTGCTGTTTGTTCCTAGCAAATATCCTTGTTTAACAACAAATACATCAGATATACCCATGCACTTCCCCAAATGTAATACATGGAAATAAAATTCAGTACATGTGTGTGAAGAGATTATGGAGATGCTTAATATCCATACCAGCAGATAAAATGAGTCCAGGGACTGACTTTAGAACAAACCTTCAATTGATTATATGTAACTGTTGCAGTCTCAGAAACTTACAGGGGCAGCTCTCCCCTATCCTATTAGGCCACTGTAAGTTGCCATCAAATGAATGGCAGTGAGTTTCTGATTTGGTTTAGAAGTGCATTTTGAACTTGAAGAAAATGAAAAAAAGTCCACGAGTCAAAATATGACCTTGAGTATATAACCCCCCACTTTTGAGATCATCCCAAGAATAGATTTGATTAAACAAACACTAATGCCAGAAAATCTGATAAACTGTGGAAGACATCAAGTACATCTTTCATGAAGAAAGCAAAAAGATCATTATAAAGATAGGAAATAAAGATATATCAAAATGGATGACAGAAGAGATTCTAAACACGCTATAATCATAGAGTAGCTAATGAAACAGGAGAAATAATGAAGTAAAGCAACTGATTAGAAATCTTCAAAGGGAAGCTGGAGAAAACAAAATGAAATATTAAATTAAAAATGTGAAAAGAACTTGAGTTAGAAAGCCAAAAAAGGAAGAACAGCTGAGCATATCTTAAATTGAGAGTTCTGAAGAAAACGTCAATACTTTCAATATTAAAATATTGAAAGAATCTATGGGCAAATATTGAATGATGCCAGAAGTATCCAAAGAAGATATATGACTATAAAGCATCATTGCACCCAAAAGAACTGTTGGTATTCCATCATTTTAGGACGTGGCATATGAGAAAGGACCAGTGGTACTGAAGAACAAAGTCTGCACTTCAACGGAAGCATTATCAAAAATCAGTTGAATTTTTTCAACAATTTGATGAAACACTGGGCACACTTACTCCTCTATGGCAGGACATTTGGAAGAAAGCTGCTTGGCTAACTGACTGGAAAAAAATCATATTTGTATACATTCTAAAGAAATGTGACTCAATAAAAGGCTCAAATTCAAATTATAAGCCAATGTCATTATCACATACAAGTAAAATGTTGCTGACTATCATCTAACAATGGTTGCAGCAGTACTTTGACAGAGGTTCAGGCCAGATTCAAGAGAGAACTTGCCACAAAGGATACCCCAAAGACACAATCATTAAAGCTGATAGATGAAGAAGAATGTGGTCTCATCATTGGAGGAAGACTTACTAACAATCTGTGTATGCAGATAACACAACCGTACTTGCGAAAAGTCAGGAGGCCTTGAAGCTTTTGATGCTGAAGGTCTAGGATTGCAATCTTAGTGTGTGTGTGTCGTATAAAAATATAACAATCCTCACAACTTAACCAATTGTAACTTCATGATAAATGGAGTAAAGATTAAAGTTGTCAAGGATTACATCTTTGGATCCACAATCAATGCTCATAAAAGCAGCAATCAAGAGATCAAATGATGCAGTTTGCATTGGATAAATCTGCTACAAAAGACATCCTTAAAGCAGTGAAAAGCCAGGAGTTTATCATATATATTCGTGTATAAGCCGAGTTTTTCAGCACATTTTTTTACGCTGAAAAAGCTCCCCTTGACTTATCCTTGAGTGAGTGTCCACACTTACCTGTTCTCAGGTACAGTGCGGGTGTTCTCCGGTCTCCCCCGCTCATCTGCGGGCGCCTGCAGCGTCTGTGGGTGGTCCTGGTGACTGTTGATATCACCGCTCTTCTTTTCTCCTGCATGCCTGCAGTCTCTGTGATGTCTGAGCCATACTGGGCAAGAACCTGCCCACTTCTGTGTGCTGGTACCTGAGGCGCACTGCATCCTTGTCAGATGAATGTCAGATGTGGCCACTCTTCTCCTGCTCTTCTCAGGGCCATGACCAATGACGGACCTTTTACAGTCTTACCCTTGCTTGCTTGGTCACGCCCACTTGCTCCCCCAAGCATTGCTGAATACAAGTACCGGTATGTCTCTGGTCTTGGATATACAGTACGTTTATTTACAGTACAGTACTTAGTCTGCTATATGTTATTTTTTATTTTCTTATTAACCCCTATCTGGACCCAGTGTTGACTATGCTTTCATAGTCTGTGTTAGGGCTCATAATATACACTCTGCGTGGTGTACGCACTGGGTTACTGCATGTGTTGTGTTAGCACATCCCATACATATGCTTTGTATTCAGTAATGCAGCGCATGCAGTGCACATACACAACATAGTGTGTACATTATGAGCCCCGACACAGGCTGCTCTATGGAAACAGTCATGTCATCACATTCTGGAATATCATCTGCCTGCATTACACCTCAAATTATGCAAGCTTTGTTATACATGTGATAAGGCAGTGTATGCAGTAATACAGCGCATGCAGTAACCCAGCGTGTATAGTTATTGTTGATACCATATCGTTTTTTGTTGACCCTCTTTTCCACTTGCAGAGCTAGTTTACTGTTTTTCTTTGAAATAAATATTCAAAAACATTTAACCTACTGATGCCTCAATTAATGTAATTCTCTTGATATCTATTTTTATTTTGAAATTTACCAGTAGCTGTTGCATTTCCCAACTTACGCTTATACTCTAGTCAACACGTTTTTCCCAGTTTTTGTGGTAAAATTAGGTACCTTGGCTTATATTCGGGTTGGCTGATACTCGAGTATATATGGTACTTTGAAGATGAAGGTGGGCCTGGCCCAAGGTGTGTTATGTACAATTGCCTGATATTCATGTGACAGTCGGATACCGATTAAGGAAGACAAAAGAAGAATCTATGAATTTGATTTATTTTGTTGGTTAAAAATATTGAGAAAACTATGGACTGTCAAAAGAATAAATAAATTTGTCATGGAAAAAGTACGGCCAAAATGCTCCTTATAGGAAAGGATTGAGAGAATTCTTGTCATCTACTTCAGACATGTTGTCAGGACAGACCATGCCCAGGAGAAAGACTTCATGTTTAGTAAAGTACAGTGGCAGTGAAAAAGAGAGGCCCTATGTAAGATGGAATGATATAATGGTTCTAACAATGGGCTCAAACATAGAAACAATTCTGAGGATGGTGAAGGGCTGGGCAATGCTTCCTTCTGTTGTACACAGGATTGCTATGAGTTTGATAAACTCAATGCTGGCTAACAACAAACCAAAGAAGAGAGCTTTGATAAACTTAGGAAGAAAATCAAAACACCATTTATATTACTTGAGATCAAGGCTTTAAAGGTTTAAGGCGGTGGGGTGGGGGGTGGGGGAAACTTTCATATCACGAGAACAGATTTTGGAAATTGCCAGGAGGAAGAAAATGTATTGAAACTGATTTTGGTAGCAATTGTACAACACGGCTTGATGTAATTGAATTATGGAATGGTTTGATATATCGATTGCTATGTAATAAATTTTATTAGCTCCTAATAAAATGATTGCTACTTAATAAATAAATAAAAATACACATTTTGCACTATCTATAAATCATTACATAGAGTTTTTTAAAAACCACTTGTATTTTTGCTTTAAAAAATTAAAAGGAGGAAAAGTAAACCAGCAAGGAAAAAAAATGAGTCAGTCCTGGAGAAGGACATTGTGTTAGTTTGGGATATCTAGAGAAGCAAAAACCAGTGACACTTATGGGTTGTATAGTGACAGTATGTGACAGTATGTGTTGTATATAGGAAAATGTTTATATCAAGAAATGGCTTACACAGTTGTAGAAATACGTAAATCCAATCTGGTTCAATTCAGACTTCTTCTAACTCACGGAAGCTAATAAGTAGGAAGCACAATTATGAGGCAGAGACAGCTGGGACACAGGCTGGCAGATGCAGAGGTAATATGAATCCCAAGTTGGCCAAATGAATTTACCGCTACTACTGTGCTGACAGCTCCTGGGATAGGCAGGAGATTCAACAGGAGCTTGAACCATCAGATATGATATTCAGCTACAGCAAAAGGCAAAGGTCCAAAGAGGATTAGACCTTGCTCAGCCTCTAGCTTAATCAAAAAACCCCACTGAAGAAGGTGTCATCAGGCTGTAAATGGACAGATAGGTTGGGCTATGCCTGCTCTTTCCCAGGTGTGTCTAGTTCACATAATCCCTAACCATCACAGATATCACGCTTGGTAAATTAGAGGATGGGCAAGAAAGAAAACATTCATTGAGATGTATTGGCCTTGGCTGTAAAAATGAGCACAAACATAAGATTGTGATGATGGCTCAGGTTAGGGCAGTTTTTACTGCCCTGAAACTGCTGGAAACAAGAGAGACACTGTTAAGTGTTTCTATATATTAACTATATTCTAGTACCATGTAAGAGAGCTATGAAGATTTAATATTTTAGACCTTTAGGAGAATATATTGAATATGGCAATGCTAATGTTTATGATTACAATGCCAGAAATAACAATAGGTTTTTTAAACATGTTTGATTGCTCCTGCAAGACAAATGATCTCAAAAATATATGTATCCATAACTTCTCATGTGGCTTTCCCCACTGTACCTCATTCACACTATTATTCCTGATCTAGCTTCAGGGTTCAGATAAGACTCATGAAGATATATTTTAGCTTTGCTATTTAATTTTAGAGCTAAATTAGTAACTGTGGAGTATATTGTTTATAAATCAATGCAATAATCTCCCTTCCTTTATACATGATGTTGACATTTTATGCCCTCTTATGATTATCTTGTGCCCGCACACATGGCTTGTTTTTGCCAATGAGGTTAGAGCTAAACATAATATAAGCAAAGAGTTGAAACAAGTTCCACACTGGCACCGATAAAATCTAGTTCCCTGAATGATGACAAACAACAGATGACAAAGGAGGTATCCCAGGTGAGATACCTAAAGCATCCCGACTAACAATTACCAAGCTTATCAAACAGATTAATTACTCCGAACCTGCTGTTACCAGTCAATCTGCCAATTGACCACAAACATATGAGAGAACCCAGTGAAGCTACAACTCATAGCACTTGTTCAGTAGACTCACATAATCATGAGCTCAATAAAATGACGGGTCTGTTAAGATACTTCATATTAAGTGGTTGATTGTATAGGAAAAAAAAGTTAAATAATATTGTAAAACACATTTTAAAACAGATTTATTGTGTCTATATTCTTAACTGCTATTTATCATACCTTGTAATCCATATCTGAGAAGTAAAATGTGTGTTAAAAACTGACATTTAGCTTATAATAATGAGAACTTTTAAAAGCACTATAGCAAATAGATTTAATATTGTGTCTACCAAAATGATATATAGGCTTTTCAATGTTATTTCGTTAATGGATGGGAGCATAGGACATTTTTTCATAGCCACAAGAATTTTATAACAGTATTTATCATATTTTGTTTTTGTTTCATTTATTACAATGATATATTGAATTAAAATTAGATCATTATTTGGATACTACTTAACTTTTAAAAATATTAATCGTGTTTAAACTAAATATTTTAATGTTTTAAACAAAATAAAACATTAATCTAAAGTAACAAATTTTCAATTTTTAAATTATTTTATAGAGTTTGATTTCTCCTATTTTTCACCCCAGCATGGAAAATAAAACAGAAACAGCTTGCAGTCAAATAGATAAAGATTGTAAATAATTTTGTATTTGTATTGACATCTCCATTTTCAAATGTATTTATATTTAATTTATAGTATAATGTGTTTGAGAAAAAAAATGCATTCTATGAGTACCATATTTTTGATATTTCAAGCGTATTCAAGATATATTCATAGGATTCATGCTTGTATTCTAAACAGGAATCCATTTGCTTTTTTATTAAACAGATTGAATTGTAGCAAATTAATTTGGTCCTTCTTGCCATCATTTCTTATGTGATATATTATAAGTCAGGATTTTATGTACCTGTGGCCATAGTCCCATTGCAGAGGGCATTCTCTACTAAGGGAGAGAAATACAGTAAGATAAACCTTGATCTTAGGAGAGGGTGCTTCCTTTGTTTCCTCCATGACTTCTTTAAGGCGGCACCGTAGTGCCAGTGTAAACCAAACTACACCCTTTGTTCTCCTTACATATAGTATATAATGTTACTACCACAAAGGCTCAGTAACAGGCCTCCAGCTGTTTTTCAAAAGGGGAGTAGCTGTCAGCAGAGGATGGCATAACTTTACTCCCAAATCCCAAGGATCTACACTGTGATTCGCCAATAGGTTCCTGCCAAAGACTCCACACTGCATCTCTATCTGTGGCTGACACTTGTAGCACCATGGGGTCAGCAGGATCCTATGGTCCCCGGTCCTTATTTTTAATTTATTCTCAAGGCTTGAATTTCTTACTTCAATACTATCAATTCTTGATCATATTCTTCCTGCAGACCTGGTTGAATATCAAACAATTCCTTTAGTATAATGACTATATATCCCTTCAATTTTATTTTGAAATAAAAATATTCCGTCCTTCCTTTTTTAATTCTTTCTATATGTTTCCTTTGACTGCTTCAATATTACCTCAAGGCTTAACCAGTTTTCTAACCAGTTCTATCAACTTGACATATGCGGAATATGTTCTTCCCTCTTAGTTTTATAGCTTCATGTTTTGCACACTGCATTATATATAATGCTTTACTTTGTCTTCTCAGGGTGCCTTTTGAAATTTTCTGTTCAGCTCTTTTACTTTATTAATTCTTCCCTATGTTTTAACTACTTTAAGTTAAAGAGCAAGTTTTAAAGTCTTTGTGATATCTATTTTGCTGTTTTCTTAATTTCCTGGATTGTTAATGACCCTTTTATTTCTTTATATGTTCTTCTGGAGGTTACCCTACAACTTCTTTGATCTTTCATCATTAATGTTCAAGACATCAAATCAGTTCTTCAGATGATCTCTAAAATTATGCAGGATATACTAAAAACTATATTTTAAATCTTGGTAACTTGTTTCATTTTTAATTTAAATATATATATGTGAAAAATTGATGGTTTGTTTCATAGAATCCTTCTGGCTTTGTTTCAATGATGATATGGAGCTTCTCAATTATCTTTTCCTGCAGATAAAGATAATTTCATTCCTCTGTATTCCTTCTGGTGAAGTCCATGTTTATGTTGTTGAACAATTGTGTTTGCCATATAGAAGTCATTGATCTTGCAAAAATGTATTCGGCAATCTCCAGCTTTGTCACAATCTCCAAGGCCTCAATTTTCCCAAAACTGATCCTTGCTTTTGTTTCCAACTTTCATATTGCTATCACCAATAATTATCAATCAACTATTTGCATGTTTGATCAATTTCAATCTCATCCCAATTGATCTAGTGGTCATCATGCAAAATTGAATAATATTTTTATTAACTAGGCTACTTTAATGGTGTAGACTTGGTCAAAGGCACAGTTAGAAACAGTAGCTTCATATTTGGAAATTTTTAATGGGGTTTTCTATTATTTTATAGAAAACCTATTTGAATTACTTTTGTATATAAAAAGTTAAAGCAGAAGTAAATAATTTGGAATAATAAGTCTATATATTTAGCATTTCAATTATCCAGAAATATTTACATTTGGTATACTTTAAAAATGTCCAATTAACATATCTTTATTTTATTATTTTAAAATATTTTGTATCCTAAAACTATTTGAAATGGGCAAATAAATACTGACACTCTGTTTTTAAAATTTATGTATTTAAGTTAAAGTATACAGTTCTTATCAGTATACTTTATAAAGTATAAAGTATACAGTTAAAGTATACAGTTCTTAACAGATGACGGGGGAGGAGGAGAGACTGGAGCACATCCTGACCCACTAGGCCTTGAGAACGATGACCCCAAATAGAGCAGCCAGTCAACAGAGAGGACCACATGGCCAGCCCCACTATGAGACGTGATGCCCCACACTGGCCCATGGCCCTGTGGGG
>NW_022111372.1:6637626-6657887 GCF_000313985.2 Echinops telfairi | reverse complement strand
AATGCGCTTTACACAATTGATGTGTGTATGGATTGCGATAACAGTTGTATGAGCCCCTAATAAAATGTTAAAAAAAAAAAAGAGGAGCTGATACCAAGGGCTCAAGCAGAAAGAAAATTTTTGGAAAATGATGATGGCAACATATGTACAAATATGTTTGATACAATTGATGCATGGATTGTTATAAAAGCTGAAAGAATCCCCAATAAAAAGATTTATTAATAATAAAAATAAAATAAAATAAAGTATACAGTTCTTCTCAGTAAGCTTGGTTACAGTTCCTTTTCAGTGCACTTGGTTTGTCTCAATGTTTCCTGAGTTCATCCTTCAGATTTTTTCATAGATCTCTATACACTAATGTCATTTCTATATATGAATGTCCACCACACTGAAAAAAATATATTTTTCCTTTACATGATAATATTGTTTCCACTTTTCAAATCATTTTTTATTGTTGTTATAGATGACTATCATAGATGACTATTGCCCAAAATATTATATTTCCCATTCTTTTTTTCTAAACTTGGCTCTTTTGGATAATATATTGTTGAAGATTCCTGTAGTTCCACATTTTAAATGTAGCACACATCCTTCACATACTTCTACCACACATAGATAGCATTGAGAACAATGGGATCCCAGAGCAATTCCTTGTATTTGTGTGGAGCCTGTACGTGGACCAAGTGGTAGTCATTCAAATAGAACATGGGAAATAAGAAAGATACGTGACAGGATCATATCCTTCCAGCATACTTATTCAATAAATATTCTGAGTAAACAGTCTGAAAATCTACACTATATGAAGAATAATATGGCATCAGGATTGGAGGAGGACTTAATAACAACCTTCAATATACAGATAACACAACCTTGCTTCCTGAAAGGGAGGATGACTGGAAACTGATAAAGATCAAAGAGTGGAACCTCAGTATAGCTGAGGAAAATCCTTAAAATTGTACCAATAGACAATATCATGATAAGAGCGAGAAGATTGAAGTTGTTAAAGATTTCATCTTGTTTGGATCCACAATCAATGCTCATGGAGGCAATAATGAAAACATCCAATTATATGTTGCATTGGGTAAATCTGCTGCACAAAACATGCTTGCTGCTTGCCCACCTGAAAAGATCACTAATGTTATACCAAAGTGTGGTAAAGAAACTAGGTGGTGGCTGGTTATCAGAAGCAATAACAGCAGGGGTATAAAGGCTTGTCTATGTGAAAGAAGCACACCATCCTGTGTAACCCAAGGATTGTAGATAACAAAATAAAAATCCAAAGGAGGGAATGGTATCGGAGCTTAAATTCTGAACACCTGGTTTGCTGAAGGCTATGAAGGAGAGTGGAAGGCCAAAGTCCATTTGCAGTGTCTACCCACAGATAGCTCACAGTGTCCAATGAATCCCCTCTGACCATAGATCAGGGACGTAAATAATCTTGTGATCATGCGGAGTGCGTTGGAAAGTGGATTATTGCAAACACAGGTTAGAATGGACCACCTTACCATTTCATCTCCCTTTTGACCCATTTTTTATTTTTTCTATTTTAAAATATTTTCTTTCTTTTTTATTTTTATTTTTACTGTTTTCTTTTCTCTTTTACTTTGTTGTTATTGTTATTGTTTTGTGTGTTTTTCTGTATATGGAATCCAGGATAGAAAAATCAATAGAAACAATAACTGAATTAATGGTTTCCTGGAGATTTGGAAATGGATGTTGGGGAAAATGTGAAACTTATAACAATGAGTACAAGAAAAAATAAAATGTTCTAAAATTGACTGTGATGATTATTGTACAATTATTTTTAATATTATTGAAATAGTGAATTGTATAATATATTGATTATATGCCAATAAAATTGTTTAAAACGGTGTAGGAGGAAGGATGTCTCTTTGAGGACTAAGGCATACCTAATCTAAGCATGATATTTCAATTGCCTTGTGTGCAGCTGAAAATTGGATATTGAATAATTACTGCATAAGAAGAATTGATGCATTTGAAAAAACTACATACTGCCAGATAAAGAAAAAAAATGTCTTGGAAAAAGCACAACCACAGGTTTCCTTCTAAGCATGGATGACAAAACTTCATCTGTTGTACTTTGGACATGTTGGAAAAGGACATTAAGCTCGGTAAGTAGAAGGATATAAAAATAGTTAGATGCTCAATTAGATGGATTAGCATAATGACTGCAACAATGGACGTAAACATAACAACTGTGAGGATGAAGCAGGACTGCGCTATGTTTCATCCTGCTTCCCATGTGGCAACTCAGAGTTGTAACTGACTTGAAACGTCTAATGCAAACAAGGACCAGAAAGGATGAGTTTTGAATGTTAATTGTGTTAAGTTTAATTCCAAAGTGCAAGTACTGGGTTGTGTTCTAGATCAGAAACAGATTAAATACTTTTGTTTTCAGTAGAATTACTAACTGATTCATTTTTCTTTTTTTCCTACCCTTGTGATGATGCAATGAACGTCAGTTAGAAAAATCCGAGTGAGCAGGCACTTCATAGGTGATGGTGAGAAAGATAAAACAAAAATATGTTTATTTTTCTCTGTTTACAAAGGCTTTCTGAAATTTTCTCTTAAAAATATAAAAATGAGACTTTAATCCTTCAGTATATAAATTAGTATTTAAATAGATACATTCAGTATGTGTAGTCAAATTTGTTTCAAAGATCTCAAGACTTATTCCCCTTGATAAAACATATTCTCCTTGATATTTAAATATAGACCTAAGTAGTTAGATACATTTTAGTTCAGTCTGGTTCTCTGACTATCTATACAGTTGTGAACTCAAATATCTGAGTAGCTCTTAAGTCAGCAAATTGTGTAAGAAAGCCCTAACTATTCAGGAGCACTACATATTTCTTCTGCTCAGCAAAGCCCAAACGTTTGAAGCTAGTTTCAAAGATAGAAATAAGAAAATTATGAATGGGGAATTATTTTAGTGAAAACATCAGTCTGACTGTCCATTAGAAATTTAATTTTTTTCAAAGAATAATCAATCACTCTTCATGAAATGGAGTCACACAAAATCTTACAAGAAATTTGGCATATGTCCTCCTTTACAAGTTGTCTATTTTTATTGGTAAAGCAAAAGTAAGGGATAGCAAGAAATGAAATGGTTTTACATCACAGAGACTCAGGGGGAAAAGAGGAAATTTTAAAATTAGTTATCAATTTAAAACTTTCTTAACAGCATTTCTAGTCATACAGTAATTCTTAATACAACCTAACTCAGTAAATAAAGTTCATACTTGAAAAATATTGTTTTGAAAAAAGAAAAAAAAAAAAGAAAAATGTTGTTTTGAAGAGAATGGGTCCACTCACAAATTTCTATTTTTCCAGCAATATGTCAGGAATTAGTTTGGAGATTTGTCACAATTGGAAAAACTCACACATAAATTGCTTAGCCTAGTGGTATAAAAATTTTTCAGATGAAACTAGATATGTCATTAATTCATAAATATATGTAGATATTCACTTATGTTATCATTTAATATCATAAAATATACACAAATATATTATAAAAAGTTAAAACTTACACACAAGCACATACAGCTAGCTCACTGTGTCATAATCTAGTCAAGATAAATGTAAAACAATGTAGATATAGCATTAAAGCATAACTACTTAATAATAACCGTGGACATCCTCCACCCAAACTTCAACTCACTGAGTTGATTCTGACTCACAGTAACCAGATAGGGCAGGAAAAAATTGATCCTTAGGGTTTCCACTTCTGTAAATCCTTACAGGCCACCAAATGTCTAGTACTCTCAAATGCAGTTGACCTTGAGGTTAAAAGCCCAATACATAAAGGATTGGGTTCAGGGCTCCTTACTACATACGCCACTCTGTAGTAATTTTGTAACCACCTCCTGTTGCTATCATGGGTAGCTAAAGTATTGCTGGTATCCAGTTAAAACACCACGTGATCATGCTATGCTCATCATCTCTGAGTGATCAGTTTATCTCTCCAGTAAATTGCATATAGCACAGTTATTGAAGATTTACACTATCATACCATACATCTTAAATAACACCACAGCAACCAAATAAGGTGATTCTAGAAGTGATCCAAAGCAGTAGAAAGTGACGGCCTTCGGGAAGAATGAACCAGAATCTGAGAAGACAGTAGTGTTCTAACCCCCAGCCCTAACCTGTGGGGCCCCAGAAACCAATGCCTTCTTCAGGTTCAGAAACAGCGCCTCCGTTCAAAGCCCACACGTGTCTGAAAAAACAGTGTTGGGAGCCAGAGTGACCATAAGCGACTGCCCAAGGAAAGGTGCCCTATCTTTTCCTTTTTTGAGAAACCACAGAGCCATTTGTCATTGGCAGGGTCCATGCCCTATTCCTCATACAAGTCTTAATGGGCATTGAAAAGAAATTAGTGGTTTTACAAATGGCCCCAGTAAATTCATTAACGAATGGAGAAAGATAAGTTAATTTTGACTCGTCTTGGAAAGACATTACTTTTACCTTCCAGGAGGCTTTAACTATCCCTGAGAGTGAGAACATTGAAAGGAAAAGTATGGCCTATGTCCATAAAGGGCATGTCCAAAATAACATGTCTTCCAGAAACAGAAATAATCCCTTAAGCAGATCCTCACTGGGATAATGATTGAGCAGATGGGAAGTGGCAAAGAAACCGACCACATGCTATTCTGTCTTTTACCAGGAATAAACATTTTAAAAATGAATAACTTGATTATGCAAAAGAGAAACAATTGACCAAGGGCTTCAGAAGACACAACAAACTTCTTGGAAAGACTATGAAAGGCTACGTTAAACATACTAACCTAGACACTAAAGCTCCTATGGAAAGATAGTTATAAGAAAAAGGTTTAACTCAAACTTCCAAAGACATCAGATATATGTTTTGAAAGTTAGGGGTGGACTCAGGAATTCCCGTGGAAAATATATTAAAACGGTTTCCTTGGTATTCCAGAACAGGGATCTAGGGGAGGGAGAGAAAGCCCTGGAGAAGAAGAAATGCTGGGAGAAGAGGCGAGCTGAGTTCATAAGCTGCCCTACAGGGACAGTGACCTCATGAGCTTCTAAAAGAATCAACCAGGGGCACTCTCAATGGGAACTGTCACCAATGAGAAAACCTGGGCAATGGAAGTGAGAATGGCCTGGACCCGGGAAACACTGGAAGCCCTGTTTTCCATGCCAGCGATCAGCCATTGGAAGAGGGGCTCCTGTGAGAACTAGGAGGACATTGGACTAATGTGTCCTTTCATTCTGCTCCACTGCTGTTAATGGCATCCCCATCAATGGGACAGCGAAGAGGCTGATCCTTAAAGTTTCTGGAAGGCCTGTTAATGTACTTTTATATATGAGAGCTGCCTCCTCTATGCTGACCTCTTGAGGACCTCTCTTCCATGCAAACACTCCTTTTGTGCACTCTTTTTAGTTATGCCTGACAGAACCAAGGCAAGGAAGAAAGAGGAGGAAATGGAAGGAATTCCTAGCACAGAGGGAGGTGAAGGGCAGAGTATACTTATTTCCTTCAAAAGGAAAGGAATTCCCAGCCAAGGGAGAATGGAGCAGTAAAAGGTCTTGGGCTGAGACTAGAAGAATATTCCTACAACCCCCACAATGGACTGACTTGACCCTTGGGGTCTGACTGGATGACAAGTGCACAGTGGGGCACAGCATAAATTTGGGGTTCACATGCAAAAAAAGAAAGGTGAGGTATATTAGGAAGAGCCAGCCAGTAGAAGATTCAAAAGCAGCAGTACAAAAAATATGCTTTTTTATCTAGTGTGGCATGGCCGTCAGATTAGCTGAGGTGCCCATCTGCACAATTTTGCCAACCTAACCCTTCAACATACTATTCTCTCCATTAGGTAGCACACCCCATTCTGAATTCATATGCATGCGATATAACCAAGGAATAGGGGACTTAATCTTCTATCTCTCCAATAACATAGTTAAGATTTAATATATATTCTCTATAAATTATTTTTAAAACCCGGGTCTCTTTTTTCATTAAATCAATAAACAACTGAGCACCACACAACTCTGGCAATATTACAAATGGAATGTAAAGGAAATCCTGATAAAAGTCATTGTGTAGTTTCAGAATGATAGAAAATATCACTCCATTTTAAAGCAAAAATAAATAAATGAGATATCAAATTTCCCAAATAAGCTTTGTAAATCATTTCATAAACATTAATCCACTTATTATGCTAATAGAAGATAATATCAATGGTAAAGCATAGAAAATGTTTATAACTTTCCAAATTGAAAAAAATGTATGATGATAAAAATAAATTTGAAAACTTTATAAAATCAGAAATTTAATCTTCAGATCCATAATACAGCTCTGCCCTTGAAGACGTTTTTCAAAGTTTAGCCTCTTACTTTAAAAGGGACCAAAATTTCTATTTTTAATATTCACTAGAAAACTAGCTACTACGAACAAATACAACTTAAAAATATGAGATTTTGATTCTCTTGTTGAAATTGAGACGTTTCTACCCACCCAGTCCTTTCAGAATTTACTTAGAATAATTTGTAATTGTAAAATCTCCCTTTGTCTCTTTGAAAAGTGTAAGCAAAAGACATATCCTCTAGCACCTAGGGACTGTCTCTTTCTGAAATATCATCATCAAGGAAGATCACACCCCTGTCTTCCAGCTGCCTGGAAAGAGATTAACATAACTTCAGGTATCCTGCCATAAATAATCATAGAAAATTAGCAATTTTATCTAGAAAACATGACAGTGATAGGTGGGGTTTATTTTAGTTTTTCAATATCCAGTGTATAATCTGCAATGTATTACATTTTGTATTACATTTTGTTGCTGCAAGGTGGCATCAACAGAAGGAAACAGTGCCCTGTCAGGCCCAAGTAATGAATGTTTGGGCCTCTTGTTGAAACCACTGTGTCACGCAGTCACATCGAGGGTCTCCCTTGTCTTCGCTGGCCCTTTACCAAGCATGACATGTGTTTCCAGGGACTGTTCTCTGCCGACAGCACAAAGTACATAAAAACAACGTCTTCCCGTTCTCCTTCCTAAGGAACATTCTGGATGTACCTCTTCCAAGACAGCTTTGTTTGTTCTTTTGGAAATCTATGGCACTTTGGTTAGGTTTCTGGGATGGTTCTTGCTTTTCACCACTGAAAGAATTCACGCAGCAGAAGCACTTTTGTAATCCAAGTAACTTTTCTGAGCTCAAGGGAAGTTTTGGGTAATACAGTCTCAAATAGTACCCGCTCTCTCTGGAAAGCGCGCAAGGCTGTGTGGTGGTGTTAGGTTTGAGCTCCCCGCCCAGAAGGGGCAGTACACCTAAGCCAGGTGAGTTTGATTGAGCCAATGGGGTCGGCCAGTATCGTAGACCACGCCTCCCAAACGGGCAGTGAGGGACAAAGGGGAGGTCCTGAAAAGCCAGAGGTTTCTCTCTGGCTCTCTCTCCCAGTGGCTGCTGCAGGATGCAGCACAGCCCAGCTGCATGTGCTGCATGTGCTGCATGTGCTGCGAATCTGCCTGGCTCCTGTTCCATTTACTGTGAAACCTGAAACCGCTTCTAACTGTCCTAAAACTCACTTGGATCACAAACCAGGCTTCAGAGTGAATTCTTTCTCACATGAAGACAAGGACAGAGGTTTATCTCTCCCAAGAGAGAGGTATCTAACAGTGGGGCCATGGGAAAGTTCATGATCGAAAATGGCCACCTCCAAACCTCCCCTGCCATACTCCCCAGGAACCTTTATTCTAGTCGCTGTCTCTAGAGAGTCACAGATCCTGGGTGTTGTATACCCAAAAAAACAGAAAAGCACATAACTGAGGATTAATCTTAATCAGTAAAGTCCTCAGGGTTTGAGCACAAATGTTATATCACTTAATGTTTATGATGCTGCATTCTTCTTTATATGGTATTGTTTCTTGCATTATTTGTTCAGTATACTGATTGAGTAACGATGGTTAAAGGACACATATCCTGTCCTCATTTTAAACCACTCCTTTTCCCTTGGTTTTGTTCAAATGATTGCCTTTGATCTATGCACATGGGCCATATAAGCACAGTCAGATGTCCAAGGATTCCCATTCATTACATTGTTATTTATCGTTTGCATAATAAACCATTGTTGAGTGACTGTGTAAAGTCAACAGAATGCAAGGAAACATCTTTCTGATCTTTTAGGTTTTTTTGCCAAAAGGTAGAAGTTAGACATGTCTCCACCTTCTATCCTTCTTTTATCTTATTTTGCCACCAACTAGTTCTCACAAGGCAATCTACTTCTCTGCTGGGTTTGATGATCCACTGCAAAGGTCATATAAAACTAAAGATAATACTTATGATTATGGGCATTTATTAGGGAAGTTTACATGTTACCACCACTCAAGATCAGAAAACATCGATGATGTAGTTCATTTTTTCCTTAGCAGCACCTCTTCTCAGCCACCAGTCATGTCCCACTCTGATACTCAGCCACTTAGATGTGAGGTGCATTAACCTGTGCCACTGTGGACCAAGCAGTGGGTGTGCTGTCCTTTCTCACAGACTCCTGGTATCTGGGGTCAGTTCTGCAGCATCTGGTGCCTCTGTTGCCTCTGCCTGTTCAGACAGGGACCGCACAAATCCTCCATTTTGGTTCCTTATTTTTGATAATCCCAGGATTCTTCCTATCTTTTTTGGTATATGGCTTTGTTATACACATGTCAATAACAAAACAGTTCAATCCCCTCTATTAGTGTTTCACATGCCCTACTTCCATGGTCCTACCCAATCATTTGGCAAGGATACAGAAAAATCTCTAGGAGAGCCATAAATAATAATTTTATTTCATTGCAACATGTCAAAACTGTTTGTGAGAGGGTTTCTAAATTCAGATGGGATATTTAGTTTAATACAAACTTATTAAAAGCAACTAGGTTAAAAATCTAACACATTATTTGATTTCTCTTTTGATCCATTTTAAATATGTTACGATTTTTTAAATTCCTGCTTTCTCTTTCTTATTATTTTCCTTTGGTTTATTTTGTTATAGTTGTTGTTTGTTCATTTGCTGCTTTTTAAAATATTTTTTCCATTATGTGAAACCCAGGATGGGTGGAGTGGAACTATAGTGAGAGTAACTGGATTTATGGCTCACTTTGGGTAAGAGGTGGGAGGAAAATGAGGAGCTGGTCACAGTGTGTGCAGAAGGAAGATGTTCTGGAGCTGATTGCGGTGATGATCGTGCAGTTCTTTAAGACATGCCCTAATTCCATTATGCTCACCTTCCCAACACAATTCCTGAGGACAAAGAGTGTGCGTAAGCAAATGTGGTGAAGAAGATGATGGTGCCCAGTTATCAAAAGATATTGCATTTGGAGTCTTAAAGGCTTGAAGATAAGCAAGCGGCCATCTAGCTCAGAAGCAACAAAGCCCACATGGAAGAAGCACATCAGCCTGTGTGATCATAAGGTGTCCAAGGGATCGGGTATCACTCATCAAAGAACAAAAAATCATATCATTGCGAATGAGGGGGAGTGTAGAGTAGAGACCCAAAGCCCATCTGTAGACAACTGGACATCCCCTTACAAAAGGGTCTCAGGGAGGAGATGAGCCAGCCAGGGTGCAGTATGGCACCGATAAAACATACAACTTTCCTCTAGTTCTTTAATGATTCCTTTCCCTCACTATCATGACCCCAACTCTACCTTACAAATCTGGCTAGACCAGAGGATGTATAGTGGTACAGATCAGAGCTGGAAACATAGTGAATCCAGGACAGATAAATCTCGCAGGACCAATAATGAGAGTAGAGATACCAGGAGGGGTAGGTGGAGGATAAAGGGAGACTGATCACAATGATCTACATGTAACCCCTGCCCTGGGGTTGTAAAGTGGGTAAGGGGAGACATCAGACAGTATAAGACATGAAAAATAATAATAAGTTATAAATTATCAAGAGTTCATGTGGAAGGGAGAGTCTGGGAGAGTGGAGAAATGAGGAACTGATACCAAGGGATCAAGTAGAAAGAAAATATTTTGAGAATGATGATGGTGACAAATGTACAGATGTGCTTGACACAATGGGTGAATGTACACATTGTGATAAGAGTTGTATGAGCTCCCAATAAAATGATTTAAAAAAAAGACATAGCCTATCTATTTAAGTGCATAATAGGTGAAGTATATGCCAATAAAATTATTATTAAAAAACAAACAACTTTTCTTTCTCTTCCATTTTTATGGAGAGCTTTCTTAGTTTTATAGTAGATTCAGAATTTAAAACTTATACATATATAAGTTTCCTACTACCCAAAATGCCTAAGGGAAACATGATTTAACAACTTATTTATTTATTTATTTATTTATTTATTTCAACTATTGTGATGTTGCTGTGAAGACCTAAGCTAGAAAATATATTGAAGAGCATACGGACATTTTTGTAGGATTTATCACTAATTAAAGGCTTTACATATAGTGATGATCAATACCAAACAGTTCTTGCCAATAAAGTGAATCAAAACTGCATTTCCAGGACATGCACACAGCTCTTTGTAAAGTGGATATTTTAATTAATCACATGTAAATGATTTGTTTGGGACTGATAGCATGATAAAACTTGCCTTTGAGTTTTGAGTCTGTGACTGCCAAATATCAAACTATTTTGATTGTTCTTTCTTTAGATGTTAGGAGAATAACCATGCTGAGTGCATGTCTTCCCAACCTGTCCCAGCCAAATTATTTAGCTACCTTACTAGAAAGATCAAAGGCATGTTGCCCAACTCTTTGTGATAGGTCCATGAGTAAGATTTTGATTCACAAGGAAAAGCTGAGTTTAATCTGTCAGAAGTAGAAGCAAAGACAGCTCCCTTCCCAAAGCAGTAGCAGCAGAGGCATAGGTGCCCCGGCATCCACCCTCCTTGAGGCCCAGCACTGCAGCAGTGGTCTTTCTATGATTTCAGTGGATTATTATTAAACTGGGTAGCCTTTGTGTCCTAATGCTCTGTCACAATAGAGAGAAGCCAAGTTACATAGTAACTTTAACAATATTTCCATACTCTTAACAAATTGAAACAGTTCTTGCCTGATGGAGTAAGCAGCACTGGAAATCATCTAACAATATTTTTTGTTATATCTGGGAAAAAAGTGATGTTCAGGTACTTATTTTATTTCTCAAGTTATACCATTATGAAAAACCAAAATTAGACTAGATTTGATGTCTTTCCAAAGTGAATCTTGTGTATTCCCATGGAATCACTACCTCTGTCTCTCTTTCCACCTCCATCGTTAGATTTATATCTAGTTGATGAAAAAATTAAATTATTTTGAAAGCACCTTGTATATAACAATGTGTATATAAAAGCCTCGGTGCCAGTGATGTGTAAGCATTGCAGTTTAAAATGTAAGGTTGGTGGTTCAAACCCATAAGTCTCTCTCTGGGAGTAAGATGAGGCTATTTGCTTCTATAAAAATATTCAGCCTCAGAAATTTAGGTAGGACCACTGTGAGTTAGAATTGAGTTTATGACACTTGGCTTTTGAATGTTTATATTTTTAGAAACATCTTAATATGTATTCCGGATATTTTTAAATACACACATATTAAATGCTTAATATCCAAAAGGAAAAATATATCTATAACTATATCTTACAACAACACTCACATCCATTGAGTCATTGCTTACTCACAGTGTTTTGATAACCCATATTAAGTACTATCACACATATATGGCAATATATGAATGTATGTACATCTACACATACATATACATGGCAGTGTGCTGTTCAACTTGGGCTATCAAAATGGGTAAAATCAATCAATCAATCAATGTCCTGAGTGATGTTTAAGTATGGAGGAAGAAAGAAATCACATTTCTTAACAACTAGGTCAATGAAAGCTCCACAGACTTCTAATCGTTTGCTACAGAAAGAACTAGGCTAGGTTTGCCTAACTACATGTTTAAAAGATAAATATGCCAGGAGGGAGAAACGATCCACTTTCCATTACACTCTGGGCCTTTTAAAAAATGTTATAGTATAATGATTCAAGAAATGTTTCCTTTGGGCCCATAGTTACTATGTTTTAAAGCTACTATTTCTTTAGAGAGAAATGATAAGCCACAGAACATTATTTATAGGCTCGGATTGTCCTTCTCTATAATATGTGACTTGTTCTCCTGACCTGAAGGTCGGTTGTCTTGGGTGTTTTTAAAGCTATGGATGAATGAATTTTTGAGCTAAGAATCGTATTATGGTAAGCATCTTTCTCCTTGAACACTTCTCATTCATTTCTGAGCTCTCTAATTCAGGGAATAGTAGATTAGAAGCACTTTAAAAAGTCTCAAAGGTTATAGCTGCATGTGAGAAGAAAAATGATCTTAAAGAGAGATAAGGACTAAACCACCTATCAAAACTAACACTGCAGGGCTCTGAGAAGCTGCCCACACAGTCTAGAGAGCAAGAAATATCATTCATAGAGGAGAAATGATGAAAGAACTCACATATATCATGGACAGACCTGTTAACAGTGTCCTTTTAGGGTTTCTTAGTGCATATTATAGGAGGCTATTTTTGAGGCTTAATGCACGAAAAAATTCAGATTTTCTTTTAAAATTTAAATTGCATAATTCATCATTATACATTTATTAATACATCTGTTTGTTTATTTTGATTTTAGTGTATTACCTTAGAAATATTTGTCACAGAATTTCTGCTCACGTCACAATTTGGGTACCCCAAGAAAGTAATATATATAAAGATCCATCACTTCTGAAACATATCCAGGTGGGAAAGAGGTACAATCAAAAAGGAATTGTAGTTACTATTACACATGTTTGAAGAAAGTTAACAGGGAAACAGATGATTGGGCACCTAATTTAAGATGTATGTATGTAAACATACTATCTTGTGAACAGGGAGTCCTGGTGGTGTAGTGGTTAAGCTTGGGCTGTGATCTGCAAGGTCTGCAAAACCAGCAGCAGCTCTGTGGAAGGAAGACTTTGCTTTCTACTCCTGTAACCGTTACAGTCTACGACACCCATGGCGTGTCCTTATGGGTTTTCATTGACTCATTGGCAGCAGTACTTGGACTAGGATCCCTGGTGGCATATATAATAAAGTGTTAAGCTGCTAACCACATGGTCATTAACTCAAAACCACCAGCCACTTTCTGGGAGAAAGACCTGGCCTTGGACTGCTGTAAAGAGTTGCAGCCTTGGAAACCCATAGGGCAGTTCTATTCTGTCTTACAGGGTCACTATGAACTGGAATCAACCGGACAGCAGTGAATGAGAGCCTCCTTGTAGGTTCAATGGCAAGGTGCATTACACATTGGGGTGCTAGATGCAGAGTTATGGGTGCAAACTGTTGTGCAAGAAAATGATGAGATTTTCTACTCTTGTAGAGATTCACAGCCTTGGAAAACCGACAGAAACCATTCTGCTCTGTCGAGTACAGTAGCTATGAGTTGGAATTAACTCAATGGCGGTGAGTTTAGTTTATATTTTGAATGAAGTATTTCCTGTGGGCTAACATGTTAGGGCACCATGAGTTTGGGATTAATTTGACTGCAGCTGAAAACAAATTCTCTTCAAATCATATCCCTGCCATCTCTTCCAGAAAAATCGTATGCATATATATTTTTATATCTAGTTGTTTTCTTATGCTCTATTTATTTGCTTTGAATTTGTGCTGTCTTTAATTAGTACTTTGTGTCTCTCAGTTGTCTTACATTTATGGAGGACAAACAACTCTTTTGGCTTAAGTAAATAATTTTAAAATGAAAGTAAGCATTTTCAGTTAAAATTTTCTCAATTATTTTTAAAATAGAAAGTGTGAGTTGTGAAGAAAGTTATTGATATAGCCCCAATGATTTTTACTCATTATTATCACATTGTTTTATAATTAAGATTATAAATATTATAAATGTATAACATTCTTTATTATAAAAAATACTAATGATTTTTAAATGGAACCCTACATTTTCGTACACTCTACCAAAAGTTTATTTTTAATGCTAAATAGAAATTTATGTAGATTCAGAAAAATAGTTGGCAGTGAGTGACCTCCAACTTGCGGTGACACTGTGTCTGCTCTGTAGGTTGTCAATGAGGTTTTTGAGGTAGCCAAGAACCACGTCCTTCAGGGGCACTCTGGGTGGACTCAAACTTCTGCCTTTGCTTAGCTGCCAAAGTACATTTAATCCTTGCATCAATGAGACTCCTCGGCTGATAAAACTGCCAACCAGCGAATTCTGACCCATAATGACTCAATACAGTCTATAAATCTCCATTCAAGCAAATAATGTCATCTATGTCTCAAGGAATGACTGGTGGGTTTGTACCCGCAGCCTTATGTTAGAAGTCCAACATCTATCCAACAGTGCCACCACGGATCCCTAGTGATATAAAACCAAATTCACTACCATAAAGTCAGTGTTAACTCATAATGACCCTGTAGGACAGGGTAGAACTGCCCCTGTGAGGTTCTAAGACTTTAACTCTTTACTGGCATAGAAATTTCCATGCTTCTCCCACGTGTAGTGCTGTAAGTCATAGTTAAATGATTACTGTCTTAGTAATCGAATGCTGCTATCATAATAAGTGAATCACTTTAACAAATACATGGATTTTTCTAACAGTTTTTCATGATAAGTGTCATTGAGTTGGTTCCAATTAATAGAAACTTTGGTACCATAATACAAAACCTGGCCGTGCACAATCTTCACAGTTGTTATGTTTGAGTGCAAAGTTGCAGCCACTATGCCAATCCATCTGAGGGACAGTTTTCCTCATTCTCATTTACCCTTTGAAAGAAACCAGATCAATGGAGCCCACTTCAAAAATGAGATTCGGGCATACCTCAGGATGCTTAGGACTGAATCGTTAAATAATTTATATGAACAGCTATCTGGTGAAAATAACTGGGGAATGAAAATGTTTTTCTTACTCTGACTGCATCTAGTGAGGCAAAGCAAATAACAGTTGAGGCAAGGGTCTGGTAGTATTTATTTTTCTGCTTGTAGTTTTTCTCTTTCATGCTCATTTGTCCACATTTTTCTATTGTTCTTTATTTAAAATGAAAAATAAATTCAGCTTTGGAGAAGCAGTTGAAACTTTTATAAATTTTTAATTATTTTGTAATATATGAGACAGAGTCCTAGTAATATGTATTTTGAGAAACCAGAAAGTATTTCACCAATAATCTGTGTAGCCTCTTTATTGATACTGCTTTTGCCAAGAAACAATCAATAACAGTTGATTAATTTTGTTAGGCTTATAGTCACTGACTATATAAAAATTAGAAATATCTATTTTTAACTCCCAGCCAAAGGATGTGAGTTCTACTTAGTCTCTTTCTCAAGCTATATTCAGAAAATTCCCATTTGACAGTAGGGTTATCTTCTCTAGAAAAGTAAGCCTGTCTATATGAAGATAATCATTGTAAAAAGTACTGAATGCAGTTGGGACAGTAGATTTTGCTTATGTTCATAGTGGAATAACATAATTCTCACTTAATCTCATTCCACTGAAAAGCAAACAAACAAAAGCATCACAAAATATATGAAACTGCAGCTCTTAGACCTAGATGGGATATGTAGTCCCCAAGGGAAGGAAAGGGAGTGAGGAACACCCAATAATTGCCTCATATAGTTGCTTGATGATACATGTTGTACCTCAGCACATGTAGAATGAAACAAAGCAGAGCACAAGAACCCTTTAGTTGAGATGGCTGAGGAGAAATTCTAGGAAGTCTAAACAATTCAGGACAGAGTTCTGGAAATGTTACCCTAAAAATGACATTGAGATAACTATAAAATATATGCTAAAATCCTAAATCCTAATATATGCAAACGCTCTTGGATAGTGTCTTTGAAGATCTATCAGTAACACTAATGTGAAGTTATATTTGATTAGGCTATGTATTCCATAAACACACATGTGTATATATGCATGCATTGTATACACACATACATTCATATATACAATAAGATTGGTGAATTATATCTTCTACCTATATTTATACATTTTTCCATATCTTTATACAAACTGCAACACTATGCGTTCTGAATCCAAATAATACTACGGACATCAGTGGCCTCCGCACCCATTTCACCACGTGGCGATCTCAGCGGCTGAGTAGAACTCTTCTCCATACGGTTTTCAAAGCAGGGACCTTTCCGAAAAAGACTACCAGGCCTTTCTGCCTTTGGTGAGTTTGAATAGTCAGAAATTCTGTTAGATTCAAGCACTTTATTGTTCTGCCAGCCAGAGGATCCTTGAGATTTTGTACTATTAAAAAGAAATGGAAGTAAAATATTTCAGTTGTCTCATTTATTATGTTCTCCACAATTAATTACATAATGAGCCCTCCTTGTTGGCACTCCTCGGGTTGGAGCTGGGACACATCACCAAAGACACTAATCAATGCCCTACACAAAATCCTCCATTCTTCTGAGTATGACTCACTACTGAGTACTAGCTATTTGATCAGGAAGTACTGGAAGAAAAAGGAAAACTAAAATATATAGGCAGTCAAATGCAAACACATCAGTTTAAGAGAATAAATGCGAATGCGAGATAACTGAGTCAAAAACACACCTTTGAACTGTAGGATAACCACAACTAGAGTTCTAAATTGCTTTCAGTAATGATTAACTTATAACTCTGATCAATAAATCTACTAATGAATGAATCATAACAAGCAGTACAAGAGTGGGTTGATTAACAATACATTCTGTGAAATAGGATTTTATGGGATTTGAGCACTAGTATTGACAGATTTTTCACCTTTGTGTTAATCACTTCCAAATTGATACTTCTCCTTTACCTGTTGCTGTTGCTACCACTAGAAATGTTTTCTTGTGTTATTGAGTGACGGTAAACTTAGTAATAAGATTTTCAAAGAAAGCTAAATAGGGAGATAACACCTTAATACTTAAAAGATGTATTCTTTCAGAAGATCGAATGATGCTGACTACAAGTTAAGAATATACTGTAAACTCTTTATTTCTAAGTTGGAAAAGTTCAAAAATGAAATATAATTAGCAGGTACAATGTAGTATACATGATCTATGAGGGGTACCCCAACCAAAAAAAATGGAAAAATTCTCTCCGCTGGGCCAAGTTTTCATAGTAGGCATTTTTCCCCACCAAGTGAAAATTGAGCAACTTGCTCTGAGTTAGTGCACCCAGTGGCATTGTCTGGGAAGGTTCTCTCTGGTCACAATAATTTCTTTCCTGAACGCAGTTTCACTTGAACTTCATTTTTTGTGATGGCCAATTTAAGAGAACAGTGTGTGGCTGTGAAGTTTTTTCTTTCCTGCTCCAGAAAAATGCCACAGAAACTGTTATGATGTTCAACATAGCTTATAAAGACAACGTTATGGGGAAAACTGCCGTGTACAAGTGGTTTTCTTGTTTCAAAAAGGGTGAAATATTGATTGTTGACTAACTTCATTTTGGACATCCATCAACTTCCTGAACAGAAGAAAGCGTTGACTCAATGCATTTGGAGTTCATTCCACTAGGCCAGACTGTTAAATTGCTTGCTATTTAAAGGTTCTGAAAAGGTAGTGTAACAGTGTGTGACAAAAAAGACCTCATTTGTGGTTGATGGGGGACTAGTTTTATCACCATGACAATGAACCTGCTCATTCAGCCATCTCAGTGCTCCAGTTTTTGACAAAAAATAGCATGCCTCGCTTTCCCCACACACCCTACTCACCTGATCTCACCCCTTATGATTTATTCCTGTGTTTGAGAATAAAGAGGATGTGAAAGAACTGTGATTTGAAACAGATGATTTTGAAAAATGTTTCCAAGAATGAAATCACAGATTTAACAAATGTATGAAATGTAATGGAGAGTACTTTGAAGGTGATAGGTTGTTTTCTAAAAAAATTAAACACATAGCTTTTTAAATTTTTTCTGATTTTTTGGAGTACTCCTGGTACATAAACCAGCAAAATTGGCATTCATTAAAATCTATGTGAGAACACATAGATTATAGGGTTATATGAGAGGATTTATTAAAGTTCATGGAAACGTCTTTATTTTTCAGTTCCATTTTCCACAAACTTTTTGAAGCCCCTTCCTATATGTGCTGTATAATACACACGTTATTTGCCATCGAGTTGCCTCCTGTCTGTCAGTTAGTCGTACGATGGTGGCTTTTTTGCTGCTGTGAGACTGGGAGCGATGTCACTGATACTTCACATGCCAGAGGGTTCACCCAAGGTGGATATGTTTCAGCGGGGCTTTCAGAATAGGAACAGACAACCAAGGAGGACTTGACTCCCCAAATTGGAGGAAGAAGTTGCTAAAAATTGTATGTATAGCTTAGAAGCACTGTCAAATATAGTGCACATAAATGTGTATGAATATACAGTATACATTTGTTTTGTATATAATAGACAGGAAATACACAGGTTGCATGTGGGAAGTTATTATATTCATTTCATCTTGTTTTATTCTCTAGATCCCATTCTCTGATGGGTATTTCTGAACTCTGTCACAATCTCAGGGACTGCATATGTGTATGTGGTTGTATAAGTCCTAATGAACATTTTGTAGGGCATGGCTATACTGGTAAATTATGTAAAATAGCTATAATTGAAATTTAATTTTTTGAAATAAATAATCACAGGAAATACAGCTGGCGTCACTTATGTTAACATTTTATTCTGTTAATAAAATATGGTACAAAGGTATCTTAAAAATTCATTATCCAGTAGATAGTTTGTCAGGTGTTTTTATACCACACAGAATAAATCTTATCTTTGCCAGGCAAGAATAAATGTGCTAGTTCTTTTGTATTTTGACTTTTAAGTTTGTGCCAGAAGTGCCACTGATATCAACTTCTGACTAGAGGAGATAAAATAAACTCTCCAAAGAGCTATGCCTGTCAAAGTAGATGAAAAACACATCTCTCTTGGATGCTCAAATAATAGATGCTGCATACATAAGTAAAATTCAAGAAAAGCGTCAGTTCTTACATTTAAACTAAGTTTTCTTGTTCACACTTTTACAGGATTTCAGCATTTTTACTTAGTCACCCTGGACAGAAAAATGTATTTGGACCTAAAAATATTAGAGTTTTCATTGATGTGACACTGAATTTCTCTTCACCTTAATGAGACAGATTTTTGTAGAGAAGGGATGAATGAAGAATACACTGAATGTGGCTGCTGTGGAAACTAGCAATGTCTTTTCCCCATGATTAGACAGAGAAGTTACTGATCTTCTTTCTCTTTCTTGATGTAGTAACCCTTTTTTTCTTCTAAACTAACATCTTTAAATGTCTATTTATTTTCTTTTTGCATCAAATTTCATTTATTTTATCCAAGATATGTCTGAATTACTATCATTTTATGTTAAATAAACTTTATCCACCTTTGTTAGTCATGTCTAAGTACATGAGATACTATGGGTTTTAACCTAGTTCCGAAAGTGTAACCCTAATATATGTATATATATTTTAAATAGATATCACAAAAATTATACCCTCAAAAAGTATTTTATTTTGGAAAAGAATAATGGTGATGGTTGCACAACATGGTAGATACAATTTTATCATTGAATTGTACATATAAAGAATGTTGAAATGGTAAATCTTCTATTACATACCATATATCCTCAAATACAAGCCAACCCGAATATCAGGTGGGGCACCTAATTTGACCACAAAAACTACATTAAGAATGTGCTGAAAAACTTGGCTTATACACAAATATATAAGGTATATATTTTTTAAAATTAAAAAAGTAATTCGCTTAATTATATATAATATATATATATGTTAATATGAGGACTTACACATGAGTGTGTATGTTGTTATTGTTAGGGACCATCAAATCGTTCTGATTCATAGCGTCCTATGTATAGCTGAACAAAGTACCGTGCAAAGTACCGCCCAATCTTACACCATCTTTACGTTGTTCTTATGTTTGAAACCATTGTCAAAGTCACTGTGTCAGTTCATCTTGCTGAGGCCCTTCCTTTTTTTGCCTGCTCTCTATTTTACCAAGCATCATATCATTCTGCAGAGACTGGTCTATCATGACAACATGCATAAAGTACAGGAGACAAAGGTACACCATCCTTCCTTCTAAGGAGCATTCTAATGGTACAGTGAACCCTCGCCACTTCGCGCTTCGACTTCCGTGGCTTCACTCTATCGCGGTTTTTGCGTAACAGCATATGCTCTGTCATTACTGCCACTGATTGGCTCATACTGTACACGCTTCTGTCTGCATCGCTACGTATCGGAGCTACGTATCAGATGCATTTTTGCTTTTGTACA
>NW_022111372.1:6616201-6637262 GCF_000313985.2 Echinops telfairi | reverse complement strand
TTTACAAATAAGGAATCCTACTTCGCGGAATTTCATTTATCACGGTAGGGTCTAGAACCGATTAACCGCGATAAAACGAGGGTTCACTGTATTTCTTCCAAGACAGATTTGTTTGTTCTCTTGGAAGTTCCTCTTACTCTTCACCAGGACCACAATGAGCACATCAATTCTTCTTAGGTCTTCCCTATGTAATGCCCAATTATCGCATTTATATGCTGCGATCGAAAATACCATGGCACAGGTCAGGTACACCTTAGTCCTCAAAGTAACACCCTTGCCTTTCAACACTTTAAAGAGGTATTGTGCATCGTATTTACCCAATGCAATACATTGTTTTATCCCTCGATTGCTGCTTGGATGAGTATTGATTGTGTATCCAAGCAAGACAACATCCTTGACAATTTCAAACTTTTCTCCATTTATCATGATGTTATTTATTGGTCCAGTTGTGAGGATTCTGATCTTCTTTACGGTGAAGGGTGATCCAGACTGAAAGCTTCAACCCTCAATTCTCACCAGAAAGTATTTCAAGTCTCCTTTACTTTCGGCAAGCAAGGTCGTATCATCTACATATCACAGGTTGTTAATAGGATTTCCTCTAATCTTTATGCTGTATTTTTCTTCATATAATTCAGCTCCTCTGATTATTTGCATAATGTAACCTATGAAGAATGCTGCACACCTCAACATTCTGAAGTCTAAAACCCAAGTAGTCTATAGCACAAAGTCTAACTGTCAAGGTTAGAAAAGAAATTCGTTCAAAAATAGATGACTATAAAGTACTTGAAGGTAGATGATCGTATTTGAGGGCGGGGCACATGCATGAATTTAATGAATTCTTATTACTAGGTGTCCTCAAGTCAATTAGAACCAATGAACAACTGAAATAAACAGTTCCGTGCTATCAAAGGAGGCCACCACAAAAATCTTGTTTTAAGTGATAGCATTGTTTGCTATTCTGTATGAGAACTATGTCCTGCCTTTTTAGATCTATAACTTTTTGAGAATGGAAATGTTGTTGTTGTTAGTTGCTGTCTCTTCAATCACAATCCATAACAAGCGCATGTACAGCAGATGTGTCATCCTCATAAGTGTTCTCATGCACAAGCCTATTGTTGCAGCGGTGATGTCAATACATCTCCTTGAGGGGCTTCCGCCTTTTTTAAGCCACTGTACTTCGTCAAACGTGATGACCTTCTCCAAGGATGTACATATAGTATTCTTGAAAAAATTAATTTTTGCACGTAGGCTTGCTTATACATTTTAAACTGTTGTCAACATAGGAATAATAATATAGAAACTCAAACCTGATACTAAAGCATTTATACATAAAAATGAGCAGAGAAGCCTTCTCTACATATAATATAATCCACACTATATGAAGTATGATCAATTAATAAATCTCACTATGGTTCTGGATTTTATATGCCTGTGGCTATCTTCCAGTATTGGAGGACATTATTTGCTACACTGATGGATGGGAGTATGATGGGATAGAGACTTGACCTTGCTGGACAGTGTGGACTCAGCTGAACCCTTTGTTTCTTTAGGGACATCTTTGAGACTCCACCTTATTAAAGGTTGTGAACCTAGGCGACCCCTTTGTTTCTTTGGAGTCATCGTTTACTTTACCTTTGTAATGGGTGTGACTTAAAAACAACATTTTTTGGGAGGGGGGCATAAAATATTGGCTCTAACATACATCGTCTTACCTGGAAAGCTTGATATCTATTTCCCTGACAGCGTTAGTAGAAAGGGCACTTATAGAGGTCTAGATAAAGACATGTACATATGCAAATATATTTATATGAAGATCGGGAAATAGATCCATGAGCCTACATTTATAGGTTTAGTATTAAAGTAGCAGAAGGACATTGGGCCTCCACTCAAGTACTCCCTCAACACAAGAATACTTTCTTCTATTAAATTGGCATTCTATGATGCTCACCTTCCCGACACAACCGCTGAAGACAAAGCGGGTGAATAAGCAAATGTGGTGAAGAAAGCTAATGGTGCCCGGCTATCAAAAGATATAGCGTCTGGGGTCTTAAAAGCTTGAAGGTAAACAAGCGGCCATCAAGCTCAGAAGCAACAAAGCCCACATGGAACAACATATCAACCTGTGTGATCACGAGGTGTCAAACGGATCACTGAAGACAAATGGATGCATAACCAAATATGGCGAAGAAAGCTGATGGTGCCCAGCTATCAAAAGATATAGCGTCTGGGGTCTTAAAAGCTTGAAGGTAAACAAGCGGCCATCAAGCTCAGAAGCAACAAAGCCCACATAGAAGAAGCACACCAGCCTATGCAACCACGAGGTGTCGAAGGTGTCAGGTATAAGGCATCATCAGAACTAAAAATCTTACCATAGTGAATGATGTGGGGAGTGCGGAGTGGAGATCCAAAGCCCATTAGTAGGGCACTGGAGATCCCCTTGCAGAGGGGTTTCAGGGAGGAGATGAGCCAGTCAGGGTGCGATGTAAAATACAACGATGAGAAATACAACTTTCCTCTAGTTCCTAAATGTTTCCTCCCCGCTCCCACTACCATGACTCGAATTTGACCTTGCAAGGCTGGCTAGACCAGAGGATGTACACTGGTACAGATAGGAACTGAAAATATGGGGAATCCAGGGCAGATGAGCCCTATAGGACCAGTGGTGTGAGTGGCAAAACAGGGAGGGTAAAGGGAGAATGGGTAGGAAAGAGGGAACCCATTACAAGGAACTATATGTGACCTCCTCCTTGGGGGACAGACAACCAAAAATTGGGTGAAGGGAGACGTTGGACAGGGCAAGATATGACAAAATGCCAATTTATAAACTATCAAGGGTTCATGAGGGAGGGGGGAGCAGGGAGGGAGGGGAAAAATGAGGACCTAATGTCGGGGGTTTAAGTGGAGAGAAAATGTTTTGAGAATGATGTACAAATGCGGTTTACACAATTGATGTGTGTATGGATTGCGAAAACAGTTGTATGATCCCCTAATAAAATGTTTTTTTTTTAAAAAAGTAAAAAAATAAGACTTGCTATGGTTTTTGGACGTTTTTGGCTTCTGAACAATGCATTTGACTCACTTCTGTCTGGCCCATGGATTTTGGACTGAACAGTACCCACCATTTTCTAAAAGTTTCATGAATTTCTGTGGGACTTCCAGCAAATTTCATATGCAGGAAAGTGAGGGAATCTACTCCAGTAAGGATTGGGAGGGAAATTGGAGCAAATTAGTATCTTGTAAGGCTTGGACACCTGGGAGATCTTCAATTTCCAAAAACTTAGAACTCAAATTCACTATCATTGAGTCAATGGTGACTCATAGCAAAGGGTTGCTATGGGCTGACTCATAGCAAATTGTTGCTAGGACAACTAGAACTGCCCCTGTGATTTTTTTCCAAGACTAACTCTTTATGGGTATAATGTCCCTTCTTGTGAGAAGTGGCTGGTGGTTCTGAACTGCTGATTTTGCAGTTAGCAGCCCAACTTGCAAACACTATCACCAGGGCTCCTCCTCTCTACCTTGGAACCAGTATGGGATTAGTTGTTACAAAAGAAAATATTACTATATTATAATTTGCATCTACCATTTGTCTGTCAGGTTGTCATACTGTGGTGGCTTGTGTGTTGTTGTGATGCTGGACGCTATGTCATTGGTAATTCAAATACTTGCAGGGTCACCCAAATAAAAGGTATCAGCAAAGGTTCTAGACTAAGAACAAACTAAAAAGAAGGAATAGGCTGTCCACTTCAGAGGAATTAGGTACTGAACATCTTTAAATAGCCTTAAATTTTTGTCAATTGTGAAGATGATGCAAGACCAGGCAGTGTTCTTCTTTCTGTTGTGCACAGTATCACCCTGCGTTGGAATCGACTTGAAAATACCCAAGAACAACAACAATTTTCATTGCTACTAAGGACAAGTAATTTAAATATTATATCAGATTTTTCTACATTAGAAATCATTTGGTGTTTTATCTCTGAAATGTAGAAATTAGATGATGCATACTTCTTTTTTTAAATCATTTTATTGGGGGCTCATACAACTCTTATCACAATCGACTTGATAATACCCAAGAACAACAACAATTTTCATTGCTACTAAGGACAAGTAATTTATATATTATATCAGATTTTTCTACATTAGAAATCATTTGGTGTTTTATCTCTGAAATGTAGAAATTAGATGATGCATACTTCTTTTTTTAAATCATTTTATTGGGGGCTCATACAACTCTTATCACAATCTATACATCAATTGAATCAGGCATGTTTGTACATATGTTGCCTTCATTCTTTTCTAGACATTTACTTTCTGTCGAGCCCTTGCTATTAGCTCTTTTTTAACCCACCTTCCTTTTCCCTCATAATCCCTTGATAGATTTTACATTGTTATAATTTTCATCCCTCACACCGACCAATGTCTCCCTTCGCCCATGTTTTCTGTTGTTCTTCCCCCTGTAGAGGGGTGTATGGTTATGTGTCGATCATTGCGATTGTTTCCTCCTTTTTTCCCTTCTTCTGCCCCTCCCTTTCCCCTTCTGGTATCACTATTCCCATTCTTGTTCCTGGATTCTGTGTGTCGTGAGCTCCCATCTTTTATCTATACCTGTGTACATGTTCTGGTCTAGTCTGTATTGAGAAGCAGCACTGCGGTCTTGGTAGTGGGGGGTGAGGAAGCCTTAAGGAACCAGAAGAATATAGTGTGTTTCATCAGTGCTTTACTGCACCCTGGTGATTCATCCCTTCCCTGTGGCCCCTCTGTGGGGAGATTATTCCACGGTCTTCAGATGGGCTTTGGATCTCTGCTCCAGGCCCCCTCATTCTCAACAATATGTTTTTGTTTGTTATATGTATGCTGATGCCTATTACCCAGTCCCTATGACAACCCATGATTGCACTGGCGGTGTGCTTCCTCCATGTGGACTTGTTGCTTCATTGCTGAATGGTGGCTGGTGTATCTTCAAGCTTCTAATACTCCAGATGCTATATCTTTTAATAGCCGGGCACCATTCTGCCTTCTTCACCACATTTGCTTATGCACCTGTTCTGTCTTCAGTGATTGTGTTGGAGAGGTAAACATCTCAGACTTCCAATTGGTAGGAACAAAGTGTTCTTGTATTGAGGGAGGGTATGAGCAGAGGCCCAAAGTCCATCCCCTACCTCAGTGTATTGCCATATAAATATATGAACAGATTTCTTCTCCCTTTTTTAATTTTTATTTTTTCTTATTTATTTATTATTTTAATTTTTTAAATTAGTTTGGGCTATGTCATACCAAAATAGGCTAGGCAAAGGAGGCATGCCCGAGGAAACAGCAGTGGAACCAATGGTCCCAGGGAGACCTGGGAGGTGAGGGCAGTGGGGTAAGGGGATAGTGAGGAGGTTGCACCATGGACAGGGGAACAACTGAAGTGTTGGAGTCAATAACAAGGAGGGGACAGGGATCTGAGGCAGAGTGTGTGGGGGGTGTCAGAATAACAGCAAACTAGCTAAAAGGAGGTACCAAGGAAATAAGGGGAAAGTGACAGTGGGGCAGGAGGAAGGTCAAAGGAAACAGAGGAAGGCCCAAGGAAGCAAAGCAATGGATAGAGGTATAAATATAGTGGTGTACAAATGTAAATACATTAATCTACAAAAACAGATGATGCACACTGTAATGAACTATAGATTAAGCCATAAAACTTCTCAGCATATTATGTTTTTCCCATAATTTTTACTCTCCTGTTTCTTCACATCATCTGCACAAATATAAGCAAATGTACTTGATCATACATTTCATAAATGGTTATCAATTTATAATTCTCTCATAAAATATGTGCTACAAGACAACTTTGCCAATTGATATCTATGTGCAATTTTACATGTTTGAAATTGCATCTGGGTAAAGTCAATTTCTTTCTAACTAATGTATTTTTTATTATTTTTATGTGTACCGTATGAATGTAATAAGAAGCCCAGGTTATGTAGTGGTTAGTTAGTAATCCTAAAGTCAGTGATTCTAACCCACCAGCTGCTACAAGGGATAAATGTGAGGCTTTCTACTCCTATAAGAAGTTACAGTCTTGGAAACCAACAGGACAGTTCTACTGTATCCTATTGGGTTGCCAGGAGTCAAAATTGACTTGTTAGCAGTGAGTTTTATTATGAATGTAATAGACATTTTAAATCTGATCATTTTTAATGAATTCAAATAGAAATAAATTGGAAAGGTTTTTCTCTATATTTATTTATTTTTTCTCCCCTTTTATTTTATATTGATGCAAATTAATACTAGTATACAAAAAAATCAAATAATATAGCCCTAAATTTTTATTTCCTAAGCACATTTCATTGTTGTAGCTGTTAGGTACCATAGAGACAGCATCAGCACATAGTGATCACATGCACAATGGAAGAAGACACTTCTCTCACAAAAGGAGACTTGTTTGAGACTATTGTTGCAGCCACTGCGTCAATTCATGTCTTTCACACTTTTCTAGTTCTTCACTTACCCTCTACTTTATCAAGCATAAAGTACCTGCCAAATTCCCCCCTTGTCTTGATTAGTAGTCAACTAATGTTCCAGAAAAAGCTTCCTTGAATCTTGGAAGTGTTCAAGGTGCTTAGTTAACTTTGAAAATACCAGTGAGCTAAAGACCAAGCAAACAAAGCTCACTGCGGTAGAGTCCATTCAGACTCACAGCAACCGTCCAGCATAAGAAGGTGTGCCTTTGGAGTTCCAAGACTTCAATCTTAACGAGATCAGGTAACATCATCTTTTCTTTTTGAGTAGCTGGTAGGCTCAAACCACCAGCCTTGTGATTAACTAAACTGTGCAAAAATTGCAAGGTATTAAAAAATGGAAAGCTATTCAAATTGTGTGGTTTATTTTAGAGAAATACTACCCAGAACTTCCATATATTTTCTTTTCACATGCATCCACTCTGTTTCATATACCGTATATACTCATGTATAAGCTGAGCTTTTCAGGACATTTTTAATGCAGTTTAATGCAGTTTTTGTGGTAAAATGTGGTGCCTTGGCTGATATTAGAGTCAGCTTATACTCGAGTATATACGGTAAACTCTTTCATGCTAAGACAACACAGGGAAATTCTCACCAGAAGGATATACTGTGGCCACTTCTTTCTGGCTTTAATAGACTGTGAAAGTCTAAAGCTTTATGCTTCTTGCAACTTCCATGTTCTTGTTGGTAGGTGCTGCACAGGTGATTCTGACTCATAGCAAGACAATATACAATAGAGCAAAATACTGCCCAGTCCTAAAGCACGCTCACAATTTTCACGTGTGAGCCATTGTTATATGAACGTTCCAGTAGAGCTCCTCATGGTTCCTCTTCTGTTTGACGACTTCTTTGCCAAGCATGATGATGCTTTTTCCCAGAGAACTAGTCTCTCCTGATAACATGTACAAAATATGTGAGTTAAAGTCTCACCTGATTCCTAAGGAATATGTTAGCTCTCCTTTCAATAGAGACGTATTTGTCCTTCTGGAAGTTCATGGTACATTGTAATTCAAATGAGCCAATTTTTCTCTGGTCTTCCTTATTGTCCAGCTTTCACACACATCTACAGCTATCGAAAATGCTATAGCTTGGGTCAGGTGTATCTTAATTTTGCAAGTGACACTTTGCTCATTAACACAAGTCGTGTGCAGTGAATTTGCTCAATAAATCATTTAATAATTGCTGCTAATTGCTTTAATTAGTTAGCAGACTTCCTGGAACAGAAGACCTGTGCCAGATCTCCATATTGATGCATTAATGTTAACGATATGACTATTTTACTTACAGTTTTAATGTAACAGCTAAATGCATGACAGCCATGTGCTATGCTCTCAAATTAATTTTATTCACTCACATTATCTTACGATCACATTTCTTAGTAAATATTAATTTCATTCAATGTGTTCTTAATTCTGATTAGTATCACTTAAACAGAACATCCCATCTGGAAGTAGTCTGAGACCAACTAGATATAAGCAGATCACTTCCCACAATATAGGAACAGATGTTTCCATGGTTATTTGTAGATAGAAAAAAGTAAAAGGCTAGGAAAAAAGGTACCTTCAATTGTCTTTTATGTGATATATCAATGTATGACTATGTTAAATTTCTTGGTTTTCTCTTTTAATACCAAGGAGGAATCTTTCTTCTCTTCCTCACATATAAGTCAAATTCCTCCTGTCATCATTTCATTTCTTCTTTATTTCTTATCTCATCTATGGTTCTTTGTCTCATTTGTTTTATCCAGGATCAGCCACATCAACTTTGTCAACTAAAATAACGTAAATGTATTTAATGGTGCATGTATTATCACTCATAAAGGTACATCACTCATCGTGCCACCCAAGCTTAGTGGCTTCAAAGAACTCATTAAAGGGAAGTTAGTGTGCTTGCCTGATGATGTCCACAAATATAATTTTCATGTGTGGATGCAAAGGAATATGAGTGATCATTATTTACTTTCCATGTAACTTTACTGCTCAGATTTCACAGGATAAATTAAAGAACAAACCTGTCAACCACATCTTCTTTTGAATGATTTGTCCCTTGTCACTACATTCCTAGAGTGGAAACTCTTCTAAAAGGAGTGAGCCGTGAAAAGGAAGATGAGGATATCATTAACCAATATAGTAGAGTAGTAATATTTGCAAAATGAATTCAAGAAACAATGGAAAAACAACTGCTCTGATATTTTATGATTGTTTTGTCGAAATCTATTTTAGTGTATTTTAATAACCAATTAACTAATGTATTTAAATTTTTATTATCCCATATTTCTGAATGTATAAACCCCTCACAGACATTTTCAATACAAATGCAGAAAATTTTAAAGCATCACTTGTAAAGCCTTGTTTTGGTTTGCCTTGAAGTTAAGTTCCTCATTTTCCTTATTTAAAATTTTAAATTACATTTAATATATTATACTATTAGAATCACCATCATCCTTTACATGATATCACTCTTGGATCAGCCTTACAGATTTTAAGAGGGTATGGATTATTAAAAGCAATTTCTAGCCTGAGTGAATGATTCCTCTACTCTTGAGGCAGGAGTGAGTAGGAAAGAGGCTCATCACATGACTTCAAGGTACTGTACATTAAATCTGCAGAGATTTCTTCTGAGATAGGAGGACCAACTCAAAGATACTGATGCTTTAACATACAGACCTCAATCAACCTTTATACACAGTCTCTATGGTGTCTTTTCTTGAAAACAATTCAAACTATCAGATGTTATCTCCCCAAAGATCTCTGAGCTCATGGAGAAGAGCCTTCGATTGAGCAGCTGTCATTTTTCTTCTGTCTTCTTTCATCTGAGCTCCTCGTGAAGGTTCCCTCAGCTAATGACAATTTCTACCTCCTAATCCAGGAGCCGACTTAATCCAAAGTGTCTTTCAATCCCATTTTTATTTGTGTGCTTTGCTGTCCTATGCTAACATTTCTACGTCTATAGTCAGTGAGATGGAGCCCTCATTTTCCCCAAATCTTTGGTAATTAAATTGTTCAGTTGTTGCTGTTTTCCAAAAACCCTGGCTGACATTTATTTCAATATGGAAGAGATCTATATCTGTGGTAATTCCAAAGAAAGGTGACCTAACAGAATGCTCAAACTGTAGAATGATATTCATATCACACACAAGCAAAATATTTCTTAAGCTCATCCAACAATGGTTACAGCAGAACTTTCACAGGAACTGCCAGAGTTCAGGTCTGATTCAGAGGGGACTTGGAGCAGGGAGATCATTGCTGATATCTAATGGATCTTGGCTCAAAGCAGAGAGCATCAGAAAGAAGTTTACGTGTGTTTCATTGATTATGCAAAGCGTTTGACTGTGTAGACTAGAATAAACTGTGATAACAGAGAGAGGAATGGGAATTCTAGAACACTACATTGTGTTCATGAGTAACTTACATATGGATCATGGAGCAGGGAATGCCACAAAGTTTAAAATCAGAAAAGGTGTGCATCAGGGTTGTATCTTCTCACCATACTTGTTCAATCTCTAAGCAAATGAGCAGATGAACTGGATTATATGAAGAAAGGTGTGGCATCAGGATTAGAAGAAAGCTTATTAACAACCGTATTTATGTAGATGACACAAACTTGTTTGCTGAAAATGAGGAGATAAAAGCACTTGCTGATGAAGATGAAGGATTACAGCCTTCAGTGTGGATTACAACTCAATTTAAGGAAAACCAAAATCATTGAGAACAGACCAAGAGGTAACATAATGATAAATCAAGAAATGGTTGAAGTTGTTCAGGATTTTGTTTTACTTGGATCTACAATCAATGCTCAGAAAGTAGCAGTCAATATATCAAAAGATGAGTTGAATTAGGTAAATCCGCTGCAAAAGACCTCTTTAAAATATCAAAGCAAGGATGTTTGAGGACTAAGGTGCACTTGACCCAAGTCATGGTATTTCCCATTGTATCATAAGTATGTGAAAGTTGGACATTGAATAAAGAAGCCCATAGAAGAATCTGTGCATTTGAATTTTGGTGCTGGAGAAGAATATTGAATGTCCGTGGACTGATAAAAGGACAAACAGATACACATTGGAATAAATAAGGTCTGAGTGCTCCTTAGAGGAGAAGATGGCGAGATTGTGTCCAGACCCAACAGTAAAAAGAAGTTCATTTGATCAGTTTACAAAGGCGATGGCTCACTCAAACAACAAAAACTCACTGCCATCCAGTCAGTGTGGACTCTTGGAGACCCCCTGTGGGTTTCCTAGACTGTAACTATTTATGGTATTAGCAAGTCCAGTCCTTCTCCTGAGGAGCTGCTGGTGGTTTTGAACTTGTGATCATGCAGATCGCAAGCAGCCCAGCTCAGAATCACTGTGCCATCAAGGCTACGGCTAGACGAGTCATATTAAATAATTCACTGCATTACAAATCCTAACTTCTATATTCCTTGTTGCCATTCCATTTGGGAATTAGTTATTGTTATTATGCTATTATGGTCATTTACAATATAAAGTCTTCATCAAATCACTTTTATGATATAAAAGGAGTAGGTAGAGAAGGAAGCAGAGAGAGGAACGATATACTCCAAAGATTCTGATGGAACCTAGGACTGGGGAGCTTCCCCTTTGCTGATAGAGAGATCTTTACACGAGAGCTGATGCCAGAATGTTTACTTTTAACCTCTGAAGCTGCAAGAAAATAGGCATCTATTTGATAAAACCACTCAGTTGTGCCCTTTCTGTCATAGCATCCATATAAAACCTAGGTGTTCTTCGAAGGACCAACTTCCCTGAAAAGAGTCTTTCATTCTTCTGGTAGGGATCTTGATCTGTATTCAAAGTGTTCTCTAGTTACTGTAGAAAATGTTGGGATCTCAGCGATTACTGCATCTGCATTTATGTTCTCTGTCTTCTTAGTTCTAGCATTCATTTCTTTGCAGTGAGGTATTCTTTTTGGATTTTTGGACAGAGACTGTCAGTTTCATCCTCTTATATTTTGGATGGGAATTGGCTCCAGATTGCAGACGTAACCATGGAGATTAGCTACACTTGGGACCAGTGGCCCAGAATCTTTATTATCCCAGTTTTCCCTTCGTTCTTCTTTCAAACTTCTTACCATGCAAGCTGAATTTTCAGCTTTTTCCTGTCACTGAGCTATTGCTTGTATTGTCTTTGTCTATGTGGAAAATTTGTTTCTTTATTGGTTTAGGTTTGTTTGGAGTGATGGGATTGTTTTAGTGATATTTTGTGGCAATTAGGCAGGTAATATAGGGGGGGAAACATGATCTGCTTGCATGTTTAAGCATAACTCCTCATTTATAAATGAAGTTAGTATTAGAATGATAAAGAGAATTGCCTAAAAGCTTATAAATTCAAGCCTAGAATTCGAGTCTCATGGTCTTATGCATGCTTAATTTCAGCTTTGAAAAAATTCCTTAGAGCAGTATATATTTATTATATTCACTATGCATAAGTGCTGTGGCCAAAGACATCCTTGTCTTTGATGGAAGACATTTAGGGATGGAAAGCACTGGCTAGTATCACTATGCTCTGTAACTGCTCAACCAAGCAATATGTTACATTCTTTCTAAGTAATATGGGGTTTGTATTATATGTAAGTAATAACGTATTTATGACTACAGAGCCAAAAAAGTAGTGGGTTTTAGCCAGTAATGCCAATGGGTTTATCTTTGGTAAAGTAAGGATGCTTCTCTCTGCATAGATCCTGATTGAAGTTTTTCAAAGGCCATTCCTGAAAGTTATGTTTAACTGTAAAAAAAGACAGAGAGTGAGGTTCAGAGTGAAGTTTAATTCCAGGATTCAATGTTCTTGCATGAAGTTTGATGTAGAACGATTAGTAGAATATTTGTTGAACCCCTACTGCTTTCATTATAGATGAGAATGAGAACTTTGTGACATTATCATCTATATTGTCTATGAAAACAATTCTAAAATTTTAAGTATTATATTTTGTAATTCACATGCAAATTATATTAATGCTTAACTTAATATTCTACCATACATCAGTCAGTCTGTTGTACACGGTGGTTTGAATGCTGCTCTAATGTTGGAAGATATGCCACTGGTAATTAAAAAGTCAGTAGGGTCTACCATGGTGAGCATTTTTAGGCAGAACTTTCAGACTAAAATAATATCAGAAGAGATACCTGGAAATCTATTTCTTAAAAATAAAAAAAGAGATGGCCTGGAAAAAGTCACATAATTAACTGCTTAATATTGCTGACATAGTGCAAGAGAAATGAGATGGCTAGAAGGAATTCTAAATATGACAGAAGAAGAGCTGCCTCTTTGAAGTAGAGTTTACCTTAATGGAACGGATGGAATAGATCTTTCTGTACCTTTATTTGATGGTAGGGCATAATTCAAAATAAAAAGAAACAAATATGGATACATACACCATCGTGCCATTGTGGTGATTTTGAGTAGTTGCTTGGAAGGAAGAGTGGTGATTAAAGGACTTTAATCAGGAATTACGTACAGAGAAACATCCTTATCAAACAGGAAACACCACTGCTATTAGACTAACTCCGTGGTTTTGTAGATATAGATAAATACAGAGGATATTTTGTAAATATATTTTACAACCATATTAAAACTGCTCCAAATGTATCTATGAATGTGGTGGTGCACACAAGGCACATAGTTAGGACAACTTTGACATAGTAAACACTGTGAAGGAGTAAGATCCTTGATCTAAGGACCTAGGACCATAATCTCAGGGGTCACCACGATCCATCGGCATGGCAGAGATAATGTTCTACATCCTAATTTGCAGCATAGTGATTAGGGTTTTAGCCATGCATAAACAGCAATTTAATGTACAACTATTGTCTTTCCTCAGTTGTGGGATATCAGCAATGATATCTTGCATGAAGAAAGCAAAAAATCATTAAAATGACAAGAAAGAGAGAAAGGATAAAGTAAATGTCAGGAACATTCTGAAACGCACTTCCAAATGTAGAGAAGCTAAAACAAATGAAAAAACTGATGACATACAAGAGTCACATTGATGATATCAAAGGCAGGTAGAAATGAGAAAATATTATAATGAAATATACAAAGACCTAAGGTTAGAAAATTAAAAGAGAAAGATTCTCACATATCATTTTCTGGGCTTAAAGGACAGAAACGGGTTTACAAACAAGCTTCAATTTGAAATATTGAATGATTCCATGAGCAAAGTACAGAATGGTAATAGAAGAGTAAGAATAAAATGGAGGGAAAGACAGTCATTGAAACAAACAAACAAAAACTAGTCTGCATTCTTTTAAGACCATGGGTCTTTGATCCTATGCTACTTTCTTAATTCGTTTTAAAAGTAGCCAAACCCCTAACGGGAGAAGTCACAATCTGTCAAATGACGAGAGAAAGAGGAGGAGGGACGAACAGAATGAAAGAGGAAGAAATGAAGGAAAGAAGGAAGGATGGAAGGAAAAAAAAGAGCAACTGAAAAAAGTATGGCAACAACTTTATAATTTTCTTATGAAATGACTTCTCTTCATTTCCTTACCAGTACTTCCTTCTCAAACACGCACTCAGGTGACATCATTAAGAAGGCTGTGAAGCCAACCCACCCCTCCTTTTATGAAATCCATTTTGCCAATAATGCAACATTTCTGGGCAATTATAAACAAAAACAAGTTTTTGGCAATGTATAAAAAAATGGGGGCAGAAGACTAGAGAACATTTCATTGAAATTTTATTAGAATTAGCGCATATTTTCTCCAATTGAAATTCAAATTAGTTATCATTTAAGTAAGCCATATATCATTATAATAAATGTGCATTTGCAGAGAGTGAAATAACAGGAGATGCTTTTCAATATTATTGTAATCTAATGGTTATCTAAAAATATTTAAAGTTGCTCGTTGTAAGGTAAACATAAGTGCTGATATCATCTCCTTGTAAAATATAGAACTCTTTCCTCTTCCTTCCAAGGCAAAGTATGCATGGCTGATCAAAGTAGTTGAGAAGATGGAGAGGTTATATACGAATAGCTGTGGGCGCTAAACCCTCCCTTAACTTCTTTCTGGCCTAGAAATTACAAATATCCCTTAGAGTATGTACAACTTTTTTCTCAGTAATTCTATAGAGCATTCAAGAGAATTTATGTTTTAAAAAATGACAGCAGAAATATTATAGAAACTCTCTTTCAATTTTATGCCACAATACTATTAAGAAAGGAACATAAACACATATTTGAAATCTATACAATATGCAATGGAAATGTAAGTTAAATTAAAAAATAAATATTTATGCCTATTATAGTCATGATATTCAATATTTATCTTGTGTTTACTGAATGCACTTCTATAAAATCTAATTTTATAGATTATATATTTGCACCATTTATTCATCAAAAACAATAAATGAGAAGAACAATTACTAGCTTCATTTGGAAAATTATGGAACTAATGCAAAGAGAGGCAAAATATATTAGAAATATTACAAAGCTAGTAAATTTGGGGATGATTATGAAAGCTCAGAATATAATACAGCATTAATTGGCCATAATGCTTCCACATTTTATGATTTTTATTTTATTTTATGATGACAAGAGGAATTTATTTATAATCTAAATGCTTACTTGATGTCATTTTACAAAAGTATGCTCTTTGCATTCAAAATGTACTTTCAGATGTCCATTTTTTAACAGAGTTACTCATGTATACACATTGGTATGACATTTTTGCTGACTAAAAATGTTCTCCATATGAAATAATCTGAATTATTTGCCCTCATAAAGTGATTGCTGAAGATATGGGTGATATTGCAAAGTGTGGTAAAGAAAGAGGGTGTCCAGCTATCAGAAAGGACAGTACCTTTAAGACTAGTTTACAAGCAAGCCACCATCTAAATGAGGCACCAGCCAAGACCACACAGAAGAAGCACACCAGCCTGTCTAATACAAGGATTGTAAATAATTATATCCAAAACCAGAGGAGAGAATGGTATTAGAGCTTACATTTTGAGCACTTGGTTTGTAGAAGGCTTTGGAAGACAGTGAAAGCCCAAAATCCATTTGCTGAGTGCCCATCTCGATTAGCTCTCTCAACCATAGATCAGGGACACGGATAGTTTGTTCTCAAAGTGCATTGGAAAATGGACAGATATAGTTAGCTTAGGATTTAACATCTTACCATCTGTTTCCCCTTGTGATCCATTTTTAACTTGTTTCACTTAGTGTTTATTGTTTTCTGCTTTCTTTTGGATTGAACATAATCTGTGAATTTTTTTATTGTTGCCGATGTGGTTATTTTTGCATGATTTTATATGAAATTCAAGAGATAAACATAAATACAGTAGCTAGATTAATAGATCATTTTTATGACAGCAGAAGATGAGGTGGAAGGCGGCAAGGAGGAGTTAATAACAATGGTTCTAAGAATGAAGAAAATTATTTAAAATTGTATTGTGTGGATGATTACACGACACTTTTTAATGGATTTAAACCATTGAATTTTACCATGTACAAATTATATGGAAACAAAATGGTTACAGAAAAACAAAGCAAAACATGTAGGATGCTACATGGGCTTATAGCTAACAATAAGATATGTTAGCTTTACTGATGAAATTATTAAGAATAGGTTAGAAAACTGTAATGCCCAAATATAAACATATTCTACATCACAATCAGGTTGCTAATTCTAATCAAACAGAAATACAGGCCTCACATTTTACTGTTTGTGATCTACATCCCACCCCCACCCCCATCCCCATCTTCAATATAAGCCTCCGTAACGATTTCTTTGTAATTGCCTAAGCAAATAACACTAGAGGGGGGAAAAGTATGTGTCTTGAAATAAGATCATGAGAAAAAAAATTAAAGGAACTAGGTAGTTTTGATTGAGCACTGACTCAAAATGAGCATTTAATGTGATGCAGGTAATAAATGTAGTTTGAAGCTACTCATAACTAGATTGAGTTAAAGATCAGTGCATGCCATATTTTGTCAGCAAAACTGAAATATTTTACTCAAATATTAGAACTGTGTTTTACAAGGAAAAGAGAAAGTTGTAAACTATGTTTTAGAATCTAGAAACCATATTTTGTAAGATTATATACTTTCAGATGTACAAGATCAAAATTACTATACTGAGTAGGCACATATTCAATGTTAAAGCTTTTACACAATGTTCTCCATCATCATCACACTTAATTTTTATCATGATTATTTGAAGGACACCTTATACCATCATTTACATAAATTGATGATGAAAATGGGCTTTAAAATTTTGAATAATTTCGCCACAGGGAGGGTAGAGGGAGAGTGGGTAGGAAAGAGGGAACCGATTACAAGGAACTATATGTGACCTCCTCCCGGGGGGACGGACAACAGAAAAGTGGGTGAAGGGAGACGTCGGACAGGGCAAGATATGAGAAAATAACAATTTATAAACTATCAAGGGCTCATAAGGGAGGGTGGAGTGGGGAGGGAGGGGAACAATGAGGACCTAATGTCGGGGGTTTAAGTGGAGAGTAAATGTTTTGAGAATGATGAGGGCAATGAATGTACAAATGCGTTTTACACAATTGATGTGTGTATGGATTGTGATAACAGTTGTATGAGCCCCTCATAAAATGTTTAAAAAAAAAAAAAAGAAAGTCATACTGAGCAAGGGTGGCACGTCTGGTAGTCTCCCTGGTCTGATAGCAGGAGCGTGTTCCTGTGGAGGGTACAAAAGGTGCTTCACTGTAGTATAAAAAAGAAAAGACCAGAGAGTCTATTTGTATTTGTTCATATGTGTTGAGAAATACATTAAGTTTTATTGATATTAGACATCGTATGAATTGACAAAGCCACTTTGCTTAGTGGATAATTAAACAACAAAAAAATAGAGAAGGTGACAGCTTCTGTGAAATAAAAATAATAGAAGGCAAAATTAATGATAATCTTCTCAGCACTGACAAGAAGGCAGTTCTTCCTGTAAAACGCCCTGAGGTTAACCAAAAAATACTTAAATGAATAGTTTCATTTACAATAATGAGCTACAATACCCATCCCAATGTAGAGTGCTCCAGGTTATTGTGTATAACAATAATTTGTGTTTGGTCTTAAAGTCATAATGTTAAGACTTTTAGAGGCCACAGACACTGTTGTACATCCGAGGCAAGGTTGTAAAAGGGAAACAAAAATAAACATTTTACTATTTTGAAAAAAAAATTGAATAATTTATAGTAAACATCACTAATATTGACTGCCATTGATCGCCTCCTGTTACTTGAAATGCAAAATGCTTCAAATGTTTTATCTTATTGCATTTTTACCATAATTCCCAGAGACTGTATAGGTACCAGCTACTTAATTATTCCGGGAAATGTCTCAACACATAAACATCTGTGGTTCTGTAAGGCTGTGATGGAGCTCAGAAAGGTTTTAAAGCTCCCCTGCCGTCAAGTCAATTCTGACGTACAGCATTATAAAAGAGCGTGGAAATCCCTTAGATCAGATCACTCTCCTTATACCTCCAGGCCATGTGTTTACCCAGGGGTATCAGAGGGTGGAGATCCTAGAGCCTCAAACATCAACTCTGACGAATTTTATGGGTAAAATATTGAATCACACATGAATAATCAATGGAAGATGAAAGGAAGACACAGAATCACCATACCAAGAAAAGTTGGTTGACCTTTAATAGTTCCAAGGGTCGCATATAATCAAAAACCTATAGTACTAAAAGAAGTAGTCAAAACTTCACTGAAGGCATTAGCAAAAGAGAAGACTCCAGGAATGGACAAAATACCACACAGAGTTGTAGGAAGGCATACTAACAACTTGTAACACACACATGACACAAACTTGCACACTGAAAGCCAGGAGGACTTGAAACACTTTCTCATGAAGATCAAAGATGATATCCTTCATTATAAATTGTAACGCAGTGTAAAGGAAACCAACATTTTCACTAGTGAACCAGTAGAAAGCACGGTTTCACAAGTGATCTAGTAAAAAGCAACATTTTCACAAGTGAACCAGTAGAAAGCATCATAAATGGGGAAATTATTCAAGTTTCAAGAAATTCAATTTATTTGGTTTACAGTCAATAATCCTGGAAACACCAGTCCATACATTTAATGACATATTATACAAGGCAAATCTGTTACATAAGATCTCTTTAAAATGCAAAAGAACAAAGTAGTCATTTGAGGACTAATGTGCACTTGACCCAAGACATTGTATCTTCAGTGTTCTTTTGTGAAGGCCAGACAATGGCGTTGGGAACAATCTTGCAAGTACCATGGGTAGTCAGAACAACAAACAACTCTGTCTTGGAAGATACACAGCCAGAATACTCCTAACACGCATGAAGAGTGAGACTTCATGTCACGTACTTTAAACAGGTTTTCAGGTGGGACCACGTCCTGGAGAGCAGAGTGTCAGGTAAAAAGAGGAATTTCCACAAGATGACTGACATAGTGGCTGCAACAATAAGCTCAACTAGAACAATTGTGGGAATGCTCACAACAGAGCAGCATTTCGTTAGACATACAGAGTCACCTAAAACAACAGCAATTCAGTATGAAAGGTAAGATTTCTGTCTTTTTAGTCCCTTTAATATGGCCTATTATGCAAAATATTCTGGTTTGCTGAATATTATAGCTTGGCCTTAGGGTGAGTCAGAAAGGGATCATCCTCTAAAAATGAGATCCTTTACCGGAGGGGGAAAAACAAAGTAGAAGATAGATATCTGCCCTTAATGACCAGGCAACAATCCTTTAGTTACTAATCCATCATTTATCTGTTATCTATGTTTCTATTTTAATAGCCTCATATCAAGCTGCCTTAAAATTAGTTTTTGTGGTTGTGATATAGTTAGGGCACAAACACTACACAGGGTATTTGTGTCTTATGTAATAACTTAAATTTGGGCTTCTGATAATTTCTTGATATATTTTTCTCTCAATAACTTAAACAAAACTCCCAGCATTTCATAGCTAAGCAATTATGCTTTCTCCTTCTCCCATAGCAATAAATATGTTTCTGATAATAATTAGAAAACATATACATTGTGATAGTACTTTCTTATTGAGTGCTTATTGTGTTCCAGACACTGTTCTAATTATTTCAAGCATTTATTCATTTAGTCCTTACGATAACCCTTTCAGATAAAACTTAGTGCCTATAAATATTTGTACATGAGAGAAACAAGACTAAGACCGGAAGTAATTAATCTAAGAACTAAATACATTGTATTAGGCCAGGTTGACTAGAGAAACAAATCCAAGGACACTCATATATGTGTAAGAAAGAGCTTTATATCAAGGAATAATTGGATAGCAAGAAAACATCCCAGCCAAGTAAGTCTGATACTAGTCCATAAGTCCAATACTCATCCATAAATCCCTCTTCAGACTCATTCAGCCACAAGCAATGGTGCAAAATTCAAGAAGATCACAGGCCTGTGGGTGCAACGTCCTTTGGATCCAATGGCCATGAATGTATCTCCAGGGCTCCTGCAGGTCTCCAGAAGATCTCTGAGTGGCTCCTCAGCAGAAAGGTGAAGCAGAGAGAGACAGAGAGAGGGAGAAAGAGATTATTCCCGGGATCCTCCTTGGGAGAAGGCCATGCCCACGAGGAAACATCAGGTGGGACCTGATTGACAGACTAGACTTCACACCTTCACGCTATCATGTTGACACAAGATTATGTAATATATATATTATATACATATATAATATGTATATATATACACACACACATGCCCCAAAAGCAAAACAAAAAAAATTCACTGTTCTCCAGGTGATGCTAACTATAGAGACACCCCTTGTGGATTTCCAATATTCTAACTAGTTACAGGATCAGAACACCCGTCTTTCTCCTGAGGAGCAGCTGGTGGTTTCAAACTGCAGACCATGAGGAACCCAGCCCAACACATAACCACAAACAAACATATACAGAATACATACAGATGTATGCACACACGCATACTATAAATACCCAAACCCATTCCCACTGAGTTGATGCTGATTCACTGATTCATGGGATAGGCCAGAAACTGTCCCTGAGAATTTCTGAGACTGAAACTATTTACAGGAGTAGAAAGCCTTGTTTTTCTCTTGAGCAATTGGTGGTTTCAAACAGCTGACCTGGCAGTCAGTACTCCAAGGAGTAACCACCATGCCATTAAGGCTTATTTAAATACACACATAAAGAGATATGCTCACACTTTTTTCCTTTTTATTTGCTTGAGTATTTATCTCAAAAAAATCTATTGTATTCAAATATACATTTTAAAATGCTCCCTAAAGTTAAATGTATTAATATCATTTAATCTCTGAAAATAAAAGTCTTGTTTTAGAAATTAAAAATGCTTTACAATAATTTCAGCAACTAAAATCACAAGGAAAATAGTTACACTTAAAATTGCAGAAAATTAAGCACTTTAAAAGTTATATATAATGTGCTTTCAAAAAATGCATATGAGGATGGGGAAATAGATCTATGAGCCTACATTTATAGGTTTGGTATTAAGGTAGCAGAAGGACATTGGGCCTCCACTCAAGTACTCCCTCAACACAAGAATACTTTCTTCTAGTAAATTGGCATTCTATGATGCTCACC
>NW_022111372.1:6605037-6615252 GCF_000313985.2 Echinops telfairi | reverse complement strand
TGGAGAGAAAATGTTTTGAGAAACGATGTACAAATGCGCTTTACACAATTGATGTGTGTATGGATTGGGATAACAGTTGTATGATCCCCTAATAAAATGTTAAAAAAGAAAAAAAATGCATGTCTCTCAAGACAGTTATATTTAACTATTTTCCTTCTGCAACATGGCATTTTTTGCAAAGGGTAAAGAATGTGAGATTTCAGTACCTTTTTAAAAAATTTACAGACCAAATCCAAATCTATATTTTGCCCTGAGTTCTTCTTCCTGCCACAATACCCAGCTGACCCTCAATTGGCACTCTATGAATGAGTGTACAAATGAATGAATGAAGGAGTGATGTGCACTATAATAGCTAATACATTTCTCATTAACAAAAGGATTCTGGGGAAATAGCTGACAGATATCTACTTAATTGTGAGATAACTTTATTAACTAATACTCACATTAACTATATTTCTGACCACATCAATTTAAAAATGATCTATTATAAACTAAATTCATTAATATTAAAAAGTAACTCATGATTATAGGTAATTTCCTTTTCCTAAAGTTGCTAAAAAAGTCACCTTGAAAATTTTTTGTGAAGCATAATGGTCTGAACTTGGAGATTTGTGCTTATCTACTTTCTCTCAGATTTGTTCTAATTATCTTCTAATTGGGTGACTCAATAGGGTGTTGCAGAAATGCACTGCTCCAAAAACTTAACTCATTAAAGACTCTATTAATTACATTGTCCTTCAAGACTTTTCTGGAAAGATTTTCTTTTATTTAAGACATATTCAAATATCTGAAAAGAAAACAAAAGGAGCATAAAGAGATGACAAACCTAAAAGGCTCCTACTGAATACTCTGTCACCCTGTGAACAGATAGGATCTGAAGGACTCCTTCGTTGAGATGTGTTGCCCACTCATGTCATGCCTCTTGTTTCATTTTATAGATATTCTGGCTTAGAAAACCAAATTCTGCTATGGAAAGAGGAAAGTTCATGAAGAAGCATCAACATTAGCCTGCTTTAAATCCTCTGGTATACTAGCACAGGGATCCAGTGAAGACATCGCATTCTCTCTGAAATGCCAAGTAGTGTAGAATGTAACGTCAAATAAAAAAAGGTGTAGTAAAAGTGGTACTGTTATATAGAGTAACATCAATAAATACCAGTTTCTTTGAGCCCAGAAAAATGCATATTGCAGTGTTATGATTGAGGAAAATACACATTTGTAATTTTAGGCTTTCTTACAAGCTGCAATGAAAAATTATGAAGACAATAAAAGTGAGGACAACTTGACAAAAATAAAAAAAGGTAACATTTATTATTTTGTTATTTAAATGTGTAGAAATAAGAAATGAAAAAGCAAAATGTTAAAGAAAGATTTATTAAACTGTGAAGCATATGAACAGATTTATTAATATACTACTTTACCTTGATTGATAATATAAGAAAATGTATACATGTATTATTTAAGAGAAAAAAATCTATTAAAACTAGGTTTTTAAAATTTTAGAACTTGTAAAACATTGCATCAATCAGCTATATATCAAGGAGAAATTCCATTTGTATTTTACACAAATAGTTTTCTAAATTAATTATTAAATTGAAAATGAATAATCAAAGTTTAAACATATATATTCCTCAGAGAATATATATATACATTATTATATATTGTATTATATAATACAATATTACATATTAGTGCATTTTATAAAAGAACCCTATAAAATTATTATAAATTCAATGACCAACAGCATACATTGTTCAGTATATAATATATATATATATATATATTCCTTCTCACACAATGTCCAAAATATGTAAGATGAGGTCTCATTATCCTTGGCTCTCAGGAGCAATCTTCCAAGACTGATTTGTTTGTCTTTTGGGCAAGGCATGCACTCACAATTTTCTTCCTGAAAATACAAAAATCAATACCAAAACCCCCCACAGCCACCCATTCTATGGTGACTCACAGCTCCCATATAGAGGAGAGTAGGATCACCGCTGGGAGATTCTGATACTGTAACTCTTTCTCCCACGGAGTGGCAGTGGCTGGGTGGCTGGTGATGTCAGACTGCTGACCTGGGTTTAGCAGCCCAGCACATCACTGCTATGCCACCAAGGCTCCTTCATCTGCACACAGCAGGTTGTTAACAAGCCTTTCTGCAATTTTGATGCCACATTCTACTTCATATAAACCAGCTTTGCTGATTATTTGCTGAGCAAACAAATTAAGTAAATATGGTGAAAGGATATTAACCTGTCGCACAACTTTCCTGATTTCAAATGATAAAGTATCCCCTGGTTCTGTTTGCACAACTACCTCTGATTGAAGGAAAAGTTCCACATATGCATGACAAAGTGTTCTGGAATTCCACTGATTCTCAAGGCTATGCTCAGTTTGTCAAATTCCTTTGCATAGCCAATAAAACACAAGTGAAAATCTCTCTGGTGCCCCCTCCTTTCAGCCAAGATCCATCTGACATGTGCAAGGATATCCCTGGTTCCACATCCACTTCTGAATCTGGACTGAACCTCTGGCTGCTCCTTGTCAATGGACTACTACCAAATTTGCTGGGGGTTTTCAACAGCTTTTTACTTGCATTTGATACCAATGAGATGGGTCTATAATTTGAGCATTCTTTGGGACACCTTCCTTTAAATGGGTACAAATAGGAATCACTTCCAGTCAGATGGCAAGGGAGCTACCTTCCAAATTTCCTGGCATAGATGAGTACATTCTTCCAAGGCTTCATCAGTTTGTTGAAATATTTCAATTGGTATCCTATCAATTCAGAGCCTTGTTTTTGGCTAATGGTCTCATTGGCGCTTGAACTTTCTTCTTCAGCATCATTGGCTCTTGCTCATATGCTAACTTTTGAAATGGTGGAATGTCGATGAGTTATTTTTCGTACAGTAATTCTATGTTTTGTAGAAGGGATATGTCCAGAAACATAGCAATTATTTCTGAACCTAAAGAGCAATATCTTTTTACTTACCAGCAATCATACTTTCCTTCTCCACTGTTTTCAACATGGCGGAGTCTCGCCTTTAACTTTTGATATAATTGACACTTAATGATAATAATTTATTTTCTGTCTATCCTAATGATCTATCACTTCAAACATTGCTTCAATTTGTAAGGTGTTGTTCTGAAGGGTAGTATTTGCCTCAGAAGACTTTTTTTAACCGCTACTCTAGCTAGGTTGGAAGAACCCTCATTGCATATGGGGTGCTAACTCAGTCAGAAGTTCAAGCCCACCAACCTCTATGAAGGAGAAATTTGAAGTTTTTTACTCTCCTAAATAATTATAGTCAGGAAAAACCCCAAGGGGAGTCTTCTCTGCCCTATATGGTTGCTCTGAACCACTTTGGGTTCAATGGGAATTATGAGAGTATTGCTATGTTGGCAAGTTAGTAGGGCAGTATATCAGCCTTTGACCTGCAAACCACATGGTCAGTAATTCTAACCCGACAGCTGTTCCAGGGGAGAGAGATGAGGCCGTCTGCACCTTTACAGAGTTACAGAGTTGGGAAACCTGTGAATTAGCTCTATTATGTTGTATGGGGAAACAATAATTTGGAATGGACTTGATGGTGGTGACTTTGATTTTGGCTGCTTTATATATTTGTTACCCCAGATGTAAGGAGACTGGAAGACTCCTTAAAGGACTTAGAGAATGTATTAATTAAGTCCTACAGTCATACAAACCCGATCAGATTACCTTCTATTGTATCCATATACCAGGCAGGTCCTACAGTATAGTATATTATGGCATAGTGGTTATATGCTGGGCTGTGATCAGCATGCCTGAAACTGCCAGCTGCTCTGGGGGAGAAAATAGGAATTTCTACTCCCGCAAATAATTATAGTCTCTGGAAATCACCAGGGATCATGAAGAGTCAGCATTGATCCAATAGCAGTGGGTTTGAATTTGCAGTCAAATGATGAGGGACAAAAACAAACAAACCTCAAGTGGTATGCTAGGTAAATAAAGTTTCCATTTTCTAACTTAATAAGCTTAACATAACTTTTCAAAACTATTAGACAATTTTCATTTCTAAAATAAAATAATAAATTCCTACTTTGTTTATATATCAGACCTCTACACAAACATACCAGAGATGAAAGTAAACCACGTATAAATAACCTAAACACCTTATATCTATCTACAGTGCCGTCAGCACTATGTTGCTATGTCGAAATGTTTCATTTTCCTCTTCACACAGCCTCTTTGTCCTTCTCTAAGATATCTGGTTGTCACGACCTTTGCCTCTGACACTTCTTCCTGCTGTTACTCTTCCTTTCCCTTTCCATGCTGCTCCTCAGCTCTTCTGACCACAGAGTAAATGCAAAATCTAGCTTAGGAGAAGATGACATTAGCCAAATAAAATCTACATAGTTACCCAGCAGGAAAGAGCCAGGAGTAAAGGCCAGTGCTACTAGATGTTTTGCTAGTTCCTTCCACTGAGATAGGCAGTATGTAAATGTAGGATCTCATTTTATTCAAAATATAATGTGTGGGCATTAGATTAATAAAGGTGTCTCATTCAAAACAAGAATAAGCAACTTGCTTAGAGTTACTAAGCTCAGATATGATAGATATGATCCTTTAGATAAGAGCTCCCAAGGACTGTGAAGAGTCTGAGATTTTATCCCACTTAAAAAGTTAGCTGGAAAAGTTTCATGGATTATAGTACAGCGCATAACATCCTTGTATCAGGTAAAAAAGGATAATTTATTACTCACAGGAACTGCAGTAACTAGAGGAACATTATTCCCTGAGCCAAAATTCTTGCAAAGCCACATGAAGAGCACTGTGTTAGGACAGGTTGATTATAGAAAGAAATCCAGAAACACTCACATATGTGTAAGAGAGAGCTTTATATCAAGAAGTAATCATATACCAAGTAAACATCCTAACCCAATCCAACTCAAGTCCGTAAGACTGACGATAGCCCATAAGTCCCTCTTCAGACTCAAACAGCCACATGCACTAATTCAAATTGCAGGAAGATCACAGGCCAATGGGTGAAAAGCCTTGTGGATCCAATGGCAGAAGAAGCATCTTCAGGGCTCTACCAGGTCTGAGTGTGGCTGGCCACCAGGAAGGTAAAAGCAGAGAGAGGAGGGAGGTTCCCAGAACCTTATGAGAAGGCCACACACACAACCTGATTGACAGGCTAGACTCCAACCTTACATTTCTATATATAAAGTTGACATGAAATTATGCAACTACCACAAGCACCTTGTAATGCCATCTCCTACTGCAATGGGAACAAAAAGTAGAGTGTAGTAGCATTAAGTATTCCCATTATTATTTCCAGAAAGAGACATTAGCTCTAATTTTCATGACTGCTTTCTACATAAACGACATTGGAAACAGTCTGGAGCAAATCAGCTAGTATGGAGTTCACAACGCATCATAAACATAAAGCTACCTATTCTGATAATAACTCTATATGACATTAAGCTCATTGCTATTGAGTAGATTCTGACACAGAGCTGTACCAAAGGGCAGGACTAGAACTACCTCTGTGGCTTTCCAAGACTTTTAATTCTTTCTGGGAGTAAAGTTTTGTATTTCTTCCAGAGAGCAGTTGGTGGTTTGGAAATGCTTTCCTTATGGTTAGGAACCTAACTTGGACACTCAAAATTGAGGGGGATAAAGGCATGAAGTGGTTGGCTTACAGACTTTCATAGGTGGGGGAACATATTCACAGGATTGTAGGATTAAGGTGTAGGTATTAATTTCAATCATGAAGCTAAAGAATTATGTACAGGTGCCAGGTTGGCAAGAGGTGGATTGAGGTAGTTAGTTTATTGTGCCAACCAGGTTGATAAACACATGTAGGGTTAATTGAAGGACGGAGAGATAAATAACTCAGTGAGCCTCGCCTTTCTAGTTCTCGGGTCTCTTGCTTTGTGATGGTCGGACCAGGGTGCAGCTGCCTTAGCCAGTTACCTTCTTTAGTTGGGAAGGCTCATTTTCTGCAAGAAATCCCCAAGGAGAAACCCTGTAAGACATCCCCAAGGAGAAGCCACATGGACCTACCTGATGCAGCCCAAGGTGCTGGAACAATCATGTGGAGACCACTGCCAGTGCTAAGATGCTTACACGTTCACTGACTTGGCTTTCCTTCTGCAGTCGGCATCATTGTGTCTGTTTTGTGAGATGGAGGAGGACTTTGTGGATTGGTGTTGGTCATATGGGTTAATGGGTTAATGTTGGACTTGTGGGCTTGGGTAGCACTGGGTTTAGATGTTTTCTTTATGCACACTTAACCTTTATATAAAACTCTCTCTTATACATGAGTGTCTGTGGATTTGTTTCTCTAAAGTACCCAGACTAACACACAGCCCCAAACTATAACCACTACACCATCAGGGCTCCTCTCTATCTCTAGACTTGCAAAAGAAAATAAAAGCAATAACAACAACTTTTATCTAAGTAATTCTGCAATACAAATTTACCCTTATTGAACAAATCTCTTAAGTAACTTAAAATTCACATTGTATTCCAAATTGTTAAGGTAACCAGAAAATTGAATCCACAGTGTTCCTGAAGAAAAGTATTGTTCCCAGATGATAATTTTATGTCTATTCACTATGAAGTTTAATACAAAGATAGAATATAAAAATCAAAGTAATATGTTTGGGTATATTTTAAATATATGGACATATATAAATTTATTTATATATATATAACTTAAATATGCATCTATTTATAGTCTGACAGCTATTTTGACATAGGAATAGAATCATAGAGAAGCCATAGACTACATCTACCTCAATATTGGATAATTTGGGGATTAAAAATGTAATATTTTTTTTCTGTTTCATACAATAAATTAGGATTGAGCCTCAGCTGGAAGAAAACAGCCTTTCTATTTACAGTCTACTAGAATCACCCTGGAAGCTATGCTTACATTAGAAATGGCATTTATACTTCTTTGTTACTTTTATTTTCATCAGTGTTTGAGGCATATTAGAAGAGAGCATAAGATGAAATTCTCGTATGATATACACAATTTACACTTTGGGGCCGAATTAATACTTAAAGCATACTTAGTAACCTACTTCAGGTGATAGAGCTACTTCACAATTGTCAGAGTCATGCAGACTTTCTCAATTACTCAAGCTTCAATCAAGAAACAAGTAGATAAAATAAGCCCAAACACAAATACGATATTAGGGTCTCCAATAGTTTTAATACTCATAGCTTAAAGTAAAGTAAGAATTCCCAAGTTGTTGGCATGTTTGAAAATTGGTGTATGATTGTATCATCTGTTAATAATGCCTTGCAGCAAACTTATATTTTCTCTCATCATATTTAATGATTCTTTAGGTCTTAGCTATTACCTCTAGATTCTATTTAAGAAAATACATCATAGTCACCATTTTTTTTATTCTTTCTCAACTTTTCAAATACATATGTGCATTTAAATACTTAAATATGCGATGTAGTTACAATGCAGAGTAGTTTGACAATGCTTGTAAATAACTATTAATTTTAAAAACTTAAATAGATAAAACTTCTTAAATTGTATGAATTCCTTTTATTCAGTGCAATGACTATTCTATTTTAAAGTAAGATCTGATATGGTTTTAAATGTAATGTGCAATCACCATCACAATCCAGTGGAAATTTCCATAAATAGAATGTACTTTACTCTGAGGGCTATACCATCATACCCTTTAATTTCATCAGCTTAATTAAATCAAAGAGTGTGATAATCCTCAAGAGAGAAACTGTTCTCCTTAAGATAACTCCATTAGTAACATTTGAAATATTAGTATTTTTATAGTGTGTGTTAAAAGCTCAGTTAAAAACGCAATGTAATAAAGTAGTGAGCACCACGGGATCATGAGAAATGCATATTTTATGCTTATGTGAACCAAGAGTGTAACAGGTAGGGAAAATAAGTAAATAGCCATAAGAAAACATCATAAATGTTACATTACAGGGCGACATAAAGTTCTATTGAGAAATTTTATGTAGCTCAAAAGAACAATGGTCCTTATGCAACATATTTACTTTTGAAGTATATCATGAGTTTTAAAACACACCATTATCCCTGTTATTTAGAACAATTGTGCCTTGATTATTTTGTGTTTACCAGTGAACACATCACTCATTCTGTGAAAATATACTGAATACTTCTATATGCCTCCTTTAAAAATAAATCTTCTCAATACTTCCTTCCCACCCCTCCTTCCCTCATGAACCCTTGATAATTTATAAGTTACTATTTTTTCATGTCTTATACCTACTGCTCTCTTCCATCACCCACTTTTCTGTTGTTTGTCCCTCTGGAAGGGAGTTATATGTCAATCATTGTGATTAGTTCCCCCTAACTACCACCGCCCCCAAGAGCTCAAGTAAATAGAAAATGTTTTGAAAATGATGATAGCAACATATGTACAACTGTGCTTGACACAATGGATATATGTATGATTTGTGATAAGAGCTGTAAGAGCCCCCAATAAAATGATAATATAAGTAAATAAATATTTATTGTTAATTAGGGTGTGGGGAGGGTTACATTTCAGATCAATATTGTATTCAAAACTTAAACTGTATCTTAAGCCCCCAACAGTTTTCCCTGCTTCCATCCCCTGCGATTTCTCTTCTTCCCCTTATGGAATACCATACCTCACCCATCATCCTTGTTTATTTTACTGTATCCTAAGTATTTAATTATGGTGCATAATGCTCTACACATTGGGTTTCTCACTCTAAGGCCAGCATTTTGAAACCACCAGCTGCTCCAAAGGAGAAATATGTGTCTGTCTGCAGACTTGGAAACCCACATGGGCAGTTTTGCCCTATCCCATGGGGTCATTATGAGTCAGAATCGACTCACAACAGTTGGTTTGGTTTGAGTTGTATCAGTTACACCCTAGTGGAGCTTTTGGGTGGGCTTTGGATGGTAAATTGAATAGTGAGCAGTTCAAACTCCAGAAATTCTGTTTCCATAGAGATTTACAGTCTCAGACGCATTACAATGAGTCAGAATTTATTTGATGAAACATAGTTGGTGACTAAGTATGTACTAAATTTTCTTAAGTATATGTACTCTAGTTTGGTTGGAATCAAATTGAGATGAAGTCTTGGTTGAATAATAAAGAACTGGCATGAGCTGTGTTAAAATGAGAACTCCATTCATTACATAAGATTAGAAGACAATATGAATGATCATAGAACTAATTAAGGAGTCACCACACACAAAAGTTTACTTTATTGTAATTTTTACTAATATTTTAGGAATCAAATATTAAAGAACTTTTAACTGGACAGAAAATCACCACAAATGCAAACTGGTTCTATCTTATAAAAATCTGGAAATACACCTTTGAAAGCAACTCTCCTTTTGATCGCTTGACTACTGCTTCCATGAACATGAATTCAAGCAAGATAAAATCCTTGACAACTCCAACCTCATATCCATTTATCATGATGTTACCTAGTGGTCCCATGGTGAGGATGTTGGCCTTCTTCATATTGAGTTGTAGTCCAGGCAGAAGGCTGCAATACTTGATTTTCATCAGGCTATATATGCCTGCAACAGTTGTTGAATAATCTTCAGCAAAATTTTACTTGCATATGATATCAATGACATTTTTCTATACTTTGAGTATTCTGTGGGTCAGCTCTCTGTGGAATGGGTAAAAATATGGATTTCTTCAGTCAGTTGGCCAAGTAACGATCTTCCAATTTTCCTGACATAAATGTATGAGTGCTGAAAGTGCTTGTTGAAGCATTTCAGTTGATATTCCATCGATTCCTGGTGACTTGTTTTTGATTAATGCATTCTATGAAGCTAAATTTCTCCATTTAGTGTCATTAGTTTTTGTTTATCCATAAAATTGTACAAAATGTTGGCCAATTTCATGTCATATTCACTATAGTGGGTAGGCTTGAATCCATAACTCCAACCATGGTGTCATACTCTATCTTGTTGAAAGTTCTGTATTTTTCTCTGATTCTCTACTTTATTAAGCATGATATCTTTCTCCAGGGATTGATCACTCCTGATATCAATGTAAGAGAGACAAGATCTTGTCAATTTCACTTTGAAGGAACATCTTGGCTAAACTTTTCTATGGATACTAATATTCTATTTTTTTATTATTATTTTTTTAATCAATTTATTGGGGCTCATACAATTCATCACAATACATAGATCAATTGTATAAAACACATCTATACATTTGTTG
>NW_022111372.1:6508106-6603924 GCF_000313985.2 Echinops telfairi | reverse complement strand
TAATTATTGCACCTAGGTCCGTTCCCCCCTTAATCTTAGATATATTCATATATGTACAAGTCTGTATTTAGGCTTGTGTGTATGCCCTTTGCCTCCTACTTCTTTCCTCTATTTCTTTGCAGCTTCCTCCTGTCCCAATACCATGTTCAGCCTTCATTCTGGCTTCAGTAGTTCCTCGCGGTTGTCTTGTCCTTGGTCACCCCCTATCAGTCCTCCCGTCCCCTCCCTACCGTTGGTTTTGAACCATTTGTTGTTCCCTGTCCCTAGGTTGACCAACCCTCCTCCCTTCCCCTACCTCCCACACTCCCATGTCCCTCCAGGGCCATCGGTCCCTTTATTTTCTTCTCATATTTTTTTTTGTCCAACTTCTCTTATCTAGGTGGTTGTACAGAAATTCTATTTTAAACAGTGACATTAAATTAGATAAAACAATCATACTAAATTTGATCATGAAGATATTTTAGAAAGGATTTATATTGTTTCAATGAATGATGATTCTTTCATAGAACCTACATTATAATACCATTTTTCCTAAGTAGAGTTTTAGCTTGTGAAAATTTAGAAATAATAAAGTAAATTGGATTATTTATAAAAATATGTTCTGAATCAGGCTACTATACTCAATAATGAAACTTGTCAGATCAAAGAAAAGTCTGCCTCAAAATTCCAGCTAATATTATATTTCACAAGACTAAATTCCATAGGCCCAACTTGAGAATCATTGTTAAAATGTTTCAGTTCTCAATCATTATGTAGGTTCAATTGAGTACAACAGGGTTTTGCAACTCTCAAAGTGAGTACAGTTGTATTTATATCTCCTTTGTTTTAATTTAAATGTTAATAATTTTTCATTCTATATAAAATGGATAAAAATACCATAACTTCAAAAGAAAATAATCTTTGCTACCTGACTCATTAGGCTTTGGCTTAGATTGATCTTTATATTTCCAGCTTTTTTTACAGAAGATGAAATAGCCAATGTCACAAAAACAGAGATAATTAATGCAATAGCATCTTATAACCTCAAAATCTCTAAATTGCTACTGTTACTTATATCATTCTAATGATGGTTGTGATAGCACCAGTAAGGGAAAAGCCATTAGGAGAAGAGAAGGTAGAATTAATCCATGAATAAACAATCATATTATTATAACTATAGACTTCAACCAAATGTGTAACCATGAACTAGAATTTTAAATGGTGACAAGTGGTGGTTAACTATTTTCATTCCTTGAACAATCTTCTGTTAATAACACACAAAAAAACAAACACTCACAGAAAAAAAACCCTACAAAATACAAAGTACAAGAAAAAATTGTAGCACTTGTATCTGCATAGCCTGTTGCTCAGAAACAAGCTCTGGCTCTGCAGTGGAATACATATTGCACTGCCAACCTCAAGGTCTGCAGTTTGAAACCATCAGCCACTTCCTGGGAGAAAGATAAGATTTACCACTTGGAAAACCCAAAGGAACAGGTCTACTCTGTCCTGTAAGGTTTCTATGAACCACAATTGACTCAATAACAGTAAGAGTGAGAAAGGAAAAGGAAAAATTAAAAGTGATATAGTTCAATAAAATAATAGTTTTATGAAATCCTATCTAATAATACAGATACTATATTTTTCTGATGATTGAGTTATATTGTATGATATTGAGCATGGACTTTTCAGTATAGCATATTATGCATTCCTGTCTTTGCTAATAAAATTCAACTGTCCCTTTACTTACAATTTGCATTAACAACTCATCAATATAAACAGAATGATTTATTTAAATATTACTGAGTAGAGATTGAATGGCTCAGGGGATGGATTGGTAATTAAATATGCAGTCTTCTATTTCTAGGTCACTGATTTAAATTACATCTTGGCAGTTAGTGGAGGCTATTTGGTGGCATATGGTGTGTGGAATGGGGTGGTGATGTCACTCTTATTTTCAGTAAGTGCTGTCCATTTAGGTTTCAATATTTCAAAGAAACTACACTCGATTCTAAAGCGTGTCTCCATGGATTCAAGACATCATTTTATATATGCATGCGCAAACATTTTTCATGAAATATATTTTTTACCAATTATAGAAAATATCACCCATCAAAACATTTTCCATATAGAACATATAGTAATTTTATTTCTAATAATTTCAGGCAATACATTCTTTTTAACTTAAGTTTTAAATGGATTTTTACTATGTATATAGCCCTAAAGTGTTTTATAGGAATAAAATTTTACATCCTTTAAAAAAATGAAAGCTTAACTAAAAAGAATGAGATATTTGAAAATAAAGAGAAAAAAATATTTTATCCAGCATTTTCCAAATTAAGAAAGTGAGCGGTATAAACCTAAACCACTGTCTGAAAATGCATTTGCCCTGAGCTGTAACTGAACCATGAATTATAGAAAAGAGCTGGTCTCTCTGCTTGTGATATGTTTTGTTTCAGAAGGCGTTTGAATTCATAGGGGGGGTGTCATTTCTTACATATTCTTAGATAAAGATAAAGCAAGGGAAATGTTATAAATGGTGGAAATACCATTTGAATATTTCCTGATTATATGTGGGGCAAAATTTAAAATCCTGCAGTCCTTCTGTTAGAAGTAATAAGTGAATCTAGCATGGGTGTTGAATTGAAGCTCAATGAACAAAAATAAACATTATTTCCATATGATAGCAGTGGCTTTATATAAAAAGATATTTAAAAAGAAAACAAAGGTAATAATAGTACTTGGAAATGCATTTACTAAAATATACAGAAGATATGTACACAGAAATGTCCAAATCATCACTGTGATACACTGTAAAATATCTAATGTTGGAAGAATATAACATAAAAATGGATCATAAATCTCAGTTTTATAGATTGCCCTTTCTCTCCAAATGAATCTTTCAAATCAATGAAATGATATTCAAAATCCAGTGTGCTTTTGGGGGGAAACTAATCAGTGCATTTTGAAAGTATTGTGGAAATGCAGTGTGAAATATATAGGGGATATAAAAAAAGCAATCATTTGAAAGCATTGAATGACAGGGGCAAAAAACACGGATATTTGCAACATTCCATGGAAGAAAATTTTCTTTGACCATTAAAATATGAACAGAAAAGTATTTTGCTTGCCTAGAAGAAGAGATAAACAATAGTAATGTCTTCCCAAGAAGAAATATGTTCACCCCATGGCCATCCACAGGTAAATAGACACAGTGATACTAATATATTGACATCCATTGAGGCGAAAGTGTTTGCCAGTTAGAATATCTTTCCAAGTTAAAATGAACATAAAGCATTTCTTAGAAATAAAACAAATATGTATGAATTAAAACTCACTCAACTCACTGCCATTGATGATTCTGATTCACAGTCATCCTCCAGGACAGAGTAGTGTGGTTTCTGAGGTGTTCTGTGACTGTGAATCTTTATTGGAGTAGAAAACTTCAACTCTTTCTTACAAAGAAACTGGTGGTTTTGACCTTGTGACTAGCAGTTCATCACATAAACCACTATTCCACCAGAGCTCTTATTTGTGAACAGCATGGAATTATAATTATGAGGAATACTTCATATTACCATTGTTTCCTGAAATTTTTAGTTTGTAATATTACAAAGTAAAGATCTTTGAGAATTCATTTCCCATATATTTTTAATATAATAGCTCCAAAACTATGTTTTCGTTAATTCTAAATACTTGTGTTTCTTTCCTACGCAAAAGTTATGTTAAACTTAGTTTTCTATTAATATCTCTATGAGCAAGAATAATTATTATAATATAAAAGTGTCTAATGAATACACTATCCCATCTTTGTATTAATTACATGCTCTGTGTGTGCTTGTAGTGTCCAATTTGCAGAAAGCAATTTTCTCCTTTATTTAGGGTTTCTGAATGGTGCACATATTAGGGTAATGGGCAACATACTGAGATGCTAATAGCCTGTAAGGAAAGTTGTTTTTTCCCTTCCTTTCATCACTAAACTGTATTTTAGACATAATTTAAATCATTTCTACTCTGTTGAAACCATTTATGACTTTGAAGACAATATCCATATTGGATAAAGGAAATAATTTGAGACATGTTCTAATTAAATAAATATTTAAATAAAGTTCATACCCCAAGTTTATATTATATTCTAGATCTCTCAATAGTTCCTACTAATAAAATAATTTCTGGGTCATGCCAATATTTATTCTGTTTGACTACTAGCCATAAGGTTGAAAATTCTTGTCCATCTAGAGATAGTTCATAATGTCTGATAATCTACTTCCAAACAGTCATCCACAGAAATTGCGATGAAGCACAATTCTGTTTCGATACAGATGGCTTTACCAGGAGTCAGAATTGACTTGTCCACAACTAGTAATGTTTATTGTTTTACCAGTTATAAAGACTCAGATAAAATGTCACTTAGGTGCAGTGACTCTGTGTAATCTTTCCATCTTCTATTGACGCTTCCCGCTTCATTCAATTTTTTGCCTATAAAATGTTTCAAAGTAGCAAATTGAGGCATGATTTTTTTTAGTTATTTCAGTTTCAGATATACTGACCATGTTCTTCACTATTGGTTCACCATTTTTTCATATTTAATTTCAAAGAAAATGTCATAATGAGAGAAACGATTGAGAATTGCATCATGCTCAAGGGATCTATAAACCAAGAACACACAACCATAATAAAATATATGGTCCCAAGGAAAGACCCTTGAAGTTCACAAACCAAATCCTCAAAGAGATGAAAAGAGAAATCACCATATCAAAAATAATAATAAGAGACTTCAATGCACTACTCACAAGGAAAGATAGATAAAAAGGTAAGAAACTCAACAAAGAAACTGAAGAACTGAAAAACACAATCAAACAATGCGACTTCCTCTGTATTTACAGAGTGCTCCATCCAACAGCCAAAACAAAACTCAACAAAACATATCTTCCCCAATGCACGTGGCTCATATCCTAAAATAAGCCACTTGCTGGGCCTTAAAGCAAGCGTGAACAAAGTCAAGTACACAGAGATCATTCAAACCACCTTCTCAGACCACAGGGCCATAAAACTGGAAATCAACAATAGAAAGAATAACAAAAACTTAAAAATAAAACACTTGGAGACTCAACAATACACTACTTAAAAAAGACTGGGCATTAGCTCAGAAGTTCCTAGAAACATGTGAGAATGATAACAAAACATAGCAAACCTAGGGAAGACAGCTGCAATTAATGCACAAATGAAAAATGAAGAATCATGTCCAATAACTTAACACAACACCTCCAACAATTAGAGCACAGTCAACAGCATAAACCTCCCAACAGCAAGAGAAAAGACATTATAAAAATTATAGCAGAAATAAATGAACTGAAGAACAGAAAAACAATGAAAAAATCAACAAGAAGTTTCTTCTTTGAAAGGATCGACAAAATCAACACACGGCTACCAAACTTAACAAAAGAAAAGAAAGAGCAGATGTCAATATCCAGAATTAGGGGTGAGACACGTGTCACAAGAGAACAAAATATAATGAAAAGATTAATAATGAAGTATTATCTGTCTTGTTGAATATGAATGTCCTCCTTCATGAATTAGCATTGAAGCATCAGACGGTATTTCAACAAATTTGATAATCTGAATAACATGGACAAATACCTTGAAAAATGCTCTCTTTCCAAATTTATGCATAAGTACCTTAAGAACTTGAATATACCTATTTGGCAAAGAACAAATAGATAAGATCATGAAGAAACTCCCCATCTTTCAGATGATTTAATATCAACATTTTTCCTACTTCAGTTATTTTCTTACACCACTTTGTATAAATATAAACACGATTCAATACCCTTTGTCCAATCCCTGATACATTTCTAACATGTAGATTTATTATTTTAAAAGGTCAAATACTTCAATGCTAATATATGAAGGAGGAGAATCATATTCAACAAGAACAGAGATAATTCAATAGATATCTAAGAACATTATAAATTATATGATAGTACTTGTTTGCATATGAATCATGCATCATAAGGGATATTTTAGATGACCGAGTCATTTGTATGAATGTTTTACATATGAATTATAAAAGAGAAGTATTAAGCTGAGTTTTCTAAATAAACATAACCAGTGAAAATTACACATGTATAAGAAAGACCTTTAAATCAAGAAAGCAGATCTAGCAAGTCCACCTGAAGTCTATGGGTAAGCTGGAGCCCACTTCTAATTCATGACGTTGCCAGTCTTTGAAGTAGGAGGACCAAGGGGGAGGCTAGGATATCAGAGGGCAGTGAGTCCGGAATCACATGTATTCAAGGTCAGCAGGATCCTGGTAGGGCACTGACAGCTCTCAGACTCAGCAGATCATATGAGATGCTGGTTCCAAAAGCCATACAAAGGATTCAAACAGGCAGAAAGGAAAAGCGTATGAGAGAGTAGTGATCCTCAGTGTTTCTTATGAAAGTCACACACTCAAGGAAACATCATTAGTTTGTGACATGCTTGACACATTGGACTCAACTCATACTTTCTCACAGGTGTAAACAAGTTAACACAGAACCTAAGTATCACAAAGAGATTCCAGAAAGCAGAAAACGCCACTTATAAAACACTTTTCCATGAAATCTTTGAAGTACACCACTATAATGAAAAAGATACAATTTAGCAAATTAAATGTATATTTTACATAGTTTCTCCAATGAGGACATTAGCCTCGACTCCTATGGATAAAGAGCAATTATGTTTGTTTGGTATTTTAAACAAGTGGTTACACATTTCAAAATCATATAGAGCAATTTGCTCTTTTCAGGATAGAAGGGGCCACCCCCCAAAATGGTAATTGCCCTGAGCAAAGCATGGCTTTCATAGTACACATTTGTCCCAGGAGGCAAGCATCAATCAACTCACTCTGAGTTAGTGCATCCAGTCGTGTCATCTCAGAAGTTTCTCTCTGCTCACTGAATTTTTTGTGAAAGCAGTTTCACTCAAACCTCATTTTTTGTGATGGCCGATTTAAGAGAACAGCGTGCAGCTGTGAAATTTTGTTTCCTGTTTGGGAAAAATGCCACAGAAATTGTTGTGATGTTGAACACAGCTTACAAAAACAGCGCTATGAGGAAAACTCAAGTGTGAGTGATTTTCTCATTTCAAAAAGGTGAAATGATGATTGATGACAAACTGCATCTGGACATCTATCTACTTCCCAAATGGATGAAAATGTCAATTCATAGTGCAATTAGAATCCGTTCCACTGGGTCAGATTGTTAATCAATCTTTCTATTTACAGGTTCTGAAAAGATTTTGTAACAGCGTGTGTCATAAAGGACCTTATTTGTGGCAAATGGGGGAGTGGTTTTGCCACCACGACAATGCATCTGTTCACGCAGCCATCTCAGTGCATCAGTTTTGGACCAAAAACAGCATGCCTCTCTTGCCCTACACACCTTACTCACCTGATCTCACTCCTAGTGACTTCTTTTTTCCCCCCACAAATGAAGAAAGACATGAAAGGACAATGATTTGACGAAATAGAAGTTGTGAAGAAAAAAATTAGGGAAGAGCTTTCAGTGACCCAAACAGATGAATTTGAAAATGTTTCCAAGAATGGAATTGCAGAATACCTTACAGGTGATAAGATTGCTTTGTAAAATAAATAAATAAATATACAGGCTTGAAAAAAAATTCCATGGGGAGGGATACACCCTCATATCTATTAGTCAAGATAACTCAACTCTGCATAGCAGAGCTTCTCACACTCAGTACTACTGGCATTTTGAACTAAAAATATCCTTCTGGTAGGGGATTGTTCTGTGCATTATTCAATGTTTAGCTGGATCCTTGACCTCTACTAACTAGATGTCAGTAACAACCCCCTCCCCTCAAATGTAACACTAAAAATATCTTCGGATATTGTCAAATTTCTCATACGAGAAATTTCCCAGGGTAAGAACAAACTAAAGAACAACATAGACTGCCATCTTTTTACATCTTCATTTTTGTGTGTTAAAAGTTTTAGTGATATTAATACAAGGCTGGTCTCAATGGGGTGGAGGTTAGAAATATCCCAAATGTCTAACTTTCCCAAAGAACTATACAACTCCATAATCCCAAATAAAGGCAATCATTCCTCAAACATATCAATATTTCCTCATATTCCAAGGCTCCTTAATTCTATGTCTCATAATGTCTCACAGAAGTCACAAATTGTTTAAAAAAAAAAATGGCTTATGTGCTTTTGGAGGCTAGTAAGTCCAAACTCTGAAGTTCCGAAGTCCCTCTGGGGATCCCGCCTTATCCAGGAGGTCAGGTAATAGGCTGCAGCTTGGGAATATTCTTATTCCCAAGAATAAGAGGTCAGGCAGAGGCAAGCCTGACACAGTATCTAGAGAAAGGGAGTAAACCTTACCAAAGTTGCTCAGCAAAGATAGAAATGTGAAATGCCCAAAACAGAGATCAGGACTCAGTTAGTGAGTCAACCCCCAAAGCAAACTAGGGCCCACATCAATGTTGTTACCTGAGTGCTGCTTCAAAGTCTTTTTCTTTCGTTTCTTGGGTTTGTTTGGTGTTGAAACCAGTGACACACTCAACTGGGAATAGGAGGTCACAGAGATGGTATCTTGCACACAGCACAGTCTTTGATGGAGGTGTGGTTTCTGCCCTCTGCCCTGCAAATTTGCAGACCAAACACCTAAGGAACTAAGGATGGTGACTGAGCTACACCCTTAGTGTGATAGGGACTCATAATATGTCCCAGCTTAATCCTGTCTTATTAGCATTGCAAATAACTCACTCCAAAATGGAACACTATGAATAGGAGAGCCATAATAAGTAAGTAATTACACTGCAGTATGGTTGCTAATACAAATATAATCTTTCTTCATCCTCACCAGATAAGCTTTAGTAAGTTTTAACAGACATCATCCGTGATTTTTCTCATTTTATTCCTATGGAGAAAGGCAATATTTTTTACTCCAATACTTCATGGAAAATCTACTTTGCCCTGTAGTGAAGAGAATTAATTGTTGTTTACTGACAGACTAAAAATTTAAAATTACTACTCTTTACAAACATTAGTTAGTTTTCCACTCATGATGTGAGGTAAATGCATGTTTTTAGGCCTTTAATTTTTCTTTTTAGGAAAATCGATTGCTGTGGGATGCTGTGGGGTTAAGTGCGTTATTCAGCATGGGGTCTCCATATGACATTTTATTTTAAGGATAACTATAAAAATTGCTTAATATTTCTTAGTTGAATTCTAGAAATATAATTCATTTTAGTAACAAATAGAAAATAGAAGCTTTCTCAGCTTGTATAAATTTAAAAATATATATTTTAAATTATATATCCATATATCATTTTTTTCAGGATGCAGATGAAAACTACCTAAAAAATGTAATTATAAAGAAAAATATAATTGGATATAGCTGAATGCTTATTTGTTACCTAGCTGCCTCTCAATGATTTCCTTAATTTTAGGTAATTTTAGGATCTAGAATTCATTTATAGATATTCAAAATTAGATTAATACAAGGAAATACTCCATGGTTTAAATCAGGAAACATGAGTAACAGGATTATATCCTCTTCCCATACTTGTTCAATCTGTATGCTGAGAATGTGAGAATCAGAGAATTGTTTGAAAAAAAATGTGACATCAAGATTGGAGAAGGCCTTATTAACAACATGTGATATGCAGATGACACAATCTTGCTTGCTCAAAGTGAGGAGGACTTGAAGCACTTGCAGATGAAGATCAAGGATTGCAGCCCTCAGTATGGACTATGACTCAATGTAAAGAAGACTACAATGCCCACAACTGGACCAATAGGAAACATCATGCTAAATGGTGAAAACGTTGTAGTTGTTAGGATTTTGTATTACTTGGATCCACAATCAATACTCATGGAAAAAGCAGCCCAGAGCTTAACCGATGCATTACATTAGGTAAATTTTCTGTACACAACCTCTTTAGATTGCTGAAAAACAAGGATGACATTGTGAAGACAATGTACAAGCCATGGTGTTTTCCATTGTCTCATATGCATGTGAAAGGTGGACATTGGATAAGGAAGACCAAAGAGGAATAAAAGCATTTGAATTGTGGTGCTGGAGAAAAATATCGAAAATACCATGGACTGCTAAAAGGTCAAAGAAATCTGTCTTGGAAGAATTATGGCTAAAGTGCTCCTTAGAGACAAGGATAATAAAACTTCAGCTTACATAATTTGGACATAGTTTTTTGTTTATAATTCCAATGGTTTTATTGACATGTAATTCAATTTTAGCAGTTTTATTAACATATAACTCACATATCATACAGTTTAATCATGTGAACATAAACTTTTGAACAATTTAGTAACATGAGTTCTGAGATAGCTAAAGTTTATTGTGCCAACCTGGCCGATAAACACATGTGGGGTTAATTGAAAGGCGGAGAGATAAATGGCCCAGTGAGCCTCGCCTTTCTAGTTCTCAGGTCTCTTGCTTTCTGATGGTCGGACCAGGGTATAATTAGCTGCCTTAGCCAGTTCCCTGCTTTAGTTGGCAAGGCTCACTTCTTGCAAGACTTCCCTGAGGAGAAGCCACATGGACCTATCCCGATGCAGTCCTGGGTGCTGGAGCAGCCATGTGGAGAACCCTGCCAGCACTGAGATGCTTACACTTTCACTGATTCTGCTTTCCTCCTACAGTCGGCCTCATTGTGTGTGTTTTGTGATATGGAGGAAGACTTTGTGGATCGGTGTCAGACATGGGCTAATGTTGGACTTGTGGGCTTGGGCAGCACTGGTTTGGGCTGTTTTCTTAATGTGCACTTACCCTTTATATAAAACTCTCTCTTTTACATATGAGTTTCTGTGGATTTGTTTCTCTAAAGTACCCAGACTAACACAAGTTCTTAAATATATTTTCAAGTTGCTATCATCTTCATACTAATACATTTTACTAGTTCGATAGTGAAAGCATATAATAAACTAATGTCAAACATTTAATTATCAACACTTTCAAATATAAAGAAAGGTCACAAAATTATGCAATAATCTCCTAGATTCTATAATTGACAATGTGCCATATTTGTGACACTTATTTGTACCTGTAAAGATTTAGAGTCTCAGAAACCCCCTACAGGGTCATTATGAGTCAGAATTGACCTGACACAACAATGGTGGTTTTTCAAAATATTTACATTATTACATACCTATCCATTTATCTATGCCTCTTTCTAGCTATTCATGCATGTCTTTATAAGCAATTATAACTTACATGTTCAGCCAAAGAAACGTGCAAGCAACACTTCTCAATCTATGTACACCCTGAGGGAGCACAATGCAAATGACTTACTCCTTCTTTTCCCTCAGTTTCTTCTACTTCCTAAGGCATAGTGGAAGCAGCTAGGTTTTTGTTGTTGTTTGTTTATTATTATTTTTAATCATTTTATTGGGGGCTCATACAATTCTTATCACAAACCATACATTCATCCATTGTGTCAAGCACATTTGTGCATTTGCTGCCCTCATAATTCTCAAAACATTTGCTTTCTACTTGAGCCCTTGGTATCAGCTCCTTATTTCTCACTCCCTCCCCATCCCCCTCTTCCTCATGAACCCTTGATAGTTTATAAATTATTATTATTTTGTCATGTCTTACACTGTCCAACATCTCCCTTCATCCACTTTTCTGTTGTCTGTCCCCCAGAGAGGGGGTTATATGTAAACCCTTGCAAGTGGGTTCCCCTTTCCATCCCACCCTCCCCCACCCTCCTGGTATCGCCACTCACACCACTGGTCCTGAAGGGATCATCTGTCCTGGATTCCCTGTGTTTCCAGTTCCTATCTGTACCAGTGTACATCCTCTGGTCCAGCCAGATTTATAAGGTAGAATTGGGATCATGAAGACTTTGGACATATTTGAAGGAGAGACCAACCAGTCCTTGGAGAAGAGCATCATGCTTGGTAATGTGGAGAGACAGTGATGAAGAGGAAGACCCCCACATAGTGGCTTCAATGTAAGTGTGGCACAGACCGGTAATGATTTCTTCCGTTGTGCGGAGGGTCACTGTGAGTCAGAACAGCAACTCTGTGGCAGCTCACAACTACACACACACACACACACACATACACATAAATATACACATATATGAGCTTCAAAAATATAGTAGGATACATTACATTACTTTGTCATTGTATTTTCCATAAATTTTTGAAGATCCCTTCATGTGTATATTGATATCATTTATGTTGAGAACATTACAATTGTTATTAACTAAATTTAATGTTGCATTTGTTTTTAACAAATTAACAAAGCAAAACAAAATATTTTGCTAGTGAAGACAAGTCAGGCCATAGATTAATTTATTTCTGTCCAACTTAAAACTTTTCAAACTATGTGTGCCAATTTTTCCAATATACTGTCTTACAACCTTATCTACACTATTGTTACCATGTGTTTTTAAAGGTTTAAATAATGATTTCCTTAGGAAGTATTGAAAAGCTAGCTTTAAAAAAAATTTTGTTTAACCTCAGTAAATGCCTACCAAGCTATTTTACTATCTACAAACTCAGAGGAGTTTATATATGTAACTATTTAAATTACAACACAAATTTAAAATAGTAAAAGCTGAAAACAGCAAAGTTGGTTAAAAAAACTTCATGACAGGCTGGCATAAGATAATAAAAGTTTAAAATAATTATGCAAATATGTTCCTGTTAATTTCATAAAGACACAGAGTGTGTATTAGTCTAGGTACTTTGGAGAAACAAATCCACAGCAACTCATATATAAGAGAGAGTTTTATGTAAAGAAAAGGTGCATCACGAAAACATCCCAACCCAATGCTGCCCAAGCCCACAAGTCCAACATTAACCCATTTACCCAACACCAGTCCACAAAGTCCTCCACCTCACAAAACAGAGGCAATGATGCCGACTGCAGGAGGAAAGCTGAGTCAATAAACGAATAAGCATCTCAGCACTAGCAGGGGTCTCCACACGGTTGCTCCAGCACCCAGGGCTGCATCGGGATAGATCCATGTGGCTTCTCCTTGGGGATGTCTTGTAGGAAGTCAATCTTGCAAGCTGAAGCAGGGAACTGCTAAGGTAGCTGCACCCGATGCAACCATCACAAAACAAGAGACCCGAGAACTAGAAAGGCGAGGCTTCACCACCCATTTATCCCTCCGCCTTTCAACCAGCCCCACATGTGATTATCGGCCAGACTAGCACAATTAACTAACTCAGAATGCTACCTAAAATTGTCCCAATATGAAATGGCTAATGCTATTCAAATTAATGATCTATTTATTCAGCAAATATATACTGTTATAATTATTTAAACAATACTTGAATAAAATACATATAAATATAACACTTTAATTAAAGGTATATTCTATAGATTCCAAAATTCTATAATTTCAGTCTAAAAGCAAAGTATCCATTGCAAAAAAGTTATTTATTATTACTTATATATGTAGAAATTTTATTTTTCCAAAAAATGTTTATAAAAATTTATGAATAATTGAAGAAGTGTATTACTTATTAGCTAAGGTTTTCTATTAACGTATCTGATATCACCAAGTTCTTCTGCAGAGCAACAAGTTTTCACATATTTCTTTCCTCATTAACGTAATTTTGATGACTTAAAGTAAAGTAAATATGATAACTTCCTTTTGAGATTCAGACATAGACAATCTCTTGAACCATATCACTTGGAGTTCCTCAGTTATTTAAAAAGCAACCTAGGCAAACATTGAGCACCTACGTAGAACTCTAAAACCACAACAAAAATGTATGCATCTTTTTTAGTTTTGTACATGAAACACAAATCAAAATAGACAATATTTAATAGACATAAAAACTTAAAAATAAATTAGGCACTTGAAATAATGCTGTGGTTAAATAAGTTCCTTTGTGTCTTTTTGCCTTTGTTCTTTGGAAAGTAGTTTGAGAGATTGCCCCCTAAATTCTTTGTCCTCATTTTGTACTGAGTTTGTGATACTTTTATCTATGTTAATCTCGGTTCCTAGGTAAACTAGAAATCATTTGTTACTTTACGCATATTATCTAGTTGTAAACTCCAGTCTATCCTGTGATTGATATGCCCTTGCAGAGAGTGGTCAATAAATTATATCTGCCCCCTCTTATGCTGTGTTAATTCAGATAGACTAGAGAAACAAATCCATAGAACTCATGTGTATAAGAGAGAGTTTTATACAAACAGTAATTGTATATTAAGAAAGAACCCCAGCCCAGTCCAAGCCCTTAAGTCCGATATCCCCATATGTCTTATACCAAACTATAACGTCTTCTTCAGACTACTCACAAAACACATGCAATGATGCCAAATGCAGGCTGATCACAGGCCAGTGGGTAGAAAGTCTTGGTATTGTAAACATCTCAGCACTGGCAGGAGTCTCTCCATGGCGTCAGCTTCCGAGGTCTGGTTGCATCAGGGTAGGTCCATGTGGCTTCTTCAGCTTAGGGCACTAGCACAGTTCCATGTGTATTGTCAGCTGCAATGTCTCTCTGGGAGTGAGCAGAGAGAGAGGTGTCTCCTGCCTCCAAGGAGGAAATACTGCCTCCAAGGAGGAAATACTGGATTTCCCAGAAATCTCAGGAGAATGCCATGCCCACACTGAGGCTATGATCTGATTGACAGACTAGACTCCACCCCTTCACTATTAATCCTCTAAAGTCCCGAATTGACACCAGATTATATAACTACCACATATGAAAATATACTGTCTGTGGTCTATCAACAAGGAATTGGTAGTTTATGGTCCTGATGGGAGGCCATGACTTGATTAACAAGAGGTTTGTGTGTCTAAGTAACCAACCCCATATGGTCTTTCAGACTGAAAGAAGGTAAAAATCAGGAAAAAGTAGAAGGAGAGAAAAAAAAGAATGAAGAAACCGAGAACTAGAGCAGTCCAGGCACCTCCTAAAAGAGACAGAACATGTCTTAGGGCCTGAAACACAGAAGACAATAAGAGGCCTCAAGGGGTTTAGAGGAAGAGATGATGGTGGCAAACCTTGAATGGGTCTAGAGCACAATCAAATTGAAATGTTTAGAAAGGGCCCTCCAACAGAGTTGGTGGTTACAGATGGCAGGGCCAAGAGCACCTTGTTCTTAGGGCGCTGAAAGGAGACTGTCCTCAGTTGACTGAAAGGAGATTTCCAGGCCTAGAAGATAAGAGAACTGTGTTCCTCTGAAGAAGAGGGGTGACTTTTCTTACAGACTTCCTGATCCCTTGTTGTATCTGAGTGATTTTGATGCCACGTTCTCACTGTTACTTACTTAATAATTCATTTCATTTACCCATGGCTTGCGAGTTCTGTGCAGCCATTGTAACAGATTATTAAACACTGAAGTAAAGAGTGCCTTGGTAAAAGGTGTGAAGTTATATCTTTTATTTATTAGTCTTGTGCTGATCCTGTTTCATATTATCATCACTACTACTCATTTCACTTTGTACATGCAGATTTGATTTCTGTCACTAGTTTTTATTCATGATCTATGTGTGCGTAGCTGGACAATGAAAAAAAAAGAGGGAGGGAAGAATCGGTGCATTTGACATATGGTCTTTACTGAGTAATATTGAATATATATACCAGACTACCAAAGAAGGAAACCATCAAGTTAGGAGAATTACATTTAGAATAATTTCTTGAACTAGGGTAGCATGACTTGTCTTGCTTTTGCAGGTGCAATTCATTACACTAAAAACCAATCCTGTTCCAGTGAAGGTATTTCCATCTCAGAGCAGGACAGAGTAGGACTATCTTATGTGATACTCTTAGGCTAACACTAGACTGCTAACCTTAAGGTCAGTGGTTCAAACCACCCACTACTATCAAAGATAAGACAATCGGTTCCTATAAAGATGTATAGTCTCAGAATTCCTGTGAATCTGATCAATTTCATGGCAGTATTTTTGTTTGCTTTTTCAGTTCAGACGTGTGGAAGCTGACTTCCATATATTTATGGAGTGGCAAGTGGATTCTAATGATTAGCTTTTCATTTAGCTGTTAAGTGCATAGCTATTGTGCTCAGGACAAACTGTCGAGAAAGACCATTTATTAGAAAAGAATATCATATTTGGTAGAATGTCAGCAAAGAAATAAAACTCTCATGGAGATTTATTGATGCAATGGCCTCAGTAACTGTCTGAATCATCTCACAGATCAAAGAGAGTAAGTAGTTTGCCTCATTTCATGTTTTCTGTACATAAAGCTGCCGTGAGTTGGAGCTGATCAGATGGTAACTAATTAGAAAAATGATTTTTTTTGGCTGTGTAACAAAATATTACAAATTAAATGGCTTAATAAAAAATCCATCAATTAGTTTACAATTCTGGGAGTCAAAAGTCTGAGCACAGCATGACTGTGTTCTTGGCTGATAATCTCACAGAGTTGAAATCAAGATGTTGCCTAGATTTCATTAGATTTAATACGCGACAGGAAATCATTCTTTTCAGAGCTCATTCTGGTTATTGTGCAAGTTCAGTGCCTTGTGGTTGTAGGATTGAAGTTTCATTTCCTGGCTGTCGAAAAGCTGATGACACTGTATATTTAAGAGTGTGAACAAACCTTGCAATGTGACCCATCCATTTTCAAATTCAGCAACAGGGAACTATATGCATGTACAAAATATCTTTTTAATGCAAATAGACATTTGGCAAATTCCTTGAATTTATGAAGTGAGGAAATCTTATTTTATTTTAAATTTGAAATTCTTTTGTAGCACATGTGACATTACAATACCAAATTTTAATTCTGATCTATATTTAATAGCTTTTAAAAAAACTTAGATTTGTTAAGAAGCTTTACTGCTACTCTTTCCACTTCTATCAAATGTATATCAATATTGTAGTTTATACCATATGCAAGAAAATGAGTTGAATTGATAAATGTAATGTATATCTTTCCAAAGAGGAACCCTGGTGGTGCAGATGGTTTCAGGAAGTGCTGGAGAGAGGAGAGGCTCTGGGTGATCGTGTGTTTGATATTTTCCAGCAGGTTTTTCAGGATGACAAGTATAGGAAGGCTGGTCCTATAGAAAATATGATCAAGGAAAGGGATAAACTCAGAACCTCAGAAGCACGTCTCAAGGGCTGAATAACAGACCCAAAAGCTTCTGCCTGTGCTACAAAGGAGAGTCTCCTCTCCTCTAGTCATAGAGCTGACATTGCTGAAAACCAAATCCAGAGTCTCATCAGACAAGTAGCTGAATTATATAGCCTCAGCTGAATTGCAGGTCTAGAAGAGTGTCTGATATGAAAGGAAGGGCATTAATGGGAGAGAATTGGGACCCTGAAACATGGGAAAGGAACAGGTAAACCACTATTAATAAAACAACCCACAGCTAAGCAGATTAAACAAACTGTTCAAGCTGAAATGGCAGGTGGGCCTGCATCTTTAGCATTGCCTGGGGGAGATGCCTTACAAGATATCGCTGACAGCACCCAGGAAACACCCTCACCTCCCATTATTTCCTCTAGACCTATAACTAGAATTGTCTCAGAAAGTCCCTAAAGATGAGGTTCAGATGATGACTCAGGAAGAAGTGTGCTATACTGATAAAGATCTGCTCGAGTTTTCTAATACATACAACAGAAGCCTGGGGGATATCCCTGGGAATGGTTGCTAAGGGTGTGGGATACTGGTGCAAGGAATATAACAGACCATTCTGAGTTTCTTGATATAGGGCCCCTAAGTACAGATTCTTCCTTCAAAGTTTCAGCACGAGAGGTTAAGAGAGGATCTAATTGCTTATTCGGTTGGATCACTGAAGCATGGGCTGCCAGATGGCCTAGATAAGACCAACTTGAAGTACCTGACCCACCTTGGTACACTGTAGAAGAAGGCATCCAAAAGCCTAAGGATATCGATATGTTGGAATGGATCTATCATAATAATACCATAGACCCTCAAAAGGAGTGCCCTTAGGACATACCTTTCACCACAACCATAGGTAACAAGTTTGTGAAGTGGGCCCCAGCATCTTTGAAGACTCCTGTGATTGCTATTTTATGTGCACCAGGATTAACAGTGGGCACTGCCTTAAGGGAACTCCGACATTATTTTTTAAGGAAAAATTTCTTATAAGACATTATTAGTTTTATAAAGTAATGACAAGAGCAAAAAGCATTCATAATTTTTATAATAAAAATATGCAATTGGATGGTGCGATAGTTGTTGGATTGAAAAAAATATTACATAAGAAATCTCAATGAACATGGGCATTTGGAATTCAAATTACTTTTATTTAAGTGTTTATTTTTATAAGTATCTTGTTTAATATATGCATATATATAAGCTACTGAGATATTTTAATACCGAATATACTCTGGTTAGTTGAAAATATCTTAGAAGTAAGTGCATGAATTAATACACCAACATTAACAACTATACATTAATATGCCTACCATATTAAAAGTGACACCTAGTTGTTTAATCAATATTGATAAAAATTAAATTTAAATTAAGAAAACAATGATAAAAGCTATGAATTAAAAAATGTAAAATATGTATGTATGCAAACTAAGAATGGTTATAATGGATCCAGCAAAGAAAAATAATGTAAAAAATGAATGGGAAGGGGATATAAAAGAAGATTTATTGGGAAGAATACAAATCTATTAATATTTTGATTATGAATGAGTTAAATTTCACTTTTAAATAATAAGATTTTAATTACTATAAATAAACAGCAACAAACTTATCAATCAACTGACATTGAGTTGATGCTCATATCTACCCTGTTGGACAGGGTAGAACTTTCCTCTGTGAGTTTCTTAGATTGTAACCCCTTAGGAGGGTTAGAAAGCCCCATCTTTCTTCTACAAAGTGGCTGGTGGTATCAAACAGCTGACCTTGTAGTTAGTAGGCCAATTCGTAACCACTACATCCCCAGAGTTCCTTCAACTAGCCTAGGAGAAGGAAAAAGGAGCTATTCAAATAGGAATAGTGGGTTTAAATTAAGAGTGAATACAGTAATTCCATTTATATTCTGACAACAATAAGTAAAACTAACAGAAATAATAGTGATGAGAAGCAGATACTCTGTCAAGAACCAGACCAAGCCCATTGATTCATTAGGTCATGCAAAAAAAAAGAAAGTAAAAAGATGTACATAGCACCTGGCTGAAATATATCTCCCCCTGCCCCCACACCTCATCTCCACCGTTTATGGCCCACAGATTTGTAGGGGATGAAAAAAGATGGCAGTGGGCGACCAGGGCACTAATCCACTAAGGGGAGGGTATTGTTTATGTCTCCACAGGAAAGAGAGAGTAGCCCTCATTCTGGTGTGCAGATCCTTGAAGGTGATGTTCATGCTTGGAGCAACTCATTCACAGAGAGGACTGCAGGACTGGACTCAGCTCGAGATATGATATTCCCTCTTTAGATGACAGTGCTACAGAGGAACTGACCTGCCCACAAGGGGACAAACCAAGAGGGGTGTGCAAAACACCAACAATGGCAGCAAAGCCAAGAAGTCCCTGAGGAATCATCATTGGAGATTTCTGACTTGGGGTTGGGTTTGGGGTGGGGATCAGTAGTACCTGGCATCTGATCTAAAAGGATGGGGATTATTCACAAGGGGGCCACACTGAAAGTCTAAAGATGTACTGGGTTGTGGAGTGGCACTAGACTGCTCCATCCTTGACTGCAGGAAGAGTAATGGGGACTAGTAGGAGTCACACCTCCTGGTCACAAATGCTGAGGACTAAAAAGGTACAATTGGTTTTAGGTAAGCAGGTCCTGGAATATGGAAACCTGAAAGAAAGGGGACTGGACTGATGGATTATAACAGGGCCTGCTCACTACTTAGCAGAGAGAAATTCATCTACTTTGGGATAACAGATTTGGAACTAATAATATGGTTTTTCTTGTTCTTTTCACCCTCTCTTTTGTTATCTATATATATGAGATAGGCAGGTAAGCAATCCTAAGGGAGACAGCGATTGGGACCTACAGTTCCAGGGAGGAGATTTTAGGGGAGGGGGAGCAGAGCAGTGTGCCAATAATAACAGGAACAGGGGAATTTCAAGGGTTGACAGAGGTGAGTGTAGCATTCCTGGTCGTGATTGAGCAATTGGAATGTATGTGAAACAAATTTCTGAGTGGTGAATGAAGGATAAGCATGATCGTGGAGCAGGGGGGAAAAAAAGAAACAGAGGAAAGAAGAAAGTAAACACTGTATATGTAGGTATACATAAGATATGTATATATCTAATTATATAAATATATGAAGTTGTATATATATATTTCTCTCTCTCTCAATAGGGAATCAGATGGACTTTGAACTCTATTTAAATCTTATCTCAGTACAAAAATAGTTTGTTCTAATAATGTGGCCTTGTATGATACTCACCTTCCTGACTTGATCACTGGTGATAAAATGGGTGTATAAGCAAATGTGGTGAAGAAAGCTGATGGTGCCTGGCTATTAAATGATATAGAGCTTGGTATCTTAAAAGCTTGACATTAAGCAAGTGGCCATAAATCAGGGAAGCAACAAAGCCCACATGGGAGAAGCACAACCAGCCAGTGTGATCATAAGGTGTAGACAGGAATAACCATCAGAAGTTCAAAAACAAACAATTAAATTGACGTGAAATAGTGTGGACAAAGTGGAGACCCCAAAACCACCTGGAAAATAATTAGACAGTCCCTCACAGTAGGAGCACACAGAAGAGATGATATATCCAGGGTGCAGTATGGGACTGATGAAACACTTAACTATCCTCTAGTCCTTTAATATGTCCTCCCCTTACTGTTCTGGTCTTTGATTTACCTCATTACTCTTGTTAGACCTCCATATGTTATTTTGTATAATTAAGATCCTTCAATGTATGAAAGCCAAGATAGACAACCTTTCAGAAACAGTAAAAGGAATAATGATTCCCTGAAGGCATAGCAAGAGAAGGTGGGGAGGGGATAAAGGAGTTTCTGATAGCAATGATGACTGCATAACGCCACTGGAGAGGTAAAAAATAACACAATTGTAGGTGAGTGGATCCATTAGGTGGTATAAGACACAGATAGATAATATAATGTAATGTAATATAATATAATAATAAGGGATCCTGGGGGTAAGGGTGGGAAAGGGAGAGAATAATGGGGAGCTGATATCAAGGAGCTGAAATAGAAAGAAAATATATTGAAACTGATGGTGGCAATGATTGTACAATTATGCTTGATCTATTTGAATTATGAATTGTAATAATATCTGTAAGAACTCCCAATAAAATGAATAATAAAAATAAACAAATAAATATATTATCAAGCTACAGAACCTATTGCTTATAAATATAATCACATATATTGGCATCAATAACTATACTGTCATTGCCATTTGACTAGTAATGTTATATTCAGATTTGACAAATATATATAACATATATATAATTTTCATTGTGAAATTTTCATGAAATATGAACATACAATTTAAAATATGTTTATATAAAAAATAAAAATGTTGCATTTGTTTGTCAACTAAATTATGTTTGCCTATTCCTGTAAATTTTTTATACAAATTATATGTAAATGAATTATATATATCAGAAACATAAAGCAATTTTTACTAGAATTAAGGTTTAATTTTAATTCTAAAGAAAACTTAACATATGTAGATTTCACTTTGCCTAACCTACAGAATGATTATGAAAACCCAAAACCCAAAAATGTTAGGGAAAAGAGAAAAATCAATACTTCCAGCATAATTTAGTGAATATGTAGTATTTTATTAACATCTATTAAAGTCATTATTCCTGCCAGTATAGTCTCATCAAAATAGTTCACAAATATGGAATATAATGCTGAATATACTAATTTAAATTTTAATTACTTTTTGAAATTATTGAATTTTTGAAATATCTCCTTCATGATAGCATTCTAAAACAATGGGAATAGTATGATATTTAAATCTTTCATGCTGTATTTATTAGCTTTCTTTCAAGAAGTTAAATGAGCATGTGTTTCAAGATATAATAATACCTTGGGAATCAGTGTATTTGTGGAAAGAAAAAATTGATTAGGTTATAGAATAAAGTGACATGAAAACTTAGCTAATTGTTTGAGTGTTTATAATGCAAACAAATTTTATTTTCTTCCTACTGCACTATTATGTTTACCCATTGTGGCGGTTACATAAACTCCTGTCAACTTGCAAAGGGGTAGAGTTTAGCCTGTCAATCAGATCATAGCCAGTGAGGCCTCTGTGTGGGCATGGCCTTCTCCTGAGGATTTTGGGAACTCCTGTATTCCTCCCTGGAGATGAAAAACACTCACTGATTGTCTTCCTGCTGACAAGCCACATGGAGACCCCTGATGGACCAGAGCCCTTGAATTGGAGAAGCCACATGGAAAACCACGCCAGAAATACGATGCTTCCACCACCACTGCATCCATAAGACTTCCCCCGCACTGGCCTGTGATCTTCCTGCATTCAGCGTCATTGCATGTGTTGTGTGAGTCTGAAGAGGAAATTATAGACTGTGTCTGATATATGGGCTAACATCAGACTTATGGACTTAATCTGGACTGGGCGTGGATGTTTTCTCAATATAAAATTGCTTCTTTATATAAAACACTTTCTTATACACATATGAGTCTCCCTGGATTTGTTTCTCTAGTCAACCCAGACTAACACACCCATTGTTCACCTCCCAGTAATTCCTCTCAAATACAATTTGTTTGATCAAAGACATCCAGAAAAGCTACACTCTCCTCGCCATTGATTTTAGAAAACTTACTATTCCCCTGTACCTGTCATTGTTGGCTCCTGCTCACTTACCCCAGTCTTCCCCTCCCATGCACCCCATTAAACATCAGTCCAGTTGCTGTCTCCATAAAATGGCCTGCCCTGCATATCTTGTATAGATAAGCACGTGTGGGCAGGTGCACACACACACACATGCACACATACACACACACATATATTCATAAGTCTAACAGGGATCCTGACATAGAGTAGATGAATATCTATCTGCTAAATAGAGAAAAAGACATGTTGAAAACCACCGGTCCAGTCCCAATTTCTTTCAAGATTACATATCACAGGTCCTGCTTACCTAACAACACATACACCCATTTAGTCTTCAGCATTCATGTCTGAAACATGAGCATCTTAAAAGTCCCCATTGCTATTTCTGAAGTCAGGGGTGGAGCCATCTAGTGCACACAACCCCTCCCCGCCAAGTTAAACATCTGGATTTTCAGTGTGGGCCCCTTGTAAGTATTTCCCAACAAGTTCAGATGGGGACCAAGTGCTGGCCCCCAAGACAGAAGTCTCTGATCGGCATTCATCAGGGATTTTGTGGCTTTGCTCCCATCACTAGTCTGTTGCACTCCCCTCTTGGTTTGCTTTCATGTGGGTGGCTCAGACCCGCCACTCTCCTGGAGCTGCATATCCAGGACTGTTCACTAAAGCACTGTCATCTAGGGAGAGGACACCATGTCTCCATCTGAGGCTTGCCCTGCAGTCATCACTGGGAATGAATTGCTCTGAGCAGGAGTATTGCCATCAAGGATTGGCACACAAGAATGGGGTCTACTTTTATTCTATCTTTCCTGTGGAGATATAAACAATGCCTTCACCTAGGGTTGATTATTGCCCTGAACCCCACTGATTTTATTTTCATCCCCCCACCTCTCTGTGGGCCTTAAAGACAAAGTGGGGTGGGGGTGGGGGGTCCTTTTAGCATAGGTGCAAACTGCATCTGTTTTGATGATGTAAGAATTTTTGGTTTGGTCTGGCCCAGGCTGGCATATCTGGTTCTAGCCCAAGAATTGTGTGTGCATGTTCCTTTACGCCTATTCTGTTGTTCGAACTTACCTCAGGGGATTCATGTTGTACTTTATCCTCCAACTCTTTCCATGAGAGGAAATGTTTCATAATTTCATCACTATATTTTATGGATGGGTACTATTCCAATATATATATTAGGGACAAAGGATGGATAGTAGTCCATTGTGTGTATATGTATATATATATATACATACACACACACACATACCAGTGGGGTTTCATTTTAATCTGTTCATTTATTAGGGACACGGGCATCCTTTTAGGGTCCCCTTTGTCAGTGGGATTATTTTCTTCTTTACTTGATTGATTGTAACACTAGTTGTTGGTTTTTCATATATAGCTTTTATTATATTGAAGTAATTTCCTTCTAATCTTATCTTCTTGAGTGTCCTTATTAGGAATGAGTGTTGAATGTGGTTATATGCTTTTTATGTGTCTATGGGTGTTATCATGTGTTTCTAGTCAATGTGATGGATAATGTTGATGGCTTTTCAGATGTTGAATCATCCTTGCATCCTTCATGTGAATCCCAATTGGTCATGATGGATTACTTTTTTAATATGTATTTATATTCTACTGGTGAGATAGTTTATTGTGCCAGCCTGGCCAATAAACACAAGTGGGATTAACTGAAGAGAAGAGAGATAAATGCCTTGGTGAGTCTTGCCTTTCTTGTTTCTCGCTCTTTGATCATCGAACCAGTGTGCGGCTGCCTTGCTTGTCCTGTGCCTCAATCTAAAGGCTACACTACCTGTGGGACGGCTAGCCTGTGGACTGTGTCGCTGTAAGTTGAGGTCCCTTTAAGACATCACTGGAGCTGGGGACTGGCAGTTGGTGACCTGGCTGGCAGTTGGTGACCTGCCTTCTGATTGGCTGCTGTGCTGACATAGCCTAGCTCTCTCTATAAATAGAGGAAGATTTGGCAGCAGATTGAACTAGAAGGACTGCTAGTCTCTCACAAGTCTCTCACGGCAGTGAGTTGAATTGAGCTATTTGTAGTGCTTTATAATTTAACTGTTTCTTTCTTGTATTATATATTTATCTGTATATGATTTAACAGTTCATTTCTTGTTATATATCTAATTATCTTTATAAATAAATATATTATCAGCAATTTGGTTTTATCTCTCTAGAGAACCCTGTCTAATACAACTGGTTAAGATTTTGTTAAGCATTTTTGCACGACATTCATTAGATATAGCTGCATGACGTTCTCTATTCTTGTGGGATCCTTACCTGGCTTGGGCATCAGTATTGTCCTAGCTTCATGGAATGTGTGTGGGAGTTTGCCATCCTTTTCTAAATTCTGGAAGAGTTTGTGTAGGGTTGGGTTCAGCTTATCCCTAAATACTTGGTAGAATTCTCCTGGGAAGCCATCTGGTTCGGGTTTTTTTTTTTGAGTTGTGAGTTCCTTGATAACTTTATCTATTTTTTTGTGTGATGTCGATTCAAGTTCTTAACATCCATATGAGATTATTTAGGGAGAGCTTGTTTTTCCAGGTACTTATACATGTATGCCAAGTTGTTGAATTCATCGAGGTACAGTCCTTCATAGTATTGTGTAATTAATCTTTCAATTTCATTGGGATCCCTTGTAATTTCTCCCATTTCATCCCTCATCTTGGATATTTATGTCTGCTCCTTTCTATTTTTTGTTAGGCTTGCTAGCAGTTTGTTGATTTGTTGATCCTTTTGAAGGCCTAACTTTTTACTGAGTTGATTTTTTCCATTGTTTTTTGTTTGTTTGTTTGTTTGTTTTCCCATTCATTTATCTCTATCCTGAATTTTATAATTTGTCTTTTGCTATTAGAAGGATTCTTCTGTTGACTCTTTTGCAACTGCTGAAGGTTTTATGATAGGGTATCTATCAGTCATGAGTCTCTCTTCCATCTTCCTGTGCACATTTATTGCTATCACACACCACTGGTAATTGGCTTTGGTGTATTCACATAAGTTTTGATATGTTATGTTCTCATTTTCATTTGTTTCTCAAAACATCCTAATTTCATCTGTAATTTAAGCCAATACTCAGTCCTTTCTTTTGTTCTTTTTAATCATTTAATTAGAGGCTCATACAACTCTTATCACAATCCATACATACATCAATTGTGTAAAGCACATTTGTACATTCATTGCCCTCATCATTCTCAAAACATTATCTCTCCACTTAAGCCCCCAGCATTAGGTCCTGATATTTTCCCCTACCTTCCCGCTCTCCCCTCCCTCATGAGCCCTTGATCATTTATAAATTATTATTTTGTCGTATCTTGCCCTGTCAAACGTCTCCCTTCACCCACTTTTCTGTTGTCCGGACCCCTGGGAGGAGGTCACATATAGTTCCTTATAATAGGTTCCCTCTTTCCAACCCACTTTCCCTCTACCATCCCAGTATCACCACTCACACCACTGGTCCTGAAGGGATCATCTGCCCTGAATTCCCTGTGTTTCCAGTTCCTATCTGTACCAGTGTACATCCTCTAGTCTAGCCAGACTTGCAAGGTAGAATTCAGATCATGATAGTGGGGGTGGGGAAGAAGCATTTAGGAACCAGATGAAAGTTGTACTTTTCATCATTGCTACATCGCACCCTGACTGGCTCATCTCCTCCCCGAGACCCCTCTGCAAGGGGATCTCCAGTGGCCTACTAAGGGGCTTTGTGTCTCCATTCCGCACTCCCCCCATCATTCACTATGGTAAGATTTTTTGTTCTGTTGATGCCTTATACCTGATCCCTTCGACACTTCGTGATTGCATAGGCTGGTGTGCTTCTTCCAAGTGGGCTTTGTTGCTTCTGAGCTTGATGGCCGTTTCTTTACCTTCAAGCCTTTTGACCCCAGACGCTATGCTTTTTGATAGCCTGGCACCATCAGCTTTCTTCGCCACATTTGCTTATGCACCCATTTGTCTTCAATGATCCCTTCGATACCTCGTAATCACACAGGCTGACATGTTCTTCCATGTCGGTTTTGTTGCTTCTGAGCAGATGGCTGCTTGTTTACCTTCAAGCTTTTAAGACCCCAGATGCTATATCTTTTGATAGCCGCGCACCATCAGCTTTCTTTACCACATTTGCTTATTCACAAGTAAGTTATTTAGCCCTCAAGTATTTGCTCTTGTTTTTCTTTCATTTATTTCCAGCTTTCTGCATAGTGGTCATAGAAGGAAGTCTGCGTGAGCTCTATATGTTTTCACTTACTCAACCTTCACTTGTGTCCCAGCATGTGGTCTATTTTTGAATATGTGCTTTGTGAACTTGGAAAAAAAACATTAACTTTTTTCACAGTCAGGTGGAGAGTTCTGAATATATCTATCAGGTTGAGTTTTCTGAATGTAGTGTTTACTTCTGCCATCCTTTGATCCTCAACCTGTTTGGGGTTTTTTTCTGTTAATTTGGAGTATGACTCTAGGAGGCAGCAATTTGATGGATTTTGTTCCGTAATCCAGTCTGCCAGACTTTGTCTTTTGATAGCCAAATTCAGACCATTGATTTCAGAGTAATTATATCCATCTTAGTATTTTTTGCTATCATCTTGTAACTTTTGTGTTTGATATTTCTACCTCCTCCTGTGTTGTGTATGGTTGGAGGATTTATTTTATTCTTGCCTTCTTTTCTCCAGTGGTCAAAGAAATCTTGAGGATGCTTTCAGTGTGGTGACTTCTGAACAGTCTTACATTATTCAGTGGTCTCATGTTTGTGTTCTGTGGATGGTAGTCTTCTGTCCAAAGTGAAGTAGAAAGTGATTTTTATAGTGCTGGGTTTCTTTTTGCTTTTTAAAAAAAAATTTCTGTAATTTTTTCCTTATCCACGAAAACGATTATATCACCTTCTCTTTTGATGAAGAGTTTGGCAGGATAGAGGATTCTCGGGGTATAATTATTTTTTTCATCTTTTAGAAAATGCTACTCCATTTTCTCCTCTTCTTTATGATTTCTGCTGATAAGTCTGATCATATTCTTATCTGATTACCTTTATAGGTAACTGAATTTTATTTGCTAGCTGCCCTTATGAATTTCTCCTTATTCAAAGTTGGTTAATTGGACTACTACATGCCGTGGTGTGTTTCTCTTAGGATTCAGTCTAATTGGCATCCTCTCTGCTTCCAGAATAATTGTCAGATCCTACTTTATTATATTGCAGAAATTTTCATCCAGGAATTCCTTTGCTATTTTGGCTGTTGATTTCTTCTTTATGTCTTGCTCTGGTATCCCAATGATTCAAATATTTTTTTCTCTTCATAGCATTACTCATTGTTTTCAGGGTTTCTTCAGTTTCTTTAGTTACCTTGTTTAATTGTCTTTCGTGGGCTTTGAATTCTTCATGGATGTCTTTGAGGTTGCTGACATGAATCTCTGATTCTTCCAACCTGCTGGTGAGGTCTACTACTCCCTTCTTTTTTCCTGCTGCATTTAAACCTTAACTCTGTATTTCCCCTCAGTATGTGAACTCTTGTATTTTCCTTCAGTATTTTTCATCCTTTTCCTGTATTGATACTCTGATATACTGTGTGACTCACAGTACCAATCTGAATATTTCTGTCTGTGATAGTTCAAAGTCTACTTCTATGTATGTTGCTAGTTCAAGTCTTCCTCAGACATTACAATTTTTCTCTCTTACTTTTTCTGTAGTGGCTGCTGATGTGGGTTTTTGTCTTTGTGTCCTTTTACTGGAACTCAGTACCATTTTCCTGGAAGTCCAGGAATTCAGTGTTGTCTTACTAAGAGGCTCCTAAGAATTATTCTAAGGACTACCTGGAGCCAGCTGCACTGTGGGTTTGACCTGCTTTTCTGTCTCACTGGGGTTGACTCTCTCCCTAGACAGCCAGGGTTAGCTATTGGGAGTGCAGAACAGGGGGCATTCTCAGGCATCAGGAGTGGGCACGTTTGGGTAGCAAGGGTGGAACTGGGCAGACTGATGGCATGTAGCATGGGCCGGCATTGATGGGCCACAGTGGGGAATGGAGAAAGTCACAGGACCTGGATGTCGGCCAGACACTGGTGCCGATCTCATGCATTAGTGCCAGGCCGTTCACAGCCATGAGGTTGGCACTGGGCAGGATGATTGCATGCAGTAAACGGCAGCATTCACAGGGGGATAGCAGAAGGGGGAAGGAGCAACTCATGGTACTGAGGCATGGCAGTTGCTGGGTTGGAAAATGCAGGGGATAACAACAAGTGTGGGGATTGGGGGTGGGGTCATAGTGAAACAGGTTATGCAGGGGTCTCCAGCACCGGGGAGAGCTAGGGAACACAGGTATGTATTACTGCAGCTAGGACACAACAGGGGCTGTGGTGCATAAATCTCTGGTGCAGGGAAAATCCAGCGTTGTTGTATTGAGCACAGCTGTGTCCTTGGATAAACTGCTATAAGGTGCCCAGAGCACTGCGGTATGAGGGCTAGATCATAATCCCCAAAATTGGCCCCCGCACTGCAAATCTGGTGACCACTCACACGGAACTGCAGATGGATATCCCCACACCGAAGCCATCTTCCCAGAAGACTGCAAATAAAATTGTATACTGTCAAGTTATAGTTTTACTTTTCCACCATTGTTTTAAAACAGCTTGTTTAGAAACATCTGTTTCTTTTACAAGAACCAATACATTTAATAAACTTATTTCAAGAATATGAGTAATACAGGAATGCATATTTGGGAGATCATTTTTGAGAGCAGAAGGATAATTATTAAATAACCCATTATTATGAATTGTCACAGGGTCTTAACAAAAATAAGCACATGTTCCTTTAGAATGAATGATGAAAGTTAACATTTATTTTCTTCCTTCAGTTTTATTACCATTGAAAGTCATGGATAACATTACTGTACACAATTTCAGAGTACATGACTATTATTTTTGCATGCATTAATACCTGGAATGGGAGCAAAGATATCAATCTGAGAAGGGGCAAACTCATGAGTAATTCTCTCGTGCTGACTACATCTGCTCTCAGGGCTGTACTCTCCAGGACCCTTTGGTACCTTAAGTTATCTATTGAGAACAGAACTTCTTGAGGTTCAGAATGTCTGAGAATATGGCCTGCAGTATCCCTTAAAAATCCAGGGAATACAGAAAAACTGATATTTCAGAAATACTAAATGAGAGTTCCTTCTTTTTTGTCATATTTAGTACATTTTCCAATTTTGCCTTTGTGTTTCAAAGGGAAAATAAGTAAACTTACTGCCATCAAGTTGATTTTGATTAGCACATTCTCTATAGGAGAATGTAAACCTGTCCCGTTGTTTTTTTAGGTTGTATTTCTTTATAGGAGTAGAGAGCTTCATATTTCTCCTGCAGAACACTGGTGGTGTCTAAATGCAGACTTGTCTGTTTGCATGCCAACAAATAACCCACGATGCTCCCAGGGCTCCCAACTCTATGTCTAGCTAATCAGAGAAAATCTTTCTCTTAGTTAAGTCAAGAGCCTAATTCCAGTAACAGTACCAAGAGACCATAATATAGAGAATCAATAAACTATAACAGATGAAGATGTAGGTTATAGATTTCAACTATGAAAGATCATTCTAAAAACCTAGTATAACCTCAATGTTTTAACCTTTTTCATCTGAAGAAGATGGAGAGGGAGGGATGGAAAGAGAGAGAGAGAGATGTTTATTAATTATAGCATTGCTATAATTGAATTAAAGAGATATAATAATATATAAACAGAACTTAGATCTCTTTAGAAACATTGTCAGAATATACCCTGGAGAAAGACATCATGCTTGGTAAAATATAGAGCCAATGGGAAAAAAAAGGAAGATCCTGAATGAAATAGATTGACAAAGTGGCTGTAACAATGATCTTAAGCTTAGAAATAATTGTGAGGATGCTGTAAACCTGGGCAGTGCTTCATTCTGTTGTGCATAGCAACACTGTTGTTTGGAAAGCATCACTGTTGTTTGGAACCAACTTGATGCTACCTAAGAACAATGTAAGGAATGAGAGGTAATAAAGGATAACTCTAATAAAGGAGTAAAACCAATTAACTAAAAAATGTCCATAAACTTGGGAGAAAATATCTTAACAAATCATTTTTAAGCCATGTATAGTAGCCTACTTAGAATTCCATGATTCATGTGACATAGTCTCAAATGTAGAAAAATAGACTCATCTTTATGTAGGTAAAATGTTCTTAGGATTGTATTTATGATTATTAGAAATCAATAAATATATATAAGCTATGAATTTTTTATCTTTAAATTTGAATGTTCATATGAGAAATAAATCATATTGATAACCAGAAGTTGCTTCATTTTGAGGCTATCTTATTATACAATAGTGAAATATTGAGTTAAATAAACTTAGAATGAGATAGCCTGCTTCCCTAAAAAAAAACACCTTAATTTTAGATTGTATTAAGCATGCACACTATTCATTGCTATGACTATGGACCTACTACAATGTGCTTTGCAAATTTCCAGCTATTACCTAGTAAATGTTATACTTCATTTAATATGCACAGCTCCGTGGATTCTCTATTGGTATTGGCACTTGACATATATAAAAAGAGTAGCAACTTTATCAAACTTTCAAAGAGGTTTTAAGAGGTAGCTTTAGGATACAAAGACACATTAATTGGAATCCAAAGCCTGTGTTTATGGGAGCATAATTATTTGAATGTATTGGTCAAATAAAGGTAGTGACAATTCGGATGAAACCTTTCATTCATGTAAGGCTTATACAAATGCAGAAGTAATGAATTGTATAGACTTAACAAATGTGCTGCTATATCAGATAATAAAACCCCAAACCATTGAAATGATGGTCATTGAGTCAATTCTGATTCATAGCTACCCTATATGGCACTATAGATATATCCCACCATCCCACCGGATTTCCAAACCTGTACATATTTACAGGAGTTATAGAATCCAACTGCCACATCTTTCTCCCGAGGAACAGCTGGTGGATTCAAAGCACTGACCTTGGCTAGTAGCTGAGAGTTTTAACCCTTGTCCCATTAGAACTCCTATTGTATAATAAATTTAGAGCTAAAAGCATTTTTAGCCATTAAAAGAACAAAAAAAATTGTCCAGAATGCAGCTCTATCTCTGGAAAGCATCTGTGATAATCTGGAGAGGATCTGTAACAATTCTACCTATAATGTCTTCCTATTTACTCTCAAATCTGTGGTGATTAAGAATCTTTCCCGCATCATTCAAGTTAACGCTCTAACCATTAACTAACTCCAGTACCATTGTCAGCTATTAGCTGCTGAGAAGTTGGTATCCTTGTTTGTGACTCTGAGGCTGAAATTTTGTCATATGTATTTCACATTCTAGAAGCATCTCCTAAGAAGAACAGTTTTCAATGAGGTTTATAGAAAGAGAACAGACTATGAAGAAGAAACAAGATGTCTATAGCCGAGGAATTATCTCACAGCCAATAAAATTCTTATATAAATACTAGAAAAACATTGTCAGATATAATGCTGGAAAATGAACCATGTTGTGTTAGGAATTACTTAAAATAAAACTGGGGAAGATCTTTTTCCTCAAAATAGTGTCAACCATAGTGCCATGGATGAAGTAAAAAGACCCCCTATTTGCTGATGGGGCATGTCTCAAAACAAGAACAGCTGCAAATAGCCATTCTTAGTCATAATATGGATGTATGGAGTATACATCCAGGACCACTGGAAGTCATAAAAATGAAATGGAACACATAAAGATTGCGATCGCAAAGCATTAGTGAGCTAAAATGGACTAGTGTTGGCCATTGTCAGTCAGACAATCAATCATATTGTTTATGATGCCAAGAATGACAAATTCAAGAGCAATTGTATTGCATTTATCATCAAAAAGAAAATTTCAGGGTCTGTCTTGAAGTAAAATGCTATGTGTGATAGAACAATAATTGTAGGTCTACAAGGAATTCCAGTTAATATAACTATTATTAAAATTTATGCACCAAGCACTAAAGCTAGAGATGAAGAAATTGAAGAATTCTACAATTTTTTTCAGTCTGAAATTGATCAAACATGCAATGAAGAAGGATTGATAATTATGTGTAATTGGAATATAAAGGTTGAAAATAAGGAGGAAGGGATATATTTGGGAAATATGACCATGATAATGTAAAAAAATTTGGTAATAATATGACAACATTTTGCAAGACCAATGAGGCCTTCATTATAAATAATATTTTATAATAATCTAATCAGTGTCTACACACATGGACTTCAGCAGATGGAATACAAAGTAATGAACTTGATTATATTTGTAGAAAGAAACAATGGAAAAGTTAAATATTAATAGCCAAAACTCAACCAAGCACTGACTGTGGAACAGACTGTGGACCATCATTTTCTCATATGTAAGTTCAGATTGAAGTTCAAGAAAATTAAAGTATTTATCTGAGAACTAAAATATGACTCTAAATACATAGAGAACATTTTCAAAAATAGAATTGACATATTGAATATTAATAACAAAGTCCTTATAAGAGCTTTATATAAAGAGTAATTATACATTAAGAAAATGCCCTATCCAGTCCAGTTCAAGCCTATAAGTCCAATATTAGCCCATATGTCCCAGGCCAAATGAGGTTTATAAGTCTGATATTAGCCCATATAGACACCAATCTATAAAGTCCTCTTCAGACTCACGAAACAAATGCAATGACGCTGAATGCAGGATGATCACTGGCCAGTGGATGGGAGGTCTTGTGGATCCAGGGTGTTGTAAACATCTCAGTGCTGGTAGGGGTCTCCATGTGGCTTCTCCAGTTCTCAGGGCACTACCATAGTATCATGTATCTCCTTAGACGCAATATCTCCCAGGGAGTGAGCAGAGAGAGAGAGAGAGTGTCTTCCACCTCCCAGGAGGAATACCAGAGTTCCTAGAATCCTCAGGAGAAGGCCATGCTGACCCAGAGGCCTCGTTGACTATGACCTGATTGACAGGCTCCACCCCTTCACTCTTAATCCTCTCAAAATGACAATTATATAACCACCACAACTGGCCAGACTTCATCTAACATACTTTGAATTTATTATCAGGAGAGACCATTAACTGGAAATGACATAATGCTTGGTAAAGTAGGTCAGCATAAAAGAAGCCTCAACAAGATGGCTTTACACACTGGCACACTAGGCTCAAACATAACAATAATTGTGAGAGTGGTACAGGACTTAGCAGTGTTTAGTTCTGCTATATGTAGGGTTGCTGTGAGTTGGAACTAATTTGGTAGAACCTAACAACTTCCTGATTGCCAATTAGGGCATAGAAACGATTATTACTTTCACAGGCCTTTTGTAGAATTTGTTACTCTTGGTGGTCTTTCCTTCTAAATTTCCTTTTTCCAATGATTCACCTAACAATTTCTGGGATAGCATCAAGAACATAATGTCTGAAGGTATCTTAAGAAAGAAAATACCAAGGTAGATGCCCAATAGATGGAATCTTGCTCTTGAACATAAATTATTTAAAGCAAAGAGAAGAAATAATTAAATTAAAGAGCTGAACAAAAAAGTCAAAGGTCAGCTAAGTGGGCAGAGACCTAGAGTTAGCCCAAAAGGAAGTGTGCTCTCAGAATATCTCAAGCTGAAAGAATTGCAGGGAGAAAATTGGGCCTCAAGTTTAAAAATATTGAAAGATCCCACGGGCAAAATCATGAATGATGCAGAATGTATCCAAAGAAGATGAAAGGAAGACACCAATTAGCATTACATAAAAAGAAGTGATGGGCATTCAGTCACCTCAAGGTGTATCATGTGATCAAGAACCAATAGTAATGAAAGAAGAGCTCTAATCTGCACATAAGGAATCCGCCAAACACCAGGCTCCATGCATTGACAGAATACGAATTGGGATGGTTCAGCAAGATGATGATGCACTGGAAATGCTCACTCATTTATGACAAGAAATTCACAGGGCAGCTACCTGGCAAGCTAATTGGAAGGTATCCATGTTTATGCCCATTCACAAGAATAATGACACAACAAAATATAGAAATGAGTGACCATTATTATAAGTATCACATACACATAAAATTTTGCTGAAGAGGATACAAAATCGAGATGCTGCCAGAAATTGAACCTATATTTAGAAGACTTGGAACTGGGGATATTATTGCTAACATCAGTGAATCTTGACTGAAAGCAGCGAATAACAGAAAAATATTTACTTGTGTTTTATTGATTATGCAAAGGCATTTGGCTGTGTGCCTCATAACGAACTATGGATAACCTTGAGCCGAAAGTAAATTTCATAATATTTTATTGTGTTCATTTGGACCCTGTGCAAGGACCAATAAGCAGTCATTTGAATATAAAACCAGGGAGTTCTGCTCAGTTTAAAATCAGGAAAGGTGTGATTCAAGTTTGTATCTATTCACAATACTTATTCAATCTGTAAACCGAGCAAATAATTCAAGAAATGGGACTATGTGAAGAAGAATATGGTGTCAGAATTGGAGCAATGCTTTTAACAACACGCAGAGGACACCCCCTGTTTGCTGGAGATATGCAACCCTCAATGGAACTTCTGGTGAAAATCAAATCCTATAACCTACATTGTGGATTACAACTTAATATAAAGAAACCCCAAATCCTCATAACTCAACCAATAGGCAACATTAGGATAATAGTAGAAAAGTTTGAAGTTGTCAGGGATTACATTATTCTTGGATTGAAAATTGATAGTCAAGAAAGCAGCGGCCAAAAAACTAAAGATTTATCGTACTGGGCAAATATGTTGCATAAGTCTTTTTTTTAAATGTTGAAGAGCAAGGATGTCACTCTGAGAACTGTAAGATGTACATGACCCAAGGCACATATTCAAAAGTTTGACAAAAAATAAGGAAGGCCTAATGAATAATTGATCCTTTTGGATCATGGTGCTGGCAAAGAATTTTGAAAGCAACCATGGACTTCAAAAAGAACAAATGAATTTGTTATGGAAGAATTACATCCAGAATGTAACTTGGAAGCAAGGATGGCAAACTTTTGTCCCATGTGCATTTAGACATGCTAGCAGGAGAGACCAGTCACTGGAACAAGACATCATGCTTGGTATATGTAGGGTTGGCAGAAAAAGGATTCCACTCAAAGAGATGAATTAACAAAATGGAAACAGCAATGGGTTCAAATATAATAATAATTGTGAAAATGGCACAGGACTGGAGAGAATTGTGTTCTGTTCTACATGTCACTGTGAATCAAGAGCTGCTATATGATACTTAACAACAACTATAATAATTTACATGTTACCTTGAGTCATTAAGGTATACACTAAAGTCCTGAAAAGTAGAAACCAATGTTTGTAAATGTATATTTATATATATATATACACACTTTAATAATATATACATTATTTCTTTTGCCAAACTCTCTGAAGCACTTCTGCTGTGTACTTATGTAATCTTATAGTTAAATATTATACTTTTCTGTCTCCTACAGTATGTCCTCCTGTAACCTAACTTCTTCTAAGGAGAAATTTCTACCTGAGATGTCTAAGGTGCAATGAGCATCAGGTAACGAGGACTGCATTTCATTTGCCTCTGCCTTTTCTGCTTAGCTATATTGCTGTGTTGGAATTTGTGTTTTAAGTAGCCATAATGTAGGACCTGTTGACAAAATTTAACTAGCTGATACCTGCAAGACAATCGTGCTATGGTGAAGGCAAAGGCACAGGTTCAGCTGCTGTGGATTCTGGCAAGAATCTGGCATGCTCCTCTTGTGATTGCCGCATACTAGGTCCTCAGTGTCTTGTTCATGATATTTGTAAAAGAAAACATGGTGGCTTAGATATGTGTTTCTTAAACATCCATCTTCAATCTATCTTTCTTCACATTATAATAAATGCGTACCCCCACCATCTGGTTGGCTTAATCAGTTTCTGTTTTAACTGGCTACGCTTGAACTGATCTGAATGGCTTTTGTGTTGGGGCGCCTCTCAGATCCCTTTCTAAGATTTCCAACTCCAGTTCATTGTGTGATTTCCTCTCCTTGAGGGTTCACGGTGCAGACAACTTCTAACACAGAGTACGGGAAAGGTGGTGAGATTTCATAGCAGTGATTACTTTATATATAAGATTATAACTTCTTTCTTACTTGCAGATTTGCTATACTGACTCATTTTCATTGGCCATCCTGCTATGTTTTGAAACCTTTATGAAGATTTAGGAACCAAACACACTCAGTTCTAGGAATAAAAGTGGTTTTGTTTTCTTTCTAACTACCGCATCTGCTTCGAAGAAGATCCTTCACCAGGAGATCCTTGAGGTGAGATGACAGCCTTAGCCAGTCTTTGAGAGATCCGAGTAGAGAGCTTCCAGATAAACTATGATTAGGATCCTTTCTGAAAAAAATTCTGAGATGATAAAAGTGACCTGTTATAAAATATTAAGTTTGTGATAATTCAGCATCTTGAGGCATAACTAACATCACTATCTATTTAATTGTCTTAATACATTCACCATGTTATTCAGTGATATCTATCATTTTCTTTAAACTGGCAATTGTGATGTTCACTTTTTCAGTACAATCACTTTCCCAGTGTTGACCATTTAACATTTCTGCCTATTTAACAAAGCTTGAAACTCCCCCTAAACATTTCCCTTTTATATCTGTTACCATCCTAACACACACACACACAATAGCATCATCTTTTTGTCATTATTGATTCTTCAAGGATTAACTTCTAAAATATCCATCTTAACTTCTACTCTCCTTTTTATAGTCTAAGGAAGACTTTAGTCAGCTCAGTATCAAATAAATAGCAATCAGTTATTTTTAAACTTTGAAATAGGTCCTGATGTTAGAATATTATCAACTGTAGAATACATTAAAGTAAGTTATTAAAAACAAAAGACAAAACCCTACTTCCTCAAATTAAATATTTTCACCTGAGCAACCTTAGTAAATTCTAATGGATATTTGAAAAAATTAGGAATTTACAATATGATAGATAAAAAGATTTTAAATATAAATGTTTCTAAATTATAAGCAAAACATCCATCAATATGCATTATTTTTATACAAAGAAAGCTTAAGTAGGAATTATTGGATTTCAGAATGATAAACGATTTGAATTACAGGATTATTTAATAAGTGGCTCAGCTGTGAACGGTAAGTTATTGCATTTTATTTCTAACAGGAAAGAATGCTGATGAGTCAGTTCCTCTGTGAAATGTCACTTAATAGAGGGTGGTTTGGAGTTGTTTTCATTATCATTTGATGCTTTTAGCCTTAACACATTGAGAATGAGTGTGGATATGTTTTCAGTGAGGAAAAAGTGATATTATCTTTACCTACACGATGGTTTTCTGTTAATTTCCATATTGAAACTAAGGAATTCATTTATGTGAATATGTTTTGATTACATTTTTGACAGCTTAAAATGGTTACTTTGAGTGTTTTGAGTTTTCATATGCTTGTTTAGTTATAGAAAATAATTAAAACTTTATTTCTGCCTATGTAACTGTCAATCAACATTAGCTTTAAAAAGTTGATCTAACATTGATGGTTTCAGAATAATGAAATGAACTGCATACCTATATTACAGTATTCATAAATTGCTATTTCTTTATTTTTTCCATTGCACCTAGAAATGTATTACGTATAATATAAATCCATTTTTATTATGTTACCTAGTCTTCTTTGTATATTCATGGACAGCTATATAATTCATGAAATGTTTCTGGATATATGATAGTAACTAAATATAAAAATAGTATGTTAAATATCTCCTTTTTAGGAATTAATCCCTCTATGTAAAATAAAATGCTTCTTAAAATTCAGTTCTTCAGGAATATTCCCTCTACTTTATGCATGCCCTCAAAAAGGTAAATATTTCCTCTTTATCTAATTGTATTTAAGGTTATAACCTCAATTTTATTATGTATTTTCATTTATTTCTCAATTCAGAAAAGATTCATATTGTCCTGAATGTTCCACTGAGACCTTCCTGAAAACCACCACCGCAATGTGGAGAGGATCAGCGATCCCAGTTTTCCTTAAGGTATGCATCGCAAAAGATGTCGAGGTTAAGTAAAAGAAAAGGGAGTATACAAAATTCAATGGAAACAAACATTTGCAAAGTAATAAAATGATTACGTTTTTTTAAAGTGTACAGATCACGACTCATTACTAAAAAGAATACTGTGTTGAGAAAAGATAAACATCCGTGGTTCCAGCTCATGGTGACCCCATGTGTGTAAGTAGAACTGTGCCTACAGGAGTTTTAATCGCTGAGTCTTCAGAAGTAGATCTCCAAGCCCAGGTGCTTCTAGGGACATTGGACCATACAAATGTAAATGTTATGCTACCGTGAACAGTAGCAGTTGATTGCGGGAATGTTTTGCACCACAAGTATCAAAAATGTACAATAAATCCAAGTACAATGAAAAACCTTGACAACTCCAGTCTTCTCTCTTTTCAAGAGTTTAGTGGTTCAGTGGTGGGGATTTGGGTTTTCTTTATGTTGATTAATAATCAATATTCATTGATTTTAAATCAATCTTTGATCTTCATTAGAAAGTTCTTCAAGTCCTCTGTTTTCAAAAACCCAGGTTTTATCTGTGTATTACAGGTTGTGAATGGGCTGTCCTCCCAGCCTGATACCACATTCACTTTACATCGTACTTCTTAGATTACTTGCTCACCATACAATTTGAATGAGTACACTGAAAGGAAACAATCTTCACAAATCCTTCCCTGATTTGAAATCATGCAATATCCCCTTATTACATTTAGACAATCCACATTTATACAATATTGCATTTATACAATCCACCAGAGCAACATGAAGTAGTCTGTAATTCCTGTTCTCCTCAGTAGTATGCAAAACGTGTTATAGCTCATCAGCTGAAAGCCATTGCATAGTAAAAAACACAAATAAATAACTTTCTGATAGCTGCTGCTCTCAGTCAAGACTCATCTGACACCAGGAATGATATCCTTTATTCTAGGTCCTCTTCAAAATCTAGTGTGAATTACTGGATGTTCCCTATCAAGGATCTGTTATACTGCTGCATTTTTAAATTATCTTCAGCAAAATGTTACCTTGCATGTTACGTTAATTATATTGTTGGATCATTTCTGCTTTATGCTGCACCACTGTTATTTGGAATGAGTAAATATACGGGTCTTTTCCAGTTAGTTTTCAAGATAGTCAAGATAGCTGTTTTCCAATTTCTTTTGAATAGACAAATTCAATTTCTAATGCTGGATCAGTTTTTATAAACATTCCAATTATCTTCAATAGGAGCCTGTTTTCTGCTAATGTCTTCAGTGTAGTTGTGAGTTCTGCCTTCCATAGTGTCAATATTTGAACATTTACTATCTCTTGAAATGGCTGAATGTTGACCAACTCTTTTGATACAGTGTCTGAGTTTATGGCTTCCATTTTCTTTTGATGCTTCTTGGATTTATCAACCAGGATGACCTTATTCATAAAATGGTCCCTCCTAATAACAAGTCCAAAGTACAGGAGACAAAATCTCATCATCTTTGCCTTTAAATGGAATTCTGGCTAACCTTCCAAGAGAGATTTGTTCTTCTGGCATTCCATGGAACTTTAAATATCCTTTAACAGCAACATAATATATATGCATCAATTCTATTTCCAACTTTCCTATTCAGTATCCAGCTTTCACATGTATATAAGACTATTGAGAATATTTGACTTGGTGGAGGAACACCTTAATCCTTAAAGTGATATCCTTGCTATTCAACACTTTGAAGAGATCTTGTGCAGTAGACGTATCCAACTCAATGCATCCTTTGATATTTTGATTGTTGCTATATTAGCATTGATTGTGGATAAAAGCAAGGTGAAATCCTTGACAAATCCTATCAAAGCATATAATTGAAAAAGTGTCAATCTCATTTAAACATAATATTCTATAAGTGAACAACTCAACAATATTCTAGGCCTAACATATGCAGCTAAATAACACATACACCTTACTCCTAAAATCCTATGAATATATTCCTCCATCTATGAAAGTTTGTAAGCCAACCTCTTCATGCCTTTATGCACCCAATTTTTGGTATCCAATTTCTATACTGCCCATATATATCAACCCAGTGCTCTGAGGAGACAATCATATTCTTTGATGTGAAGAATTTTCACTCAAGCTGGAACCTTGTGATTCTGCATCCACTAGCAAAGTCAAAGCAGAACAGGCCACTCTAAAGTCAGTAGCACTAAGGACTAGTTCACAGGTTTAAATATCTTCATCTGGTCAGGTTCTGGTCAACTCAATGTGGGACACCGCGCTTAGCCTTACCAAGGTGTCCATTGGTAACCTTGCATTTAGACCATGAGCAGCATCATAAATTCTTAACAACCTTAGATCCCTTGGGCTAGGTCATGAACTTCAGATGAGTCAACCTGCTCTTGACCTCTCCTCTCTTCCCTGTGAAACTGGTCTATGGTGTTAGTGGCCAGACTCAACCTGTCTCTTTATTGCTGTGTTTCCCTCACTTCCACTCAACACATGGATCTAACTGGTCACCTAGCAAGCATTTCAGATTGCCCACAGGCTGGCTCCCTTTAACAGTTCAGTCCTAGGGCAGAGAGTTCCTTCCATGGCTCCAATTTTTTCTAGTTTTTGACACAAAGTACTAGTTCAAGATTCAAAAAGCCAAAGGTTCCTTTTTTTTCTTCCATCTGTCAACAGCCCCCTATACAAGATTCTTCACCTTTGAATGTCCTTCACCCTCATTACACTGGATGGGGCTCAGCTTTTCAGAGCCTTCTTTGCAGGCATGTCCTAAACCATTTAAAGATTCAAATTAATGGCTAAAGGCAAGTGGGCTTACAAGCTCTCTATATTCATACTCCTCAATAATCATTTTTATCAATCAATATATCAATAACAAAAAGTAGAATAAAACAGTATAAAATATAGTACAACCAGATCCAAAACTCAATTCTTAAAACTGTCAATTTCAAACCTTATCTATTCTATCTTAATTCTTATCTAATCTATTCCATTGGTACAAAATATGGCAGGAGGCCTCTGACTGAATGAAGCCAGGGCCAGGTTTTCTGTCAGTCTTTTTTACCCCCTATTAGCCATTTTCACTAAGTAGCATGGTCTCTGGGAAAGTCAAGGAAAAATTTTACCCCCTGAGCTCAAAAATATACATTAATAATATTCATAGACACCACCCCTTATCTCAATATTTCATTTCAAGCAGGACTATCCAAAGATTACAACCAAACAAAATAATCAAACCTTTAACTTCCCATATTCTTTCCAGAAAGCAACTTGGTAAACTGCATTGCCATATCCGACCTCTGGCTAGCCAAAGAAAGAAAACTACCAGGACATAGAGATCAAACAAGATTCCATTCTCCATCTTCATGATTTGTTTCTCTGGTAACTCACTCCCAAGGTATCATAATGTGTTCGTCTGGGTTGACTAGAGAGACACTCATATATGTGTAAGAGAGAACTTTATGTCAAAGAGCAATTGTACATTACAAAAACATTTCAGCCCAGTCCAGATCAAGTCCATACGTTTGATATTAGTCCATATGTCTAATACCAGTCTATAAATTCCTCTTCAGACTCATGCAATATATGCAATGACACTGAATGCAGGAAGATCAGAAGCCCATCTGTGGAAAGTCATGTGGATCCAGTGGTGGCAGAAGTATTTTAGCATTTGTATGCCTCTCCACATGGCTCCTCTAGCTACAAAGCTCTGGCTGCCATCAGCATAACTTCATGTGTCTTGTCAACAGGAATGTCTCACAGGGAAACAAAGCAGCCCACCTCTACAGAGGAATGCAGGAGTTCCCAGAATCTTCAGGAGAAGGCCATGCCCACACAGTGACCTCATTGGCTATGACCAGATTGACAGGCTAGACTCCACCCCTTCAGAAGTAGACACCATATTATGTAACTACCACAAATTGCCAGACATAGACAAAATAGAAATACCGAGTTCTTATATAACTTTCTTTTGCTCCCATAAAATTATTTGACAGTTCAGCTTTTCTAATTTTGCCATGTTCAGCTGCTGTGTTTGATGATCAGGGTCTTGGAAGGGCATAATTGAAAAATGTGTGACGAGGTATGGGAAGAGGTATGTGGTTGGACCTCTCTGAACAGACCAACAATGTGAAGATTTTTGTGTATTATGTGAATCCTCACCAAAGGTTTACCTCTGAGGAAGAAGAGTTTAACAATCAATTGGATATGATGACAATAACTGTGGAAACCAGGCATCATTTTTCCCCAGCCACTCCTGACATTGCCCAATGGGAACATGAACAAAGTGGTCATTGTGGCAGACATGGAGGTTATACATAGGCTCAGCATCATGGTTGGACTTCTACTTATCACAGTACTGAATTGGCCTGCTGCATAGGCCAAAACTAAGTTACATGTATAGGACCATTCTTAGGAGAAGTCACCCAGCAACCTGGTAGCAATTTGATTATATAGGTTTCCGTCTCTGATGGAAAAGGCAGTGTTTTCTTCTTAGCAAGATACTTTCTTGATACGGGAAGAGGTACTTGCTTAATACAGATTTGCCTTCCTTGCACACAATGCTTCTTCAAAACTACTATTTTTGGATAGTCCTTACCTATAGGCATTATGCCTTACCTACTGGCATTATATCCTATATGGCATTGCCTCAGATTCAAAGACAATTTCACAGTACATGAAGTAGGGCAAGGAACTCGTGCTTATAGAATCTGCTGGCTTTCCCATTTCTTCGATATTCTGGAACAGTTGGCTTGATAAAATGATGAATTGGCATTCAAATGATCCAATTATGGCACCAGCTAGGTGGCAATACCAGGTAGAATTGGGGCAATGAGCTCCAGGGAGCTTTATATGCTCTCAACCAGTGGCCAATATTTGGTGCTCTGTTCCTAATAGCCAGTATTTATGGGTCCAGAATTCAAGGTGTGGAAATAAGAAATTACTCCTAACCCATCCCCCCACCCTTGCAACACTATTTCTTCCCTTAACAGTGGCCCCTATCCTCTTCTGATATGAAGGTCCTATTCCAAAGGGTAAAATATTACAACTTGGTGACACAGCACCAGTTACATTGAACTGGAAATTAAGATTGCCTCCTGTCCATTTGGGGCTCCTCAGACCTCTGGATCAACAGGTAAAAAGGATGATACTATATTAAGTGGTGTGATTAATCCCAGTTCCAAGAGGAAATTTGATTGGTATTACTTTTAGAAGATAAAGAATAAAATGTCTGAAATCCAGGAGATAAGGCCATTTCTTAGTATTATAACATGTTCTATGTTTAAAGTAGGAGTTAAACTACTGCAACCAAATCTTGCATGGGTACTAATTGTCCAGACTAAGTATCCATAACTACTAATTATCCTCAGGAGTGAAATTTGGGTCACACTGACAGGAAAATGACCAGGACTACCTGAAGTGCTGGCTGAGGGTAAAAGGAATACAAAGTGTTAGGACTAAATAGCTATCAAGGCCATGTGATCGGTTGTAGAGATGTGGGCTATGATTGAAATGATTTTCTCTTTACATGTATGCATGAAATATATTTGTTTGGTTCATCTATAAAATAGAAGATATAACTTAGGCTGGTGCATTTTTAGTTTTGTATGTGTGAGTCCTGTGATCTTGTTGTCGCCTTTGCTTGGTGGCTGGGCATACTTAAGGAGGTGTCTATAGTGCTAAGTTGTCAAAGGATGGTCAGCGAGAGGTTGATGCCAACTCTTCTTGATGTTGCAGCTTGGCGGTTCGGCTTTCCTTCCACAGTCCCCACCATGGCTGGCCCAGCTTTGTAGCCTGATAATGCCCCCTTTGAGGTATGGCACAAGTGCTATAACTATAAATGAATCTTAGGAAACGTGTTCTCTCTTCTCGTCTTGCTGGTGTAGACACTATATCAGTCACTGCTGGCTTCCTCTCCCCTGGCACAGCCTGCCAGTTCCGCCTGTCTGTGGTCCCCTAGAGCTCCCCTGTGAGCCTTGTTGTAACCACTACTTAAGCTATTGCTGTAGCTGCAGCTGCCACATTTGCTTCCATAAGGTTATCACCTGGTCTTGCCCTTCTGCTTAATTATACAAATGAACATACGTAGGTCTAACAAGATTAAGGAGGTGAAACTAATACCATAGTAGTAAGGGGAGGAAAGATCCAAGAACTAGAGAAGAATCACATGTTTCCTCAGGGCTATTCTGCACCCTGCATCTATCATCCTACCATGTGACCCTTCTGTGAGGGTCTGCCCAATGACCTTACACGTGAGTTTTGGGTCTTCATATTATCTACGCTCCTTCACATCAATTTGATTGCTTGTTTTTGAACTTCTGGTGCGTATTGATATAGATTCCTTCCATGCTGTAAACTTTCTCTTTATATATAAGTGCCCTGGTTTTGTTTCTCTAGAAAACTCAACCTAATTCACTGGAAGCCAATTTACTTACTGTCAGAAAACCTAGCCTGACCCATAGCAGCCCTATAGGACAGAATAGAGCTGCCCCTGTAAATTTCCAAGGCCACATATTTTAGGGAAGCCAAAAGTCTTATATTTCTCTTATGGAACATCTGGGTTTGAAACACTGACCTTGGGATTAGAAGCTCAAAGACTCATGTGTACAGCAGCAGGGCTCCATTTCAGGGAGCTAGAAGTCTGAACTGCTGGCAGTAGCTCTAGGGAAATATTCCTTTCTGTAAGTTTTGAAAGAAAATCCTTGTCTTTGCTTTTTTAGGTGTCAGTTTCCGGGGCCTGTAGCTGCTCTGCCTCAGCTGTTTTTAGATAGTGTGTTTCTTCCCAATGTGTCTGCTTTCTGTTATACCTAGTCTGCCTTTTCTGTATCAAAAACGATTGGTTCAAGACATATTATCCAATGATGATAGCCTCATTAGCACAACAAAAACACTGGTCACAAATGGAATTAATCCAGAATTTAGCGTACATATTTTTGGGGGAACCCCATTCAAACCATAACACTAGAATACAATTGAATTCTTCAGTTTTACTGCAGCATTTACTTTACATTCCACCAACATTACACATGTTCTTCCATCTCTGAATATGTGAAGAAATTTATTTATCTTACCCTATTTAAATTTTGTTCTTTTATGATTCTTCATAACATTGCTCTTATGAAATGAGTTATGGGAACAAGAATGATATTAATAATGCAATCGCTAATTTCACAGATTTCCAAAGAAATTTTGGATAGGTATAGATAGTCATCACTGTTACCATATCTAATGGAGAAATTACATATATGTATTTAAAAATACCAATATACTCTGATCAATATGTAAATAACTATCTTACTCAAACTGTATTTTTTGAAGAAGAAACATATTTACAATGGAGAAAGTTTAATAATTAAATAAAATTTAATTGATAGAGGAGTTCAGGAACTATCATGATAATTCTTCAAATATACAAGCTAAGATCATGGAGAAATTTATTTCTGAAAAACCTAGGAAGGGATGACACTAAATATTTGTTGGATAATCATACAGTCATCTAGGCATAGCCTTACACTCTGCAAATCCTTCCTTCCTTTCTGTTCTTCCAGGCCCATTCTCTACAGCTACAGCCCTTGTCACCATCTTCCATGGATATTATCAACTGCTCTGTGCGAGGAAGATGGCCAGATTGAATAATGCCTGATATGTTTCAATGATGTGATTCTCTTGCCATATTTTTAAATGACATTAAAGATACCCTCTCTACTCCATAGCATGTAACACAAAATTGCATGCATACTTAGATATTGCTGATTTTAATATAATGTCTCAAATCATTAATCAAATTACTTAGTCCTTAAAAATGGATATGAAGTAAAGCTCATAGTAGTTCATCATTCTAACTGAACCATGATAAACTGATCCAACTCTACTTTTCTTAATAATAGTGTATGAAAACTGCTCCCTCTATAAATATGCATTTTCCCATTGAAGTTTAATTACTGGAATTATGATTACAATTTAGCTCAAAGGTAGGACTCTATGCAGATGTATGCCCAAAAGTGATGAAAAGGTGGATAGTACTTTTTTTTTTTTTAAATTATAGCTGAAAGGTAGAGAAACATGCAAGTTCAGGAGTTTCAGCCATAGTGGTAAAATAAAATACACAGCCATTCTCTAATTCCACATGGGGAGGACGATCCTTAATCAAGTTCATTGTATTGTCATTGCCTTGGATGCTGTGGACTAGTGATGATGAAATGCAATAACTTTTGAATTCCACTAGGGGGATATTTATTCCTTTACTGAATCTATTCTGTAACTCAGAATTGTCCCCTTCTGATTATAAGTGGCTCTGTAAACAGTTAATTTCTTTCAAGGGAGAAGTTTGAGTACTAGACAGAAAAGGCCAATTATTTCTTTCATTTAAGAAATGTGAGAGTCATTAAATTTATAGCTTTCTAGTGATCTTTCTTTACACACACTGTTCCAGCAATTACCTGAGTTATCACAATGTATGTGTGCTTTTGCAACATGGATGGACTGAGTGCTTACTCATTTTAAATTATTAAAAAGTTTAATAATTATCTATTGTTTTATGTGTTATAAAAACATTATTCCATGGTTCTTTAAAGCAATACCATGGTTTCTAAAGCAATAGGAATTTTCAGTCTATTTTACTGGATTGTGCAGAAGGAAAGGATGAAGTGTCGCCAAGAAGGAAACATGATCAAATACAGAATTAACCAAATTGTTTTAAAATAAATATATTATCCATATAGGTAGAGCAATAAGCAATATTTCTTTCATGTATGTGTTGAAGATTTTAAAAGAATATTTAAAAATTTTAATAATAGGACAAACTTAGGTTTGATTTGCAGTTTTTAGTGAACATTGAAAATGTTTCTAAATAATTCAAACATGATATCAGCTGAAAAATTATCATATATCCTGGATGGGATAGTGTTCTTTTAAAAATCCTTGCAACCAAGGATTTCTAATTGTACCGTATTTGAAATAAGAATCTTTGCAGATGTTATCATATTAAGGATCTACAATGTCTAATGTATTCATAAGAAAAATGAGACATATAAAGAAGGCCTTATGAAGACAGAAATAGAAATGGAAATTACATACTAAGGAACTTCAAAAGTTTATGGAAAATGGAATTAAAAAGTAATGCAATTTTTCAAGGAATTTCAGAAGCCTCCTCATATTTACAAGCCAAAGAATACCAACTATTATCCATAGCCACTACAAGTTAGGAGACAGATGCGCCACAAATTCTTCTTTAGGGTCTACAGAAAGAAAACAAGCTGCAGCCTTCTTAATTTGAAACCCCTAGACTTCAAAATACCAGCATCTTAGGAGTATAGTGGGTTATTTGTTGGGCTGCAAACTGTAACTACAGCAGTTTGAACCCATCTGTCTCTCTTTGGGAGAAAAATGAGGCTTTGTATCCCCCCAAATATTTATAGTCTGAGACCCACAGGGACAATTGTACTCTGCCCTATATGGCCTCCATGAATCAGAATTGACAATACAGTGAGAGACTTTGTTTTGTTTTTTAGTCTTCAAACCATGGTATTTTCAATTACTTCATATAAAAGTGAAATCTAGATTGCAGAAAAAAAATAATGCTTTTTAATTTTGGTGTTGGAAATAATATTGCCTGCTAGAAGGACAAACAAGTCCATCTGGAAAGAAGTACACCTAGGATGTTCCTTTGAATCAAGGATGGCAACATTTCATGTCATGTGCTTTGGATATGTTGCCAGGAAAGACCAATGTCAATGCCCAGAAAGGAACATCATACTTTTTCTAAGTGGTGCATCAGGGAAAAAGAAGACCGTCCTTGAATTTATTGACACAATAGATAGAACAATGGACTGAAACATCACCATTGTTTGTAGGGCACTGTATTGTACAGTATTTCATTCTGTTGTATATAAATTTGCCATTAGCTGGAGGAAACTTGACAGCACCTACCAACAGCCTTGTGTGAGGGAATAAACCTGTTTTTAAAATGAACAGCCTTAATAATCTATTGCAGTATTTTTGACAGTTACCACGGAATCATCTCAAATGCATGCTATCCTTATATGTAACAACATATTGTCGATTTCTGTGCCATCTTCATGAATACTGTGTTAGGTAGGATTCTCTAGGGAAACAAAACAAAAAATTTATTTATATATATAAATCTATCCGTATCTGTATATAATAAAACACAAAGTAATATAACAGCTAATTAGTCCACACAGCAGTACAGAGGGCTCAGTTCAACTCACTTCCATAGAGCAGTTAATATACTGAAAGTCCTTCAACTCATGAGGGCTGCTGGGTCCAAGGTTGAGAAAGCAAACATCTGAGTCTTCTCTCAGGCAATGAAGGCAGCCCACACAGACAGCAAACAGCAGGATGGGTCACCAACAGTCAGCAGCTCAGGAGTTTAGTGAAGCAGGCCTAGAAGGGATATTGAATGCACACAATGCAAGATTACATGATTCGCCAGCCTCAATCTCAAGTGATGTATACACCAGCAGCATGATGAAGCAAGTCTTGAAGGAACATTAAGCTCTAGTGACACAATCCATGGGTTGGCTGTCCCACAGGTAGTATAGCTCACAAGTTGAAGCAGAGAACTAGCTAAAACAGCCTCGTGCTGGTCTGATGACCAGAGAATAAGAGAGAGGGGAGTGGGCCATGTGGAGCCATTTATCTCTTTACCCTTCAATCAAACTGCAACCTTATTATTTCCATGTGTTCCTATTGGCCAGGTTGGCACAATAAACCTACTTGTTACAAATACTAACAATAAATTCCTGGGGTTTTCACAAATATTACAAAAACCATCCTTGGTTTTCAATACTTTAAACAGGGCTTATATCAGCAAATTTACCCAATGTAATGCATCTTTTTATCTCTTCACTGCTGATTACATTAGCATTGATTGTGGGTCCAAGCAAAACAAAATTCTTGACAACTTCAATTTTTCTCCATTTATCTTGGAGGTATTAGTTCTATAAGTCCAGTTATGAGGATTTTGCCATGTTCAAAAAAGTATGAATGTAAGGAATTTAGGTGCAAAAAGTTAAATGGGGTGTGGCAGTTACATAATCTCCAGTCGACTTGCAAAGGGGTGGAGTCTAGCCTGTCAATCAGGTCCCAGCTTGATGACCTCATTTGGAGGCACTATGGGGAGAAATAGCTCACTGGAGCCCAGATACTCACTCTGCTTCATCTTCCTACTGACTAGCCAGATGTGTTACACTGATGCAACCAGAGCCCTGGACCTGGAGGACCCACGTGAGACACATGCCAGCACTGAGATGCTCCCACCACCACTGGATCCACAACCCTTTGTACCCACTGGCCTATGTTCTTCCTGCACTCAGCATCATTGCATGGCTGTGTGAGTCTAAAGAAGAATTTATGAACTACTATCAACATGGGGTAATACTGGGCTTAGGGACTTGATCTGGTCTGGGCTGGGATGTTTTCTTAATGTACAACTGCTCTTTGATATAAAGTTCTTTCTTACACCTATGAGTGTCTCTGGATTTGTTTCTCTAGTCTACCCTAACTAAAATATGGGAGATCCAAAAAATGGAAATATATGCTGTGGTAGTTACACAATTTCATGTCAACTTGATAAAAGAGTGAAAGGGTAGAGTTTAGCTTATCAGTCAGGTCACAGCCTCCTGTGTACATAGCCTAATTATGAGGATTCTGGGAGTTTCCTTTCTTTTTCCCTGGAGGCAGGCCCCCCTTTCTCTCTGCTTCATCCTCCTGTTGAGGAGCCACACTCAAGGAGTTGGAAAAGCCATGGGGAGTGCTGTACCAGCGTTGAGATGCGTCCATCATCACTGCATCCACATGGCTTTGTACTCACCCAGTTTGTGATCTTTCATTTGGTGTCATTGCATGTTCTACAGAAGTCTGAAGAAGAATTTATGGACTAGTATCAGACATGTGAGCTAATATTGGGCTTATGGTCTTGATCTGGACTGGGCTGGGATATTTTCTCAATATACAATTGCTCTTTGATATAAAGCTCTCTCTTATACACATATGAGTGTCTTTGGATTTGTTTCTCTAGTTAACCTGTTCTAACACATATGCTGTCTCAGGAAGGCTACGTGAAAAGAAAGAATGACAGTGAGAAACTAGTGTGACCATTTAGAAGACAACCTTGGCATAGAGTTTTCATTAAAAATACTCCTTTTTTGGTCAGAATATAGTTACAGCTATTTTAGTAGAGGAAAGAGGGAAGAATTAAGTCAGTGTCATTAAAATGGAAATGGAAATACAGGTGGCGGATGTCCTCTAGAAAGAATGCATCATACTATTGACTTCTTTTAGGAAGAAGTTATATATGTCAAGGGGGGAAAAAAAGAAGGAAATTCCACCAGTATTCTTGGTATAATTCCTCAAGCAGAGGAATTTAAACAAAAACTTGAAGGCACAAAATGAACTTTATAATGACAACTAATAAAAATGACAAGAGTAATGAGCATAGTTTCTAATTTTAGAAAACTAATCTCAAATATAGAATAGGCTTAAAATGATACAAAAGTTCTAAATCAGAATAGAACACATTATTAAAATAAATAGCAAGTAAGCAAATGTGTTGCATAGAAAAAGAGGAATCATAGAGATTCAGAAAGAAAATATTTGTAAGCTGAAATCAAAGTAAGGTATTGCTACTGAAGAACTGAATATTAAAATAATGAATTTGAGCTATGACGGCATTAAAACATCACACAATACACAAAAGCAGAAAATAATCACCTCTATATAAACATTTATTTCAAAGACAGTAATAACACTTTTTCACACATTATGTGGATTGTTATTGGGTAGATGATGCATAACAAGAAGTTATATGAACTATTTATGCTGTTCATTACCTTATTGTGAAGAAGCAGTGAGCTTTTATTTCCCTATTGGACATAAATGAAGAGATGCATCCATCCAAATATAACAGAACTAGAATGCAATACATCCCTGGTGAGCCAAGTTCTGTAATACATACGCAGCCTGAGAGCAGGCATACATCTTCCGCTGCTATACAAATGTGTGCAATGTTTAGCTTACTCGACTCTTCGACAAAACAATGGAACAGTTGCTTTATAAAGCAACTTAAAAGTGAATGCTGTTGAACATTTTTAATAAATCATACTACACAAAAGTACTTTTGAATCAGAGATTTTATAATTATAAATTATAACATTAAAATGATTTTCATTATTGAAACTAAAAGCTTATTATAATGAGGTATCGTGTTTGAAGACTGTGGTAGAATAAGTCTTTGTCATAAGCACTGCTACAAGCAGTGTTGTATAAAAATGTAATGTATCTTTCATTTGTATTTTTGAATAATTATATCCATTGAAATAATAAGCATTTCATAAGGTTAATAAGTTCATCAGAAATTTTTCTATGGTAGTCATATCATTATAAAGTCACGTCCTTAAATTTGGTCACATCATTCTGATTACAATTCAAACTCACTGCCATCGAGTCAATACTGATTCATTGTGATCCTACAGGACACTATAGAACTACCCTTGTGAGTTTTAGAAACTATAACTGTTTATAAGAGTAGAAATCACCATCTTTCTTCTGAGGTGTGGCTGGTGGTTTCAAACTGTTGACCTTACAAATTTCAGCCCAAATATAACCACTAAGCTACCAGGGCTCCCATCTAACTAAAACAGTATATACAAATCAGCACTTTGCCTTGATAGCCAACAATGAATTAGCTAACAGTGCATTTACTAATGACTATTATGTTAGATAAATATCCCATGAAATTAGTAGAAAAAAATAACTCAGAATGGCATAATGTGATGTAAAAAAAGCAAGTTAAATTGCTTCTGATTCATGAGGCTCCTGTGTGTAACAGGGTAGAACTGTACCATAGGATTTAGGTGGTTGAGTATTTGGAAATAGATCAGGAAGCCATTTCATAGTTTCACAGGTATGGAGTCAAACCTCCAACTTCTGTCTGTTAACCATTTGCACCACCCATGGATTCCACTGGAAACGAAAGCAAGGCCGTTTGTTAAACCTTCAAGGAAACCTGAGATGTCAAGCAGGTTGAGCTGATAGAACCCAAAGAGCAACAAGGACCGGAGCCTTCCACTTCCACAGACTGCAGAGAAATGAGGAGGATTCGTGATATCAGAACCCAGAAGGAAGAGTCTCCTAGTAGATACTAGAGTGAATGGAGACTGGCTCAAAAATGTCAAACTTAAATGATATTACATTGCTTCTGCAACCCATATCTGAAATAAGATTATTTTCATTGGACTGAAACTTAAAGACCTGAATTGTGTTGCTGATGCTTTCATTTATTAACCCTGATTTGGGGCAAATCAGTTACTTATCCCAGCTTCATTTTCCCTAGCATAATAGTAACTACTCAATATATCTTATAAAATCATCATGGATGCAATTTAAGAGAATAGAATTTATTCTAGATAAAACCTTTTTTTAAAAAACTACTAGATGGTGTGGTCATTACACAATTTCATGTCAACTTTATAAAAGAATGAAGGGGTGGAGTCTAGCCTCTCACAATCTCTCTTCCTCCCTGGAGGTGGGCACACTCTTCTCTCTGCTTCACCTTCCTGTGGAAGAACCACGTGGAGACTCGTACAAGTGCTGAAATGCATTCACTGCCAGTGGATCCACAAGACTTTTCATCCACTGGCCTATGCTATTCCTGCATTCAGCATCACTGCAAGTGACTGTGTGAGTCTCAAGAGGAATTTATAGACTAGTATCAGACATATGGGCTAATATCGGACTTATGGACTTGATCTGAACTGGGCTGGGATGCTTTCTCAGTATTCAATTGCTCTTTGATATAAAGCTCTCTCTTACACATATATGAGTGTCTCTGCATTTGTTTCTCCAATCGACCTGAACTAACACAAATGCATTCCTTAATTTTAATTAAAATATGACTATAAATTCAGAGTTACTTCAGGTATTTATTCAATTTCAACAAACCTGTTCTTTTCTGATTTGTAATGATATCTTACTATAATGTAAAGCTAGAAATTGGACTTAAGGAATAACTTCCTATAACAAAAATAAAGAGGAAAAGAAAGGGAAAATTATCCATGGAACTGTGTGTATTTGTCTTATGAGAGAAGTTATCAAGTATTGGTTGGAATGGATCAAAATTGTACCATTGAAGCATTTCATAGCAAGTAAATATTATACAGATGTATAACTGTCTTTCATAATACAGTACAGAAATGCTCTTTGTATTGTTTTTGGAGTTTAAAGATATTTTAAACTCACACTGGAATAGGGTGAGTGTGTGTATGTGTATGTGGTTCTATGTGAGAGAAAGATTGTGATTAGCCTTGATCCAAGATAGAAGGCACTTTAAATTCATCCAGTGCTATTAAAGAAGTGTACTTTAAATCAGTTTGATTTTATCAAGGCAATTTATTTTGCCCTCATACAAATGTAGGAATGATTTATAATGAGTGCCTTTATCTCATAAAATAACTAAATGAGTTTTCTGCTTTAAAAGTACTTAAATCATACCACTTCCTCCATTTATGTAACAATTTATGCTTTCAGCGGTACAAGCATAATAACAAAATCTGTTATTTTTGTTATCTTTTTTGCATACTTATTGTTTATTACTCAGTTTAATCTAATTACTCATGGTTGTATTTTCTACACTCCATTGTGTATTTATCAGCAAAGGTCTTATCTACATCACCATTATCATGAATCACTTGTGAATTACTTGGTTTCTGATGCATTTTTATAGCCTCCACTTAGGTTGCTGTCTGGCTTTGCCTCAGAAGTAGCTAAATCTAGTGTTTTCAATTTAGTGTAGCATTTTCAGTAAAAGTGTTCAGAACTCTCCAGTTCTTCCTGCACTTGTGCAAGTTATCCTGTGTATTTCTCAGAATCACACACATCAATTTTTATTCTTAAAATTATGAAAAATTACATTCAATTAATATTCCCATACACACTCCAAAGCTAACCACCTGCCATGAAGCCATTGCTGATTCACAGGGACCCCTTATGGGATTTTGAGACTGTAACTGTTTATGGCGGTGTAGTGGTTACACTTTGGGAGCCCAGTCTCTCTCCCTCGGAGCTGCTGGTGGTTTTGAACAGCTGACCACACAGATCACAGCCCAATGCATAACTACTAGACCACTATAAACACTGAAAGTGCAGTAGAACTTAAAAATATCTTTTCAGTAGTTGGATTTAGCTCTTTTAATCACAATTACTTCTTAGGTCTTGGACATGACGGCACCAGTCTTTCACCTTCTCCTCTTTGATTTGGGTTTCTGACCGTGAAGTGCTTTACAAAATGGGCATAGACCTCACATGTCAGGATAAGGACACAGCGACATCAGTCAGCCAAGAGAAGTGACTGTCAGGTGTCTGGGAATGGGAAAAAACAAAACAAAACACATGTGTTAGTCTTTTGAGATCTAATAGCATATTTTTGAAAAATGGCATTGCAACAATATAAAGGGCACAGTGAAATTCAACTTATTATTATAAATGCGAACCTTTCATGGAAGTAAAGCTCAAGAATTGCCAAGTCATAGTTCTTAGAGTTATGGGTCAGGTTTTTAGAAAAAAAAAAAACCCATATAGTGCAAGTGTCTTAATTCAGTGATGACTATATAGAGATCTTTGTTATAAACCAGTTAATTCTTTGTAGATATTGACTAATCTAAGCTGCTGTTCTTGCCAATACATACACAAGGTAAGTATTAAATCAATTGCATAATATAAACATCAATCTGACATCTAGAACTAGTTGTCTACTATACAAAAGTTTAAAATATGAGCCTTAAAAAAATATGAGCCTTAAAGTGGATCATCATTAACTTATTTTTCTGAAAATTGAATTACATTTTATTTGAAGTATATAAAATGGTTTTGCAAAGTGGCATGGGTGTTAACCACACTCAGTATCCTAGTATTGATGTAATCCTCTTGCTAAATAAAATATACAATAATTACAATATAATGCTCTTGCTTCAGGTGCTGTAGCATCACTTTGCAAACCAGAGTAATCCCACATGTTGCATGCTATTCTAGGCTGTATTCTTTAATGGGGCAGATAGCCAGCTTTTTCATCCATAGAGTCTCTAGGTACTTTGAAACCGCTAAACTTTGAGTTAGCCGCTGATTGTTTAACTTTTAACCATTGCATCACTAAGTTACGTTGACTCCAACATACTGCTTAAATGCTCTTATTCTATTTTTTCTCAGCTGGAAAAATCCTCAGTCATATCAAAATGATACCATCTTTAAAATTAACTTTCTATATTTTAAACATATTTTATTTATTCCTCTTGTTCCCTAGCTTGCCTATATCACATTATTTATCAACTTTATCTTGTTTCAGCCTCAATACTTAAATCTTCAAAGGAAATTTAAATTTAAATTCTTAAAGCTGTACCTCTAATATCAAAACAATACATGAATGAGTCAAAAAAACAATGAATGAATAAAAAATGAAGTTTTCACTTTCTATTTAGTTCTTCGATTTTCTTTTGTCTGTTATGTTCTTCTGCTTGATCTTCTCATAGTGATGTCATTTTAAGGATTGCCTTCTCAGCAATGCCTCCTTTAACCTCCCTTTTTATATAGACTGTTCAAATTGATGATTGTTTGGGGGCAGAGAATGGGAGGTTGGAGCGATAAAAATAATATAGTACAACAGGTGTAACAAAACAAATAGTCTTATCTGCTTCAAACTGAAAACAAAACTTTTCACAACCAAACCAATAAGCAAGAGCATGCTAAACAGAGAAAATGCTCAAATTGTCAAGAAAGACCTACAAACAACATTCACAAGCAATAGTCAAAAAGTCAAATGGCATACAGCAGAACCCCAGACCTCAACGCTAATCCTTTCTAGAAGGAGCGTTGAGATGCAATGCAGTCGAGTTCCAAATCACTTTTTCCTAAACATCAGACAGTGTAAGATAGGACAAAACAATAATAATTTATAAATTATCAAGGGTTCATAAGGGAGGGAGAGCAGGGAAGGAGGGGGAAAAATGAGGAGCTGATACCAGGGGCTCAAGTAGAAAGCAAATATTTTGAGAATGATTAGGGAAACAAATGTACAAAAGTGCTTGACACAATGGATGCATGTATGGATTGTGATAAGAGTTGTACGAGCCCCCAATAAAATGATTTAATTATTAAAAAAATAAAAGAAGTGAAAATTCATTACCAGTAATTCATTTTTGACCACCAAGTTTTTACCCTAAACTTGCTTTTACAAAAAAAATTACATAGAAATTTCAAAGTAAATAAGTTCAGGGTTAAATAACATAATTTAAATAAGAAACACAACATGGAAAAAAAATTTGTTAACAACTACAGTTTGGCCCATACCTTGAGACTGAAGAGGATTTGGATCTGTGAACACAGATGTGGACAGGCGGTATGAAGAGAGAGTCATAAAATCATCTGGTACCTGCTTTTCAGGAGTTTTTTCCCCCTCTTTTGCTTTTTTCACTAGGACCTGGCTGGTTTTCTCTTAAAAAAAAATGAAATCTATCAATGTGGTCTGCTGGTGGGCAGACAGGTGAGAGAGAGTCTCTGCAGGCTGGGCTGGGCATGTGGAGTACTGATATGGTCGAGTACTGGAGTTCTTTCTACCCTTATTACATCAGGTAGTTTTGCTGCAAAAGACTCCTCTCAGGCTTATTATGAGTCAGAATTGACCCCAAGACAATGAGTTGAGTAAGATGGTATTAAAACACAAAGATGTTGCCTTGAGGACTAAGATATGCCTGACTCAATCAATGGTATTTTCACCTGTCTCTTATGATTGTAAAGAGTGGACTATGAAGGAAGAAGGCCAAAGAAGAATTGGTGCCATTGGATTATGGTACTGGTGAAGAATATTGAATATACTGTAGACTACCAGAAAACCAAATAATTCTATCATGGAAGAAATATAGTCAGAATGTGACTTTGAACTAAGGATTGTGAGGCTTCATCTCATGAACTTTGAAAGGCACACAATCAAGAGAAGGACATCAAGCTTGGTAGAAGGTCTTTGAAAAAGAGGAAAACCTTAAAAGATATGGACTATCTTAATGATTGCACAATTGATTCACCCATCAAATGACTTTGAAGATGGTGCAAGTTAAGATGGGGTTTTATTTTGTTTTACATAGGGTCAGTATTCACTGGATCTCACTTACAACAACTAACAACTCCAACTGTCATCCTGAATTCCCAAGCCCAGTTACACATAAAAACACTTGCTATTTTAGCTTAATTTGTACCAATTATTGCAATTTATACTTGTACTTAGTGATCAATAAAACTGAAAGAAAAAATATATTGGATGGGAGAGCTAAAGTAGCTATAATATAGTGTGAAAATGGTTCATGTCATATATTTGAAGTATTCTGTAGAGAATTTAGAGAGATGAAGTGCACATAACTGGTGAATAAAGGCGAAAACTCTTCGTAAATGCTAAATCATATGAAAAATACAGTCTTTCAATTTGGAAAATGAAGTGTGCCAAGAATGGAGTGGCTGGTTAATTAAATGGGAGATAAAAAGGTTTGGTTAGGTCAAAATTGAGCAGAACCCACTCATTTATCCCTGCTAAGTGGACACATTCTCAGGCTAAAAACATCATAATTAGAAAAGAGGATGCAAATTAAGACAACAGCAAGAAAGCAGTAATTATGTGCTGATCATTTCATGATCTGTTACATTCCATTAGAGGGAAATATCTAATAGGAATATTTGATTGCTCATATATTTATTTTATTTAGTGATCCATAAACATGAAATCATGGAATAATTATTGTCTTTTATACCATTACAATAATGATCAGAAAATATGTAATTTTTAATCTCTGTTGCCACGTGCATTTTACGTATAATCAGTTACAGAAAAGAGCTTTGATATGTGTATTGAGAGGATGTTAATTGCCTTGTACCTTTTATAAGTTAGAGGAGTTTGGGGTATTTGTGGCAGCTTGATGTTAACATTGATCTCTGTAACTATATCACTTGCTGAGACTAAAGTTAATTATGCTTATTACGATATGCAAAAATGCTTATTGGACTGCGATCCATGTAATCAGCATTTAGAAACCTCTAGGAACTCCACAGATGAACGACTAGGCTTTCTACTCCCAGGAGCAGTTGGAAACTCAGAAACCCACAGGTGGTCGCTATGAGTCAGGAATGACACCTTGACAGTGAGTTTGTTGTTTGGGGGGGTTGTGCTTATTAAGGTCACTTAAAAGAGTCCACTAGTGGCACTGTGGTTAACGGCTGCACTGCTACCAGAAATGTCTGTATTTCAAACCTCATAGGTACTCCAAGGATGAACAATGTGGTAGTATGCTTCTCTAAAGATTTACAGCATTGGCACCAAAGAAGAAAAATCATATCATTCTGTGCTCACCTTCCCAATATGATCTCTGAAGACGAATGGATGTATAAGGAAATGTGGTGAAGAAAGCTGATGGTCCCGGCTATCATAAGATATAGTGTGCTGGGTCTTAAAGGCTTGAAGGTAAACAAGAGGCCAACTAACTGAGAAACAACCAAGTCAACATGGAAGAAGCACACCAACCTGTGTGATCATGAGGTGTCGAAGGGGTCAGGTATCAGGCATCAAGATAAAAAAAATCATATCATTGTGAATAAGGGAGAGTGCTGATTGGGGACCCAAAGCCCATCTGTGGGCAACTGGACATCCCCTTACAGAAGAGTCTTGGGGAGGAGATGAGCCAGTCAGGGTGCAGCGTAGCAATGATGAAACATACAACTTTCCTCTAGTTCTTAAATGCTTCCTCCCCCCCATTATCATAATCCCAATTCTACCTTACAAATCCGGCTAGACGAGAGGATGTACACTGGTACAGAAAGGAAATGGAAACACAGGAAATCCAGGACAGATGATACCTTTAGGACCAGTGGTGAGAGTGGTGATACCAGAGAGTGGAGGGAAGGTGGGGTAGAAAAGGTGAACCGATGATAAGGATCTACATATAACCTCCTCCCTGGGGGATGAACAACAGAGAAGTGGGTGAAGGGAGATGTCAGATGGTGTAAGATATGACAAAATCGTAATTATTTATAAATTATCAAGGTTTCATAAGGGATGGAGGAGTGGGGAGGGAGGGGGAAAATGAGGAGCTGAAACCAAGGGCTCAAGTAGAAAGCAAATGTTTTGAGAATGATGATGGCAACAAACGTACAAATGTGCTTGACACAGTGGATATATGTATGGATTGTGTTGAGTTGTACGATCCCCCAATAAAATTATTTTAAAAAAACAAAAAGAATTATGGCATTGGAAACACTATGGGAAAGTCTACTTCTCCTCCAGGGTCTCTATGAGTCCAAAATAACTCGAGGATAATTAATATTTTTGTTTGTTGATTTTTTTATTTTTCTTAAGATCACAGTAATGAGTAAGAAATGAAGGTGGGACTATATTTTTAATTTATCATATTTTAAAAATCATTTTATTGGGGACTTTTAAAACTCTTATCACAATCCATATGTCAAGCAAATTTGTACATTTGTTACCCTCATTATTCTCAAAACATTTGCTTTCTAATTGAGCTCCTCATTTTTTTCTCCTCCCTCCCCATTCCCCCCTCACTCATGAACCCTTCATCATTTATAAATTATTATTATTTTGTCATATCTTACACTGTCCGACGTCTCTCTTTACCCATTTTTCTGTTGTCCATCCCCCATGGATGAGGTTATATGTAGATCCTTTTAATAAGTTCTCCTTTTCTACCCCACCTTCCCTCCACCCTCCTAGTATCACCACTCTCACCACTGGTCCTGAAGGGATCATCCGTCCTGGATTCCCGTTTTTTTCAGTTCCTATCTGAACCAATGTACATCCCCTGGTGTAGCCAGAATTGTAAGGTAGAATTGGGATCATGATAGTGGGAAGGGAGGAAGCATTTAAGAACTAGAAAAAGTTGTGTGTTTCATCGTTGCTACATTGCACCCTGACTGGCTCATCTCCTCCCCATGACCCCTCTGCAAAGGGATGTTTGGTTTCCTACAGATGATCCTTGGGTCCCCACCCCGCACTCCTCCTCATTGTTCTATGAATATGGGATTTATTTAGTCATCATTACCTTTCCATATGAAGGGGTATACCAAAAACAAGCAAACAAACAAACAAAACAACAGAATTGTGATGCATAGAGCAGAACTTTCATAGTATGCATTTTTCCAGTTAGATGAACATCAAGCAAGTTGCTCTGAGTTAGTGCATCCAGTGGCATTGCCTGGGAAGGTTCTCTCTGGTCACTGTAAATTTTTTGTAAAAGCATTTTTCCTTGAGCCTCAATTTTTGTGATGACCAAGTTAAGAGAACAGCATGTGCCTATGAAATTGTGTTTCCTACTTGGGGAAAAATGCCTCAGAAACTTGTGGCATTGAACACAGCTTGCAAGAACAATGCTATAAGAAAAACTCAATTGTACAAATGGTTTTCTTGTTTCCAAAAAAGGTGAAATGTTGATTGATGACAAACCTTGTTTGGGATGTCCACCAACTTCCCAAATGGACGGAAATGTAGATTTGTAGTGCATTTGGAGTTTGTTACACCAGTCAGACTGTTAATCAAGCTTTCTATTTAGAGGTCCTGAAAAGATTGCATAACAGTGTGTGACCAAAAAAAGGCCTGATTTGTGGCAGACTAGGGAGTGGTTTTGCTATCATGATAATGCACCTGCTCATACAACCATCTCAGTGCACCAGTTTTTGACCAAAAAAACAGCATGTTTCTCTTGCCCCATGCACCTTACCTGATCTTGCTCCATATGACTTCTTTTTGTTTCCACAAATGATAAGGGATATAAAAGACACCAATTTGATGACAGAGAAGAGGTGAACAAAAAACCAATGGAGATGCTTCCAGCCATCCAAACAGATGTTTGAAGAAATGTTTCAAAGAATGGAATCATAGATTTGACATATGTATTAAGTGTAATGGAGAGTTCTTTGTAGGAGATAGGGTTGTTTTGTAAAAAAATAAATATATAGCTTTGACAAAAAAGTTCCAATTTCACAGGGTACCCCCTCATCTGTGTTTTTGCTATAGGCCAAAGCACATATAGGAAGCACCAATAGCTATTAGTAAGGTAAATGACTAATAATTTAAGAACTGCATAATGAAGAATAAAATGGTTTGTAAAAGCTGTGATATAACATTCATATACTATTGGATTACTCTTACAAGTAGGGCTGTCATAAAATTTATTGCTCAGGAAATTTTCAAAGAAAAACAAATTCTATTAAAAATAACTGTCAAGTAGTTTAACTAGTTTGACTGAGGAACTAGTGGACAGTGCATCATTTCAGGAGGTAGCATATAGCCAGAACCAGTGATGCTCAAGGAAGAAGTTAAAACTGCATTAAATACCTTATCCATAAACAGGGCTCCAGGAACTGATGAATACTCATTGAAATGTTTCAACAAGCTGATGAAGCACTGGACGCACTGACTCATCTATGCCAGGAACCTTAAAAGACAACTATTCGCCAACTGACTGGAAGAGATCCATATTTGTGCTCATCCCACAGAAAGGTGGTCCAACGAGATGCTCAAACTATAGACCAATATAATTGACATCACACACAGAATTTTGCTAAAGATCGTCCAATAACTGTTGCAGCATTCCATTGACAAGGAACTGTCAGAAGTTCAGTCTAGATTCAGAAGTGGACACGGAACAAGGGATATCATTGCTGATGTGAGATAGATCTTGGTTCAAAGCAGAGAATATTAGAAATAAGTTTACTTGTGTTTCATGGACTATGCAAAGGCATTCAACTGTGTGGGACAGAACAAATTCTGGATCTTTTTTTTTTTATTTTATTCTGGATCATTTTAAGAAGAATGGGAATTCCAGAATATGTTATTGTCCTCATTCAGAAATTGTACTTGGATCAAGAGGCAGTTGTGGGAATACTGCATGGTTTAAAATCAGGAAAGGTTAGCATCAAAGTTGTAGCCACTCACCATACATGGTAAATCTATGTGCTGAGCAAATCTTCAGAGAACCTGGCTTATATGAAGAAGAGTGTGACTTCAGGATTATTGGAAGACTTAGTAACAACCTGCAATATGCAGAAGACACAATTTGCTTGTGAAAGTGAGTATAAATTGAATCATTTGCTGATGAATATCAAGGATTGTAGCCTTTAGTATGAATTATAACTTAATGTAAGGATGACCCAAATCCTCACAACTGGACCAAAAGGTATCATAATGATAAATGGAGAAAAGACTTAATTGTCAATGATTTTGTCTTGCTCGGATCCACAATCAATGCTCATGGAAGCAACAGTCAACTGAATAAGACATATTAATTACATTCGGTAACTCTGCTGCATAAGACCACTTTAGAGTATTGAAGAGCAAGGCTGCTACGTTGAAGACTAAAGTGAGCCAAACCTAAGCCAGGGTGTTCTCCATTGCATCATCTGCATGTGAAATTTGGACAAAGAATGAAGAGTACCTTTTGAAAGGATGCATTTGAATTGAGGGGCTGGAGAAGAACATTGAATGTACAATGGATTGCTAAGGTGAAGGAGGACATTGAACAGTGTAAGATATGACAAAATAATAATAATTTGTCATTTATTAAGGGTTCATGAGGGAAGGGGGAGTGGGGAACAGGGGAAAAAATGAGGAGCTGATACCAAGGGTCCAAGCAGAAAGCAAATGTTTTGAGAATGATGATGGCAACAAAAGTACAAATATGCTTGACACAATGGATGCATGTAAGGATTGTGATAAAAGTTGTATGAGCCCCCAGTAAAAGGATTTTAAAAAGAAAGAAAAGAAAAAAAAAAGGACAAAAAGATGTATACTGGAAGAAGTAAGACTGGAGTACACCTTAGAGGCAAGGATGGCAAGACTTTGTCTTACATACTTTGGATATACTGTCAGGAAAGACCAGGTCCTGGAGAAGGGCAGCATGTTTGGTAGAGTGGAGGGATGATGAAACAGAGGAAGGCCCTAGATGAGATGGATTGAGACAGTGGCTGCATCAATGGGTTCAGGCCTAGGAAAAATGGTGAGGATAAGTCAGGACCTTGCAGTGTTAAGTTCTGTTGTGCGTAGTGTCACTATGGGTCAAATCCAACTTGGTAGCACCTAACAACATTAAAAATAAATTCAACAATAAAGAACTAGATCTCTCTCAGGAGGACAAAGCTCAACTCCACAAGGATTCCTGTTATCTGCTGATTACTATGGGACTGAAAACAGCTTCAATATTAATGAAAATGAAAATTAATCTATTTTGAAAGTAAATGATGTGACATAATTTAAATAAACAAAATAATTAAAGATGAACATTGATCAAATATTGACTATGACATAAGGCATTGGGTTTGTTTCTTAAATATTAGAAATGCATTGGTTATTATTTATGAAATAATTTAAAATAATTGGATAGCCATGGAAAACTTGGAGCTCCAATGCACTTTGTAAACATGTGTGGCTGCTTACTAAAAGGCTGATTGGCTGTTTGAGTCCAGCCAAAAACTCCTGGGGGAAAAGGCACTTAAAAATTGTTCACCCCTTATATCCACTAGAATGCTTCCAGGTCCCAAGGAGTCCATATTGATTTGAGCATGTCTGACACTGTTTGAAAAAGTGAAATATGCTATAAAATTGTGACTCCTGTTGTTTTGTGAACATATTTTAACCTCTTAATGAATAATCCTCTGATACTTTAAATTTGACATTATTTTTATTTTCTTGGATATAAATATCTTAGAAAGAAAAGAGAATTTGCTTGTTTAATATATTTAGTAAATATTTTTATAGTGACAGTGGGCAACAATAAATAAAATATGGCTTGGCAAATGATTCAATGCTTTCTCACATAATGTTAGAGTATAAACACAAACATGCACACGTCTGCCTCTCTTTATACATGAAACCCAACTTATCCCTCAGCTTTTGTACTGTCATGGCTTGTGAGTTGCTGGGATAATGGTAGTTGGGCCAGTGTTATTCAAGGTCAGTCACGGTCACAGGTTTCAGTGGACAAACTAGAAAGAATGGTGAAGAACAGACTCAAAAGAAAGCATAGGCCATCTACTTCCGAAAGATTCGTTGCTGGAAACTGATACTTAGGAGCAGAAGATTGTCTGCTATAATACTGAAAGGGGAGCTCCTCTGCTTGCAAGGCTCTCTGAATGTGACTGGGGAAGAACGGCCTCCTCAGAGGAGAGCTGACTTCAACAGCATGGAGGGAACACAGCTTTCCGGCCCTTCATTTGCTGGTGGACTACAACTCAAAAAGAGGAGAAAACATCCATGGATTTTGAAAATGTGGAATAAAACAAGTATGGGTCTAAGAAAATTGGGAACAAGCAAAACAGAAATATAACATGGAGACATTGACATTCCAAGTATTAGGAGACTGAAAAGGCTTGACATTAATCATTTTGAGTCCAGTTATTATATGGTTTGCTATGCCAGGAATGAAAAATTCAAGAGGAAATACATATACAGCGTCAGAAAGAAAATTTCAAGATCAGTCTTAAAAATAAACTGCTAAAAAAAAAAAATAAATAAACTGCTATCTGTGTTAGTATAATTTATTATACCTACAATGAAAACAAGTTAATAGGACTATTATTAAAATCTACGTAATACGTAGTTGCTAAAACAAATAATGAAGGAAATGAAAAATTATACCAGCTTCCTTAATCTTAAATTGCTCAAACATACAATCAATGTGTTAATAATTACCAGTGATTGAAGTGTGTAAACTTCAAACAAAAGAGAATGATCAATAGTTGGAAAAGTGATGCTTGTGGTACAAAAAATGATTCTGGAGATTATATGGTAGAGTTTTCCAAGGTCAATGATTTTGCAAAAGCCTTTCAAGAAAAAACACCAATAATGACAATACATACGCATCCTGCTCACCTATTGTAGTGACTTGCATGTTACTGAAGCTATGTCACTGGTATTATAAATATTAGCAGGGTCACCCAAGATAAACAGGTTTCAGCAGAACTTCCAGACTAAGAACCAACTAGAAAGAAGGAATAGGTTGTCTACTTCTAAGAAATTAGGCACTGAAACCCTTATGAATAGCTCTGTAAAATGGTCAGATACTAAAATGCTCTTGAATAGCAGTGGAATGTTGTCAGATAAGGTTCCAGAAGATGAATGCCTCAGGTCAGAAGGCACTCTAAATATGATTTAAGAAGAGCTGCCCCACTCAATATAGAGTCTATCATAATGACATGGATAGAATAATGCTTTTGAAATGTTGTTAGCTTATGGGGAATGACTCAAAATGAGAAGAAAGAGCTGAATATGCCTGTTAGTAATTTAAACTTGGAATGCAGAAGTAGAGATCTAATAAAATTAGAAGTCATCAAAAATTAAATGGAATGCATAAAGATCAAAATCCTAGGCCTTCATTCACTAAAACAGACTGGTATTGGTCTTTTTGAATCAGACAGCTTACTACCCTGGAAATGTCAAATTCAAGAGGAATGGCATTCCATTTATTTTCAATGAGGATATTTCAAGATCATTCACTATTAGGTCATTAGCTATAAAGGTAATGCAAGATTAATTCAGCATCATATCAAGTACTGGCCCTTAGTCCTGTTAGTTAATGCCTTTGTCGGTGTACTCACCCTGGTAGAGTTGGAGAGAGGAGGAGCTGGTTGGTTCCTCCTTGGTTCCTAGCTCTGAGATCAGTTTCTTTACCCGGGCCTTTATAGCCAATATTTCTGGCTCTTTGATGTCATTCTGGCATTCATGAGGGCCTTATTAGGGTTCCCCAGATGTGGCTGGGGAGCTTCTAGGTGCTGCTCTGGTAGGTGGTTTACTTTTTTTCACTGAGTCTGCAGTGATTCAAAATTTTTTACTGGGCTTTTAGTCTCTCTCAAAATGGAGTCACTTATGCTCATAGGTGGCACATAACTCAGCATCTTGTAAAGTATTTCTGCATCTTGTAAAGTATTTCCAAGTCTTGCAAGGCAGTTCCACATCTTGTCAGGTAGTTTTAACCTGCTCTCATCAGACATTTAAGAACAGATTTGACTAACTGAACATTAATGATGGAAAACCTTATGAACTGTTCAATGACATCAAGACCACCATACATTAAGAAATCAAAGGTCTTAAAAAGACAGGAAAGGAAGGAAAAAACAAAGAGTCTGTTGGAAGAGACACTGTAGCTTTCTGTTAATCATAGCATATCTAAAGCAAATAGAAGAAATAATTACCTTAAAGAACTTATCAGAAAATTTCAAAGGCAAATTGAGAAGACAAAATAAAGTAGTATGATAAAACATGCAAAGATCTAGAGCTAGAAAACCAAAAAGGAAGAACACACTCAGCTTATCTAAAATGGAAAAACAAAAAAAATCAAGCCTCAAGTATCAATACTGAAAGAGTCTATAGGCAAAATATTGAAAAATGCATGAAATGTGAAACAAGATGGAAGAATGGAGAGAGACACTATCCATAAATAACTAGTCAATATTCAGACATTTCAAGAGGTAGAGCATGATGGTACTGAAAGAAGTCCTTATGTAAATGAAGGCATTTGAGAGGAACAAGGTTCCAGGAATTGATGAGATACCAAATTAAATGTTTCAATAAGCCATGAAGCACTGAAACCACATTGTGGTAGTTGCATAATCTGGTGTAAATTTGAGGATTAAGAGTGTAGGGATTGAGTTTAGCCTGTCAATCAGGATATAGTCAATGAGTGGGTATGGCCTTCTCCTGAGGATTCTGGGAACTCTTGTATTTCCTCCTTGTAGGCAGGACAAATACTCTCTCTGTGTTCACTCCCTGTGAGACATCCCTATGGAGAAGACACATGGAGAGAGGTTGATGGAACCAGACCTCTGGAACCAGAGAAGCCATGTGGAAATCTCTGCTACCACTGAGATTCTTACAACACCACTGGATCCACTAGACTTCCCACCCACAAGCCTGTGATCTTCCTACATTTAGTGTCACTGCATGTGTTTCGTGAGTCTGAAGAGGATTTTATAGATTGATATAAGACATATGGGCTAATATTGGACTGTTCAAGAGCAACAATGTTCTGCACCTGACCAAAACCATGGTAATTCCAACAGCGCCATATGCATTGGAAAGTTGGACATTGAATAAGAAAGACTGGAGAAGGATAAATGCATTTGAATTATGATGCTGGTGAGGAATACTTAAAGAACCATGGACTGCCAAAGAAATAAATAGATCAGTCTTAAAAGAATTACCACTGGAATGATCCTTGGAAATGGGGACAGTAAGACTTCATTTCATATAATTTTGACATGTTATCAGGAGACACCAGTCTACAGAAAAAAAATATTTCATGGTTTATAAAGTGGAAGGGCAGGAAAAAGGAGGAAGAATCTCAATGCTATCGATTGGCACAGTGGCTACAATAATGGGCTGAAACTAAAACAAAACAAAACTGTGAGTATAGCACAGGGCCAACAGCATTTCCTTCCGTTGTTGTACATGGGGGTTCTATGAGTTAGATCCAACTCACTGGCACCCTACCAACAAGAACATCATGGGAAGAGATGGTGGAAAAGCTAAATAGCATCACCTACAACAACTGGACAGAAAACTTCAAAGCTCAACTGGAGAATAGAAAATAAAGTATTATAATAAGACCTGGAATTAGATGAAAATGTTCATCATTTTTAAAGTTGATAGTATTAAACTAAAAATTCAAGTCTTGAGTTGAAACATTGAAGAAATCTTTGGGCAAATTCTGAGCAGTTCTAGATCTATTTTGCAACACAATGATATCTAAGGTAGAATAGTACCAATATACCTTAAAAGAAGACCAGTTGCTATGCTTGCACCTGTAAACATTATAAATTATAAATCAATGTAAAAAAGCAAATTCCTTACATCCAAATAACAACATCATAAGAATGGAGAAAATGTTAAAGTTTTAAATTACTTAATTTAATTTTATCCACAATCAACAGCCATGGAGGTAAACAATGCAATGTGTTAAGCAAATTTTAGCCAAAGACCTCTATAATATAATGAATAGCAAAGATTTCGTTTTGAGGATAAGAGTGTATCTGGTCTGAGCTAATATTTTTTTCAGGTAAAAAGAGATGAAAGAAGTATTAATGTGAAAAATATGGGTGACTCAATTTTTTAAAGTTAAATAATAACTAGTTCCCAGTCTACATTACCTAGAAAATACTATCAGTGAATCATTTAAATGGCATGAATTCTATACAGCAAATTTACCTAACGCAATAAATATTTTGTTCTCTTGACTGCTGTTGCCATGAGCATTAATTATGGAACCAAGGAAGACAAAATCCTTGAACACATCAACCTTTTCTCCATTTACTATGATGTTACCTATTGGTCCAGTTATGAGGATTTGGGTCTTCTTTACATTGAGTTGTAATCAATTCTGAAGGCTGTTATCCTCAATTTTCATCAGCAAGTGCTTCAAATGTTCCTCACTTTGAACAAGCAAGGTTGTGTCATCTGCACAGCTCATGTTGCTAATAAACCTTTCTATAATCCTGCCACATTCTTCTTCTTATAAGCCAGTTTCTCTGATTATTTGCTCAGCATACAAAGTGAACAAGTATGGTGAGAGGATGCAGCCCTGACTCTTACCTTTCCTAGTTTTATTTATTTACTTTTTTTACCTTTCCTAGTTTCAAACCACGCAGTATGCCCTTGTTCTGTTCCCACAACTGCCTCTTGATCCATGTACAAGTTCCAAATGGGCACAATGAAATGTTCTGGAATTCCCGTTATTCTCAGGGTTATCCATAGTTTGTTGCGATCCACATAGTCAAATGCCTTTACATAGTTAATAAAACACAAGTAAATTTATTTCTGGTAAACTTTTTCTGGGATTCTCTGTTTTGAGACATCAGCAATGATATTCCTTGTTCCGTGTCCTCTTTTGAATCCTGCCAAAAATTCTGGGAGATTCTGTCAATGTACTGCTGCAACTGTTTTTTGGATGATCTTAAGCAAAATTTTACTTGTGTGTTGTAACTGATGTTGTTACATAATTTCAGCATTCTGTTGGGTCACCTTTCTTTGGAATGGGCATAAATATCAATCTCTTCCAGTGGGCAAGTAGCTGCCTTCTCACTTTTCTGGTACAGAAGAGTGAGTGCTTACAGTGCTTCATTAGTGTGTTGAAACATTTCAATTGAAAGTGCAATTCCGGGTGCCGTTTATTTTTTTAAATCATTTTATTGGGGTCTCATTCAGCTCTTGTCACAATCCACTGTGTCAAACACATTTGTGCATTTGTTACCTTCATCATTTTCAAAACATTTTCTTTCTACTTGAGCCCTTGATATCAACTCCTCATTTCCCCCCTCCCTCATGAACCCCTGATAATTTATAAATTGTTATTATTTTTTCATGTCTCACACTGACCCATGTCTCCCTTTACCCACTTTTCTGTTGTCTGTCCCCCAGGGAGGGGGTGGTATGTAGAACATTGTGATCAGCTCGCCCTTTCTGTCCCCACATTTCCCTTACCTTCCTGGTACCTCTACTCTCATTATTGGTCCTAAGGGCTTTATCTGTCCTGGATTCCCTGTGTTTCCAGCTCTTATCTGTATTCATGTACATGCTCTGGTCTATTCTGATTTGTAAGGTTGAATTGGGGTCATGATAGTGGGGGTGGGCATTAAAGAACTGGAAGAAAGTTGTATGTTTTATCAGTGCTATTCTGCTCCCTGACTGGCTCGTCTCTTCCTTGTGACCCTTCTGTAAGGGGATGTCCATTTGTTTACAGATGGACTTTGAGTCTCCAATCTGCACTCCCCCTCATTCACATTGACATGATTTTTTGGTTGTTGTTCTGGGTCTCTGATGCCTGATACCTGATTTGTTGGGTTTTTTTTTGATAATGCATTCAGTGCAATTTGAACTTCTTACTTCAGCACCATTTTTTTCTTGCTCATATGCTACCTCCTGAATTGGTGGACTATCCACCAATTTTGGTACAGTAACTGTGTATTATGTCCATCTTTTGGATGCTTCCCACATCATTCAATATTTTGCCAACAGAATCTTTCAAGATTACAATTCAAGGCTTAATTTTTTTCTTGAGTTCTTTTGGATACTTTGCAACATTGTCAGGAGAGACCAGTTCCTGGTGAAGCATAAGCATAAGGATGCTTGGTAAAATGGAGGGGCAGGTAAGGAGAAGGAAGGGCTTCAAGGAGATGGATTGATACCATGGCTGCAATAATGCGCTAAGGCATTGGAACAATTATAAGATTCTTTCAGGACTGTGCAGTATTTTATCAGTTGTATATAGGGTTGATATGGATCATAGCTGATTGGATGACATAAAGCAACAACAATAACATATATGCATACACATATATGAACATACATGTATTTATGTTCTATATCTGCAAAGGCAAATTTTCATGATAACAATCTCATTCATCTCCATCTTACTCATAAGAAAATAAAAAGTTAAAACTCCTAATAAAAATAAGTATTTAGGGACTATATTCTTATACATTTCTAGAGCGCCTACTGTTTACACCTCCTTTAGCACTCTGAGATGCCTGGTCTATGTCTATTTCACAGACACTTCTCTCAGAGACTGCCCAAGATGATTCTATTTTTGGACAGACTGGATATCATCCTCTGACAATTTTGAAACAAAATCAAATTCTTTAGATTTAGAAGAAGAAATTTTCTGGTTGGTATAATAAAATATAATATAGTTTTGAAATACTTTGTCTAGGCCATACTACTATTCATAAAATCCATATAAATGATAGTATATTAATTTAATATCCTTACTCAAGCACAATAACAAAATACATAAGATATAAATAGTTATTCTTTTAAAATACACTCAAATAGTTCAAAGCCAAAGGAAATGATTATGCCTCAATGAATGATTTCATGATACAAATATAGCTGTAGGCATCCTATAATCTAGTAACTTCATTAGCTAACATTTCCTTTGAAAAACATTGACAGTTATTGATTATAAAGAAATTTCTTGACCAAGAATCAAAGTGTTATATTACATAGCCATTAAAGTTATTTCTAGTATCCCGGGTAATTATCACTAATTAAGTGCATTAGTGAGTAATAAAATTAGGCTATGTAAATGAGCTGTTTAACATTTAACTATAACCTAATGCAGTGCATAACTTTAATTTGCTTTAAGAAAATCCCAAACCAAATTTATTGCTTTCATGTTGCTTCTGACTCTTAACAACCTTATAAGTGAAAGTAGAACTGCCGCGTAGGGTTTCCAAAGGTTTAATTTTTATAGTAGCAGACTGTCACATACTCTTCCCATGGAAGGCTGATATGTTCAAATCTCCAAACTTTAGCTTAGCAATGAATTACTTAACCTCTGAAAAGCAGGTGTCCTTGAGAAAAAACAAAAACCCTTAAATAGATGAATTATTTTGCTGATATTGACAAGTTTATGTTTTGTAAATTGCTAAGAGTACTGAAGTTTGGAATCATCAAGCAGAACAGTACAGAGAAAATTTAAACATATTTTGTAACAAGACTTCCAGAATGAAGAACAAAAGAGCACAATAAATCCTCCTCACAGTAAAACAATAATTCAGCTAGTAAGTAAAAACAAAAGCAACAGTCATTTAAAGTCTCTGAAATGCATCCTAAGGGCACATTCAGTAAATGAAAAAAAAACACATTTAATTAAGAAAATCTAATAAATGTCATTTAGAACATCATGGATAATCTAGGACTATTGAGTCATGACCTACAGTCTTACTGCTGTTTCCATCAAGAATTTTGTTCCTGAAGTGCTACTCTAGCTGCTTTAGTTTGTACAAGTATTGTCAGTTATATAGGGGGGTCTTCTTTCCACCCAATTCCAAATCTAGGAAAGATTTCTCCTATTCTCCATACCAGTGTTCCAGAGGTATATTCCAGGTAGGCATAGGAGAAAAGGCAGCTAACCCCTTTTCCATTGAGTCCTCAATCATTGGCCAGTAGTTCTACCTCAATTGTGGTGTGTCAAAAACACTGTTATCTTGTTACCCATCACACAGTTTCTTTTTCAAATTTTATTAATTCATCATTTTATTGGGTGTTCTTACAGATGTCATAACATCCCGTAATTCAAATAATTCAACCATGATTGTACAATCACTACTACAATCTGTTTCAAAACATTTTCTTGAACGCTTTGATATCAGCACTTTTATCCCCGCCCTCCCCCACAATTCACCCTAGGAACCCTTGTTATTATTATATATTATTATAAATATTCTCATATATATTATCTCACCTATAATTCTGTTATTCACTCCCCTCCAGTGGAGTTCTATCAACTCCTCCCCTCCCCCATCTTCCCATATTCTCAGGGAACCATTACCATTTCTGCAGGATCATCCATACTGGCATTCCTGCATGGAATGATTTTACTTGTACTCCTCAACATACAAGTAGGTCTAACAATATTAACAAGGTGAAATATAAGCCTTAATAGTAAGGGGAAGAAATATTAAAGAACCAGAAGATAGTATGGGTTTCATCAGTACTATGCCTAATTTCCCCATCCAGCCCCACCAGCCCCCATATCCCCTCTGTCTATTGTCTTGCAGACGGGCTTTAGGTCTCCACTTTGTTCATATTCCTTCACATACTCACATACTTCGTACTCTTTGATTGCTGGTTTTTGAATTTCTGATACCTATTTCTGTCGGTAATTATGCTCACCCAGGCTGGAGTGTTTCTTCCATGCGGGCTTAGTTGCTTCTCAGATTGATGGTCGCTTGTTTATCTTCAAGCCTTGAAGAACCCAGACACAATATTTTTTAGTAGCCAGGCACCATCATGTTTCTACACCATATTTCCTTATGCACCCATTTTGTCTTCAACAATTGTGTTGCGAAGGTGAGTATCATAGAGTGCCACATTAAGAATGGGACCGATGGTTCCAGGGGATATGGGAGAAGGGGAGGTGGGAGAAAGGAAGGTTAGGGGGTGGGGGGAACCAACCCATGGACAAGGGAGCAACAAGTGAACTAAAATCAATGGAAGGAAGATCATAGGATGCCTAGTGGGGCTTAATCCAGGGCAATGGAGCAGTGAGGAATTACTAAACCTGAATGAAGGCTGAACATGATGGTGGGACAAAAGGAAAGTAAAAGGAAATAGAGGAAAGAACCAGGAGGCAAAGGACATTTATAGAGGCCTAAATACAGGCATGTACATACATAAAAATATATAATGAGGGGAATAGAACTATGTACTCATATCTATATGTTAAGAATTAAGGTTGCAGATGGACGTTGGCCCTCAACTCAAGTACTCCCTTAACACAAGAACACTTTGTTCTAACAATCCGACATTCTGTGATGCTGACATCCCTGACATGATCACTGAAAACAAAATGGGTGCATAAGCAAATGTGGTGAAGAAAGCTGATGGTACCCGGCTATCCAAAGATATAGTGTCTGGGATCTTAAAGACTTGAAGATAAACAAGCAACCATCTAGCTCAGAAGCAACAAAGTCCACATGGAACAAGCACAGCAGCCTGTGTGATCATAAGGTGAAAATGGGATCAGGTATCAGGCATCTAAGACCCAGAGCAAAATCATACCCAAGGTGAATGGGGGGTGGGGGCATGGAGTGGAGACCCAATGCCCATCTATAGACAATTGGACAACCCCTCACAGAGAGGTCACAGGGAAGAGATGAACCAGTCAGGGTGCAGTATAGCACTGATGAAACACACAACTTTCCTCTACTTATTTGGGGCTTCTTTCACCCCACTATCATGACCTCAATTCTACCTTACAAACTGGATTAGACCAGAGCATGCGCACTGCTACAGATAAGAGCCTGCAACACAGAGAATCCAGGATAGATAAACCCCTCGGGGCCAACAAGGACAGTAGAGATAACAGGAGGATTAGGGGATGGTGTGGGAAGAAATGGGGATTGATCACAAGGATCAACCTATAACCCCTCTCAGGAGGACAAATAATGGAAAAGTGGGTGAGGGGTGATGGAAGACAATGTAATATATGGAAATAATAATCTATAACTTCTCAGTGATCGTGAGTGAGGGCAGTCGGGGGAGGGAGGGGGAAGAAATGGGGAGCTAATATCAGGGGCTCAAGTGGGAAGATAATGCTTTGAAAATGAGAATGGTGGCATATGTGCAAATGTGCTTGACACACGGGATGAATGTATGTATTGTGATGAGATATAAGAGCCCCCCCAAAAAAAGTATTTTTTTAAAAGTTGCACATTGTGCTAGTCTGTGCTCATGTGGGTATGCTGGATATGATGCAAACCAGAAATCATCCCCAACACACACTCACACACACACACACACACACACACATGGCAGATGCCTCACAAAAGTCTTAAATGCAACTGTTGAGCAATGACTGACTGGACAATATGAAGTTGTGAGACTGAGTTATTCCAATAATTAGGAGTAAAAAAAGATCACATTTGTTCCTAATAGTCTGTTTCACTCACAGCATGCCCCAGGCGATATACCGCCAAGCATGGTCAGAGAAGGGTCTACAACCTACTAATCTCTGACTGAACCGAGAAAGTACGTAAACGCTCTCAGCAATGATTGCTGTCTTGACGCGGCACACATTACTCAGCTCTAAATGAAGGAAAGCTAACTTGCTAAGGGGCTAAAGAACCATCTCTGAACAATAAATGGCTTCTGATTGCATCATGGGATCTTTGGATAACAAGGCTAAAGTAAAAATAGAGTAATTAATAATTTACCATACACCCAGTGTAGGAATTTAAGTTCTAAAGCTCTTAAGCAAAAGCAGGAGTAATTCTTCACAGCTTTGGATATCAATAATTTCTTGGATTGGACACCCAATCCCCAAGTAGCTAAAGAAAACAGATGTCAATCTATATGAACTTTTATGGTGCAAATGAAACCACCAAGAAAGTAAAAAGATGATCTGAGATTGGAGAAAATATGAATAAGTCATATGTGAGATAAAATACTTGTATTCACAATAAAATGGAGCCTAAACAGCATTTGAGGAAGAATTCCACTATCTTTTACTTTTCCATGAATGTTTTAATTTTACTTTGCCATGAATGTTTTGAAATGTCCTGCATATAAATTTTAATTGGATGGAGTAGTGGTTATGTGCTGGGCTGCTAACCAGAAGGTCAGCAGTTTGCAAACCACCAGCCACTCTGGGGGAGAAAGATCAAGCTTTCCACTTATATGGAGAGTTAGTCTTGGAACCCCCAGAGGCAGGGCTATCCTGTCCTATAGCTTTCCTATGAAGCAGAACCCACTTGATGGCAAGGAGTATGACTTTTGGGTTTTGTATTCAGGTTATAGGTGGTGCAAAGCATTTACTCTTCACTGGCAACATAAAGTTTGGTAGTTCAAACTCACCAAGCAGAACTGAAGAAGGAAGGATTTTGTGACCTCCTTTCTGCGGTAAAATCAGAGCCAGGCGTGGGATAAAATCCAACAGCAACTGGAAAGTGACATAGAATATTTAGGGTGTAATACATTTATGTTGATTAGGGAGGAACAATTTGGAAAGGGAATAATCAATGTCACCTAATAGTAAATGTTGAATTAGTAAATATTCTGAAAAAATATGTTTCTTCAACAACAAACAAGTAAATAACAGTTATAGCCAAGAAACCCCTATGGAGTAGTTCTACTTTGTAACTCATGGAGTTATGAGTTAATATTGACTAGATTGCAAACAACTACGTACAAGAAATCTTTTTATGTTTATTATTCATTTGAAGTCTGTGTATATTCAATTACTTGTGTAAGAAGATGTGTGGGGGTGGCATCTGACCACTTACTGTGATAACACAAGGAAGTGTGAAAAATCCTCCCAGCATTAGTGGGAAGACAACATAATTCTATGATGCTGAGGTCAATCATGCTTCTACCCTCCAACCTTCCTTAACAATTTGGCTAGCCATTCCTTCTACAGCACTCTCTGGGTTCAATTCTCAGCTGGGTTCAATAAACAATGGCAAAAGCCACAGAACTCTTAGACCGCATGATTATGGGGTTTATTATGGAGGTTAACAGGTCACAAGTTAGCATCAGACAGGTGCCAAACAGAGATTTTCCAGTCAGTAAAACCTCTCAAAGCTATGCCCATAGGCCCATAGGACAGCATGAATGCTTGCCCTTTTTTCTTTTCTAGGATGTTACAAAGCTCTTTCATGGCAGCAAAATACCCAAAGGGCAATCTTAGTGTAAAGTACTCATCTCTCACTCCTTCAATCAGCACATCTAGTTTCTCTAGTAAGTACCTGTTCCTCCCTCCACAACAATCCCAAAGTCACAGCTTTACGTGCTTCATGGAAATGGATGCACGCTTCTCTGTTGCATGCTCTGTCTCTTTGTTCCCCTGCTGATACCCCCTGCTGCTTCGCTGGTGCCACTGATTTCTGTCACTCAGTCAAGGAAGTTCAATTCACAGGAATCTCAGCACCCAAGTAGCATGTCCCACTCCTGGATTTTGTCTTTATTGATGTTAGGGAGATGTTCCCTTCTACTTCTGGTTTACTGTGTACTCATCAGGATGGCAAAACTGAGCAATCCCAACATTGTCGTTCCAATTATTTACCATTACAATTACAAGGGGAAATGTGTATTGTAGAGAAAATGTTTCAATGATTTTCAAGAGATGCAAAAAAAAAATACCCCAAACAAACTGCAATTATTTATAGTTAATTTTGCATGATAAACTATTATTTTGAATGTAGAAATGGTTCAACTTGGGGCTGAACATGCATTCTGGTTATTTAGTGAAGTTACACAGACTCCTGCACTCATATGCATTTCTGGCGGACATCCTATGCTAGATTTCAGCAGACTACATTTTTAACAAAAACTGGTAGACCATTGGAATATAGTGGTAAATAAAGAGTCACACTGACCCAGGCTGAAAAGAACTTTTGCAAACTTGAGTCATTGCAGTGGTAAGACTGGGTCTGGAGTCATGATTTCTGAAAAAGTACATATTTCAGGAGAGGATTTTGTTTTCAATAGTAAGAAGCAATATGTGAGCTCAGTCATCTGTTGAGTAAGTCCAAGATTCACTAATTATTTACCTCTTAAAATGTTGGGAACACGGGATTACAGTTCTGAAATTGTAATAGGAAAAGGTGATAGATATGAGCCTTGTTCTAAAATACACGTTTTCTAATGTTTTATATGAAAAAGGAAGCTGACAATTATGTACCAAAGTATTCCAGATGAGCACATTTTCCAAATATTTAAAATAGAGGTAAAAATATTAATTCTTATACAAACAGGGAAAGGAGAAGCTTTCTACATATAATAAGAATGCCAGAAATTACAAAGGAAAATGAAAAGTAGACATTTATAAATATATAGAAAATTACAGGGAATTTTGATTAAGTCATACAAACTATGTTAAAATGGCGGGATATGTAAAATGTTATATATGTATACCTATTCAGTCATCGCTGGTTATGTATAAGCATTGTATTAGTTATCTAGTACTTCTGGAAGAGAAACACCACAGGTGGAAGGCTTTAAAAACAGAAATTCACCTTCACATATTTTAGGTGGCTGAAAATCTGAATTAAGAACAACGACTCTAGAGGAAGGATTTGCTTCCTCTTGCCAGATCTGGGGGAAAGTCTTTGTTTCTTCTCCGGAGCAATCGTCATATGACTAACACATCTTCCACTGTCTCAAGTTATTTTTTGCTTATCTAATCTCTTGAGATGAATTGGAATCCCAGAATACTATATTGTGTTCACGTGAAACCTGTATGTGGGTCAAGAGGCGCAAAAAACCCACATTCACAAATGGGATTACAAATTCAGGTATTCAATGCCCACTCAAGTGTTTATTCTGATTCTACGAGCCCTGATTGGACAGGTAGACCCCTTCTCCTTAGGGTTCCTGAGACTATAAATCTTGATGGGAGCAGAGAGCTTCATCTTTCTTCCATAACAGGCTGTTGGGCTTAACCATCAAATTTGTGCTTAGCATCTCACTGCTTAACTCACTGCACAGTTAGGGGTTAGGATCAAGGACATATACTTGGAAGGGGCCCAATTTAATCCATAACAATATGTACAACTTTGAAAGTTAAATTGGTACATTGGGATTTGTCTAAAAGTTTATGCCACAGCTTTGTATTTCAGAATGACATGGAATTTTGTAAGTTTCTGCTTTTAATAAGGTTTACTGCAGGGTGCATTTGTGTGCACGTGTGAAAATAGAAAGCTTATGGGTAACCTTTGCAAGATTATATTAATTTATTCCCACAGGTTCTATATATAAAACTCACAGAGACCTGAGAATATTCTAAATCAAATTGTTCATATAATTTTGCATAATGTATTGAAAGATGAAACAAATTTAGATAATATGAAGAGGAATGGTAAGACTATTCTGGAGGATTAACTATATCAACAAAGGTACAGAGGCATGGCATATTGAAGACTGTAAAATTGGCGCTTTTACTAGAAAGTTCTACAGAGTCTAAGAAGGAAATTGCGGATAAATAATGTATGACTCAAATATGAATAGTCATTGTAATAAATTGCCTATTGCTATGCCTGAGTAGATGATAATAGCACTGAAGACTCAAGTAGAATATTTAATTTGCCTCCTTAATTTCAAGGGGCAAAAATATTTTAATAATCAAGTCTCAGAGAATATACATAACTTGGATGCTACTATCCAAATAAAAAATATGTATTACTGTAAGGATTTAAAGGACTATATAATTACCCTACTCTTTGAGCCAATCAGACATCTCTTGTTACTAATGAAGCATATTATTCTTTTGAGGGCTGCATTTCTCCTTCAACATTGCCTCTGTTACTTTCATGGAAAATAGACATGTCTGATAGGCCTAGAATGCACCATGGACTAGATAAGTCAAGTGCTATTGATTTTCATCCTATGCCAGATGACGTTTTGAAAATTGACTTTGGATATATATAAACACAGAATTACCACACTACCCAGTATCTAATTATTTCACCTCTGTTTCTTGGTATTCACTTTTACTACTTTATTTCCTATTTCCTCAAGGATATCTTGGAAGAAGAAAAATGGGGAGGAGCCAATAAAAGTGCTGTTGGTGTTGGTCTGGGTCAGACTCACAGTGACCCTACACACAACAGAACAAAAATTTCTTTAGCCCCCATTCCAACCTTAAAATTGTTGTGTTTCAACTCATTCTTGCAATCAGAGTGCCAGTCCATCTCCTTGAGGGCCTCCCTCTGCTTTGCTGACTGTCTCTGTTAACAGGCAGGACGTCCTTTTCTGGAGACTGCTCTCTTCTTACAACAGGTTCAAAATATGTGATATGAATGCTTGCCCTCTTTGTGTCTAAGGTTATTTCTGACTGCCTTCTAAACCTATTTGTTTATTCTTGTGGCAGTTCACAGGACTGCAAATGTTCTTCACCAACATCCTCATCTGAATTCATGGATTCTTCTGAGGTTTTCTCTATCCCTTGTGTAGCTTTCACATATGAAGAAAATGCATGAAATTTAAAAATTAAAAGCAGTTATTTTAAGGTGGTTATTAGCATAGATGAACACTTTTCACAAGAGTGAGGAAAATATAAAAACAGAAATTTATTTATCAGAAAATTATCTTTTTATCTAAAGAAGCACATTTCTTTCTATTTACCCCCTCAATCATTCCAACTTTTCCATAACCCAAGGGATTATGTTCAATTTGATGGAATGAGTTTTCACTGATAGTAACTAGATGCTGCGTGTGCTCTTAGGCTTGTTTCATTTACATTACAATGTCATTGTATATTATATATACATACAAAAAATTCTTCTTCTTCTTTTAAAAGAGAAATATTCACTTTGTTCTCCTAACTGGCAAATAGGACCAAAACCAAAACATGTTTATATTAGCCTCAGGTGCCTTAACTCAAGGCTCTACCCTTTTAGAGAAAGAGTCATGGTCCAAGCTATGACTTGGAGATCTTGCCATTAGAGTACACAATTCAACAACTGTGAGACAAAGGAACAGATACAGATTTTCTTTCTTTCCTTTTATTTTAATATTCTAATTCTCCACAGAGTCTCTGTGAACAAACCTATTAATACTTTATATCTATTTCATTGGTCAGAATTTAACCAAAATGTAGTACCTATCTTAAATTTATAAAGAAAATATAAGCTTTATTCAAATGGAAAATGTTGCTCTTTCTCTGTGATTTTGTGTGTGTGTGTATATATATTTCTGTATATAAACAGAAGATATGGGTGTTAGAGCAAAGTGGGGAGAAGAAATTAGATGGTGCCTGGCTATCAGATAGAATAGCATCTGGGGTCTTACGTTTGTCTAAAAAGCTTTAAAGCTTTCCAAACAAGCAGCCATCTAAGTGAGATACCAGCAAAGTATACATGAAGGAAGCACACCAACAGCTGTGATCTCAAGAGTGTAAGTTATGTAATCCAAATATGAAGGAGGGAATGGTGCCAGAGCTTAAATTGTGAGATTCTAGTATGCAGAAGGTTATCGATGACAGAGGAAGCCTAAAACAGAGTTGCATGATACACACGGTACATGCCTCTGGAGATTTCGTTCTAACAATAATTAAAGGATGGGAATAAACTGTTTTTCAGACAAAGAGCTTTGAGAGGTGATTATAGTAGATTAAAATGATAAATCTGACATAAACGGTTAACACTTTGATACTAGATCTCCCTCTGATACACTTTAGGCTTAGATAAATGAACCTACAGAGACAGCAACTAGAATGATGGCTCATGGGGGTATGGTGGGGAAGGGAGGAGTTTCAAGGGCAACTGATATCAAAAAATTCAAGAAAGAAAAAAAATTCTGAAACTAATTTGGTAGCAAGTATACAGTACTGCTTCATATGATTGAACTATAGAATCATATGATGTCTGGATTAGCTCCTAATAAAATGGTTTTGGAAATAAATAAATGAAATGCTTGATCACTAAATAATTTTTTAAATTGTGATTTGACAAATAATATTGAATATACTAGATATTTCCAGAAAAATAATAATAATAGAGGAAGAATAGAAAACTCTTTTTTAAAGTTTTTTTAAAGTTCTTTTTTAAAGAACTAAGAAGCTTCATCTTAGTTACTTTGGACACTTCATCACATCATGATAGACCAATTGCTAGCGAAAAACATCAGTTTTGGAAAAGAAGATGATTAGTGAAAAAGGAGATCCACGATGAGATGGATCGATGCAGTTAGTGCCATAATGAACTCAATCATAATCATCATGTTAAGCACAGCACAGGCCTGGGCACAACTTCCTTCTGTTGTTTATGAAGGTATGTGAGGCAGAACCCAAAGGACTCCTGCTGGTAACGTGGTTATGCATGGTTGTGATCAGCATGGTTGGCAGTTTGAAACCACAAGCAATTCCATGGAACGAGAGAAAGCTTCCTTTCTTTTCTTTTTTTAAATCATTTTATTGGGGCTCGTACTACAACTCTTATCACAATCCATCCATCCATGCATTGTGTCAAGCACATCTGTACATATGTTGTCATCACCATTCTCAAAACATTTGCTTTCAACTTGAGCCCTTGGTATCAACTCCTCATTTCCCCCCTCCCTCCCCGCTTCTCCCTCCTCCCTGAACCCTTGATAATTTATAAATTATTATTATTTTGTCATATCTTACATCATCCAACGTCTCCTTCACCCACTTCTCTGCTGTCCGCCCCCCAGGGAGGAGGTTATATGTAGATTCTTGTAATCGGTTCCCCCTTTCTCCCTCACCTTCCCTATTTCTACTCCTATACGCAGTTACAGTCTCTGAAAACCACAAGGGGTCACTATAAGTCTACATTGGCTCGTTGGCAGTGAAATTAGTTTTTTGGTTTTGACCCAGAGCCAATTTGATGGTATTAAACTATAACAAATAAATGACTGGTACATGAGTTGTAAACAGACTGATGAGCTTATGAAGATGTCCACCTTCTAATCCTCAAAATTTAGAACTTTGTTATTGTACATGGTAAAAGAGATTTTGCAAATGTGGCTAAATTATGGACTTGCAAGAGAAAAAACCCCATGAATTATCCAGGTGTGTTTATTGTAATACAGATGTCCTCATAAGAAGGAGTCATGAATCATTCAGAGGGAAAAGGTATTTGAAGAGAAGCTTCTGACGTTGAAGAAGGGGCCATGAGCCCAGGCATGTAGGTGACTTCTGAAGCTGGCAAAGAAAACTTGTTCTCCCCTAGAATGTTGAGGGGAAGAAACACTTGCTGATGAAGATCAAGGATTGAAGCCTTCAGTATAGATTACAATTCAATGTAAAGAACACCCAAATCCTTACAACTGTACTAATGGGTAACATCACGATAAATGGAGAAAATGTGAAGTTGTCCAGGATTTTGTCTTACGTGGTTTCACCAATAATGCTCATGGAAGCAGCAGTCAAGAGATCATGAGATCTACTGCACAAGACCTTTTTTAGAGTATTAAACAGTATTGTTACTCTGAGGGCTAAGGTGCACCTGGCCCAAGCCCTGGTATTTCCCTTTGCCTCATATGCATGTGAAAGTTGTGCTTTGAATAAGAGGGTTAAAGAGCAGATGCATTTGAAATGTGGTTTCAGAAGAAGATCAAAAGTACCATAGACTGCTAAAAGAACAAGACAATTTGTCTTGGAAGAAGTCTGGCCAGAGTGCTCCTTAAAGGAAAGGATAGCAATACTTCATCTTACATACTTTGGACATATTGTCAGAGATCAATCCTTGGAGAAGAACCTCAAGCTTGATAAATTGGAGGGGCAGGGAAAAACGGAAGACCCTCAGTGAGATAGATTGACACCAGGGCTGCAACCAGGAGCTCAGGCATAGGCACCATTGGAAAGATGGTGGAGGGCCAGTCCCTGTTTTGTTACGGTTGTTTCCTGGTTCACTAGGAAGTGACTTGATGAAACCTAACAGCAACAACAAAACTTACAGAAGGAATAATCGCCCCCCCCCCCCATAACCCCTTGATGTGAGCCACAGGAAACCTTAAAACTGTCAGATAATACATTTGTGCTGTTTATCCTACTAGCGTTGTGATACTTTGTTACAATATAAACGGAACAATGACAAACTATGTATCAGGAAACAAAGTTAAAACATTACTTAGGTTTGCAAATTCAAGGTTGCTGCTTTGTTTTCTGATATGTACTTAAGTGTACTCTTGAACAATCATCCAGTAATTTTACTAGGATGAGCAGGATTATTGAATTTGACATTAAATACATTTCAGTAGCTCCTTTCACAGTTTAAAGAGTATTTTTGAGTAAGTTTGCCCAGTACTATAAGTCTTTTGTTTTCTTGCCTGTTGCTCCAACAACACTGATTGTGGATCTGAGCAAAATAAACCCTTGACAACTTCGCACTACCCCATTTATTCTGGTGTTATTTATTTTTCCAGTTGTGGGATTTATTGTTTCTTTACACTGAGATTTAATCCATGTTATTATTGTTGTTAGGCGTCATGGAGTTGGTTCTGGCAACATGAAAAATGCACCCCCACCACCCCAAGTCTTATACCATCTTCACAATTGTTCTTATGTTGGAGTCCATTGTGAATCCACCTCTTCACGGGCTTTTTTTCTCTGACCCTACACTCTAGCAAGCAAGATATCCCTCTCAAGGGACGGGTCTCTCTTGATAAAAAAAAAAAATTCAAAAATATACGAGATGAGGTCTTGCCTCTATGGAGCTTACCGATTGTATTTCTTCAAACACAGATTGTTTGTTCCTTTGTAAACCCATAGAATGTTAAATATTCCTCAAGAATGCATTATTTCAAATGAATTGATTTTTCTTAAGTTTTCCTTATTTTCACATGCATATAATGTGGTTGAAAATACCATGGCTTGGGTTAGGTGAGCCTTAATCCTCAAAGTAACATCTTACATTTTCAACCCTTTAAGGAGGTCTTGTGCGGAAGATGAACCTATTGTCATGAACACTTTTATCTCCTGACTGCTGCTTCTGTGAGCAGTGATAGTGGATCCAAGTAAGATGAAATAATGGACAATTACAAACTTTATTGTGTTTATCATGAGGTTACCTACAGGTCCAGTTGTGAGCATTTGGGCTTTCTTTACATTGGGTCACAATGTCTACTGAAGGCTGCAATCTGTGACCATCATAAACAAGATTTTCAATCCTCCTTACTTTCAGTGAGGAGTCCTGATGATGCTACACATTGGGCTGCCGCATTTAGCTGTGAACTGCAAGGTTCCCAGTTTGAGACCACCAACCACACTGCAGGAGAATGATGAGTTCACTATTTTTACAAAGAGTAACAGACTCATAAACTCACAGTGCTAGTTCTCCACTGTCCTGTAGGATCACTATGAGTCTACATAGACTCAAAGTTTAGAGTTTTCAGGTTAAGCAAGCAAGGTTATGTCATCTGCATATCCCAGCTTATTAATAAATCTTCCTCAAATCCTGATGCCACGTTACTTTTCATATGAGCCAGGTTTTCTGATTGCTCAGCAGCTAGAATGAGTAAATGTGGCGTGAGAATACAACCCCGAAGCACTCCCAATAAAACAGCTTCTTGAATCTTTTACAGGCACCACAAAAACACAATGAAGTGGTCTGGAATTCACATTCTTTTTAAGGATGCTCACAGTTTTTTGTGATCTACACAACTTAATGCTTTTGCGTAATGAACTAAACACAAGTAAACATCTTTCTAGCATTCTCTGGTTCAGCAAAGGTCAATTTGATAACAGCAATGATATCCCTGGTGCACATACTCTTCTGATTCCACCTGAACTTCTTGCAGATCAATTTGACTGAATTTTTTGGTAGAATCCTTCAATTCCTTCATCATTAGCTTTAGTGGTCCATGCAACAATTTGAATAATAACTGTATTGATTGGATCTCCTTGTATGTGGATACTCATTATCCTATCATGAATAACATTGTACTTCAACCTTGAAATGTCTCTTTTGATGATGAATGCTAAGCCATTTTTCTTGACTGTGTCGTTCCCAGCATAGTGAACCATATTATTTCTTTATTCAAAATAACCAGTACCACATTAGTACTTCTTTATTCGAAATAGCCAGTTCATTTCAGCTAAATAAAGTCTAGAATATCTATCCTTATGCATTCCATTTCAGTTTTACTGACTTTCATTTTCCCTAAATTCATGCTTTGTACATACCATGCTTTAATTATTAATTGGTTTTTGCAGCAGTTTCTTTTTACTTTGAGTAAAGTCCTAGCACCAAATGAAGGTCTCAAAAACTTTACTCCCATAGGCTTTATTCCACCAACGCCATTATGTTCAGCTCTAACCAAAGCTTTCCCTATGATCATCACCAGTAAGTCCTCAATTTCTCTTCACTGTCAGCTAGCCATGTAGTGTTATCTGTATAAGGCAGGTTAATGATTTTTGTTTCCTTGTCAGCATAGAGATGTAATAAATATGGTGAAAGAATACACTCCTGGAACACATCTTTGCTAATTTTAAATCATGCATCATCTTCTGGTTCTGTTTGAAAAAGTTTGTCTATGGTTCCACAAGGACACAATGACATGTCGTGCCATTCCCATTCTTCACAAGGTGATCTATTTTTTTTGTTATGACCCACACAGTCAAATGTCTTTGAAGAGTCAAAGAACACTAATAAACATAGTTTTGTTTTTCTCTACTTGTAGCCTAAGTCCATTTGATATAGCAATTATATCTATCATACATAAATGCTCTTCTGAATGTATCTTGAATTTATGGGTGCTCCCTCTGGATATACTGTGGAAATCATGTTTGAATTATTTTCATCAAGTGTTCTCATGTTTGATATTTATAATGTTGTTTGATGATTTACAAAGTCTGCTTCATCACCTTTCTTAGGAATGGGCACACATATAGAGCTCTCCCAGTTATTTGGCTAAATTTCTTGGAAGAGATTGAGTACTTCCACTTCCATTGCTGTATGAGTTCATTGAAATAAATTAATTTATATTTTTGTCAGTTTCTAGCAAATCATTTTTCACGAATGCCATCAATGCAGTTTGGATTTTAATATCATTAGTTATTGATGATACACTACCTTTTAGACTAGTTGAATAGGCCTCAGTAAGCCTCAGAATCTTTTGTGTCTCACTCTTCGCTTAATGTTTTCTCCACAGATTTCCTGGAGTACTGAACCTCAAATCCTCAAGTTCTCATCAATTCTTTCACCTTGAGAAATGCAACCTATGTTCTCCTTCGATTTTATAGCTTCAGGTTTATGTACATTTAGTTGTCATATTTTACTTCATCCTTTTCAGTTGTTTTTTGAGATTTTAAGTTCAGTTCTTTTATTTCATGTTTTTCTTTCATTTACTTTAACGACTGATCAAAAGCAAGTTTCAAAGACTGCTAACATCCACTTTGGTTTTCTCTTTCTTTTTATTGGCCCTTTGAATCCTCCATGTGTGGGGTTCTTCATGTCACCACAAAACTCACATGCTTTCTGGTCATACGTGTCCAATATGTTAATTCGTTCTTGAAGTGGTCTATAATGCAGGTGGCATATATCCAAGGTCATTGTTTGCCTTTGCTGCCTTGATGTCAGAGCAGGTTATGCGTTGGTGGGTCTCCTAACTGCTATATCAGCAATTGAACGCCATCAGTCATTACTACTTTCTCCTTCTGTAAAGATTTATAATCTCAGAAACCCACCGGGACAATTGCACTTTGTCCTATAAGTCACTAGTATTTGTAATCAGTTGCAGAGCATGCCGTTTGGGGCTCTTTTGTACACTCTAGTGATGCAATGGGTTACACACTGACCTGCTATCCAAAGGTCAACAATTCAAATCAACAATGCTCGGCACAAGAAAGATGAGAGTGAATACTCCTGTAAAGATTTTAAGTCTTGGAACTAAAAGTGGAAGTTCCAGCCTGTCTTGCAAGGTTTTTATGCTCAGAATTGACTCAATGGCTGTGAATAGGGACTTGTTTTCATTTTCTTCAGCTGCAACCTTACTTGTGTATAAGCAATTGATTGTGTGTTCTGCAGTTGACTCCTGGTCTTATTTTGCTGATAATATTGAGGTTCTCTATTATTTCTTACCATAAAATAGTCAATTTTATTCCTGTGTATTTCATCTGACACAGGTCCATGTGTACAGTCATCGTATAAGTTGTAGAAAAAATATATTTGCAATGAGTAAATAATTGGTTTTCAAGACTTCTATTATACAATCTCCAGTAGTTTCTATTATCAAGCCCAAATTTTTCAACTACCAATCCTTTTTATTTGCTTTCAACACACACAGGCTAATCAATAAAATTATTAATGCATCTGGATTTCATGTTTGATCAATTTAAAATTCAATAAATTGGTATAATTCTATAATTTCTTCATTACTGTCTTTAGTGTTTGGGATGTAAATTTTAATCATAGATACAGGATAATATTTCATTATACATAGCATTGTACTTCAAGATAGGTATCTAAATGTCCTTTTCATGATGGAAAAAGTACCATTTATCTTCAATTTGTCATTTCTGTCACGGTGAACCATGTGATTCATTCAAAATGGCCAATATTAGCTCATTTCAGCTTACTAATGTCTAGGATATCGATCTTTATTTGTTCCAATTAATTTTGGATATCTTCCAATTTTAGCAGGTTCATACTTAGTACATTCCATGCTTTAATTACTAATGAATATTTCAGTGATTCCTTCTCATTTTGAGTTATAACTCATCAGCAAATAACGATCCCAAATGGTCTCCTTCTTTTGAATTACTGAACTTGACTGAACTTCGAATTATTGGATTTGACTAAACTTTGAGAAGACAACTCTTCCTGTCAAATTTCAAAGTCTTCTAACCTGAGGGTTTCATTTACAAGCGTTTTATCATACAATCCTCTACTTCTACTGATAAGGTGTTCATTAGCTAATCCCTCAGAACTGGGCTGTTTTCCCTAGTCTGTATTTGTCTAGAAGCTCCACTGAAGGTTTCCCACACGAGTAACCCTGTTGGTATTGATACACCAGTACAGGTTCTAGCAACACCTCAACTTACAGGTCTCCACAGTATAAGAAACTGACAAATGAATGGTGAGTCTACAACTGTATTTATATGAAAGCAGATTTCCAAATATATTAAAAATATTTCCTTATATGCACACTTTAAAAAATACTGTACCCTTACATGCAACGATTCATTTTTGTTAGAGTCTACATTCATATATCCTCAATATTAAACTAGTGGTAAAATAATGTATCAATACACTCTAAGTTAATCTTTCCTACCTTAAAAAAAGGAAAGAATATCAATGATCAAAGGACTTCCTTGAAATTAAACCTAGTTCAATACAATTTCATAATGTGTTTTATCTCATTAAAAAACAAGATTGTTGTTCTTAAAATAGGAAATGCCATTTGAACACATTAATTAAGAATGATGAATCTAATTGTCAGAGAGAAAACAATTAAGAGGCAATCTAAACATAAACATTTTCATCAGTAAATGAGTATTTTGAAAACCATTAGGTTAACTATTTATACATATGACTAGAAAAGTATTTTAATTGGAAAATATGGCATAAACACATTTTTTTATTTTCATTAAATGATTACATTATTTAAATTATAATATATAAAGTACATTATAGTATACTTATACTATATTTTAAATCAATGCAATTATAATGAACTGAAATATATTTTATTTGAACTTTATGTAGAAAGATTTGAGAGAGAAAATTTTAATATTCCTAGACATTCTGATTTTCTGAGTTTTCATATTAATAAATGTTACAGTTGCTACTGGGTGTAAGGTTCAATTATTTTATTTTATCCACAATTCAGAAATCATAGGAGTATATGTTTGTGGGTGCATGTATCTGTATGCACATGCATATATGTGTGTGATTAACCAATAAAATAAACAAATGAAAAAAATTCATTCAACAGGCCTGAAAAACTCCAGCTTAAAAAAAAAACATGAAATTTTCCATTCTTATCTGATCAATTATTATATAGAAAGTTGGATAAGTGACAGAAAATGTGTTTATAAAATTGTAATAATAGTCACAAATAATCATTTTCCCTTATTATTTTTGTACTGTTAATGTTCAAAGTTTGAACGCACTTCACTATTCTTCCTTGCTTTACGTTAAAACAGATGTCATAATGAGAGACAAGAATGGGTATTATATAATACTCAAGGGATCGATAGACCAGAAATACACAACCATAATAAATGTGCTCACTGAAAGACTTTCTAAATTCATCAACCAAATCCTCAAACAGATGAAAAGAGAGATCACCAGATCAACAATAATAGTAGGAGACTTCAATACACCACTTTCAAGGAAAGACAAATTAACAGGTAAGAAACTCAATAAAATGAAACTGAAGAACTGAATAACACAATCAAACAACTCAACCTCCTAGATATGTACAGAGTTCTCTGACCACCACCACCACCAAAAAAAAAACAAAATACACATTCTTATCCAACGCACATGGCTAATAGTCTAAAAGAGACCATATGCTGGGCTACCGAGCAAACCTTAACAAACTGGAACATAGAAATCATTCAAAACATCTTTTCAAACCACAGTGATATAAAACTTTAAATCAACAATAGAAAGAATTTAAAAAAATGAACATTTGGAGTCTTAACAACATGCTATTCAAAGAAAGAAAACAAAACAAAACTAGGGTACAAGGCCAAATAAGAGATGATATTAGGAAGTTCCTAGGAACAAATCAGAATGATAACACAACACACAAAAACTTAGGGGGCACAGTAAAAGTAGTGCACACATAAAAAAAGGGAGACTATCATGTTCAACACCTTAACACAACACCTCCAAGATCAGAACAGCTCCAACAGTATAAACCTCTACAGATATATATATGTGAAATAATATAAATTAGAGCAGAAATAAATGAACTGGAAAACAGAAGAACAATGGAAAAAATTAAAAAGCAAGATGTTGTTCCTTGAAAGGATCAACAAAACTGATAAACCATTTGTAAAATTAACAAAGGCAAAGGAAGAGCAGTTTGAACTTCAATTCCCAAACTCATTATATGAAGTCTGCATAGCCCTGATACCAAAGACCACACAAAGGTAGAAAACTACAGATCAGTGGCTCACATGAACATAGAAGCACAAATTCTTAACAAAATATTGGCCAATAGAATCCAACAACATACCCAAAAAATAAAACATCATGAACAAGTGGGAGTCATACTAGGGATGCAAGGATGATTCAACATTTGAAAAATAATGTAATCAACAACATAAACAAGACAAATGAAAAGAACTATATGATCATATCAATTGATGAAGAAAAAGCATTTGATAACATCCAACACCAATTCATAAACTAGCACTTAATAATATTGGAATAGAAAGGAAATTCCTTAACACAATAAAGGCTACATAAAAAAAAAAAATAGCAAATACTACACTCAATGGTAAAAGCAGAAAACATTTTCACTGAATAAGAAAACCTGACAAGGAAGTTCTTTATTGACACCTTTATTCAAAATTGTCCTGGAAGTCCTATCCAGAACCATAAGACAACAGCAAGAAATTTAGGGAGATTAATGGACAAAGAAGAATGAACCTTTTGTTATTTGCAGGTGATATGATTTTATATAAACAGAATCCTAGGAATCCACAGTAGGTTGTTGGAAACAATTGAGGTATTTAGTAGAGTAGCAGGTTACAAGATTAACAAGCAGAAATCAATTGGATCCCTATGCACTAGAGATGAGAATTCTGTAAAAGACAAAAAGAAAACAATACCATTCACAATAGCCACACAAATGTCAAAATAACTGGAAAAAATATAACCAAAGAAACAAAAGACCTACACAAAGAAAATGATAGAACATTAATACAAGAAAGCAAAAGAGACTTACACAAATGGAAGACTAGCCCATGATCATGGGTAGGAAGACGCAATATTATGGAAATGTCAATACTACCAAAAGCAATCTACAAATTCAATGCAATCATGATCCAGATACCAACACCATTCTTTAAAGAAATAGAAATGTGAATTACCAAATTCATATAGAGAGGGAAGAAACCCCAGTATAAGAAGAGAATTTCTGAAAGTAGATGATCTTGCACTACCTGACCACAAAACTTATTACACAGCCACAAGTTGTCAAAACAGCCTGGTACTGGTAAAATGATAGATATATAAACAAGTGGGGCATGACAGAAAATCCAGAAATAAACACATCCACATACAAACAACTGATTTTCAATAAAGGTTCAATAAGCATTAAATGGCCAGGGGATGCCCTCTTCAATAAATGGCTGGAAAAATTGGATATCCATCTGCAAAAGAATGAAACAAGACCCATATCTCACCCCATACACAAAAAAGGAACTCCAGCTAAATCAAAGACTTAAATGCAAACCTTAAAGCTATTAGGATCATCAATGAGAAAACGGGGCAAATCCAAAAGCTCTAGTACAAGACATACATGGGTTACCGTATATAACAAAGGATGCACACATCATGTAAGACAAAATAAATGAATGGGACCTACTAAGAATAAAACATTAGTGGACATAGAAAGATTTAATTTTAATTTCAAATTAAGTAAAATGAGAAGCCACAGATTGGGAAAAGATATTTAACGGAGAACGAACTAATTACTAAACTATACAGGATACTACTAAACTACAACAAAAGAAGACAAATAATCCTCTGATGAGGAGTGAAAGGGAGCTAAAGAGACACCTATATGGGTAGTAAAGCCACGAGGAAAAGCTCTCATTCACTAGCCATCTGGGAAATGCAAGTCAAAACAATGATGAGATATCATCTAACACCCATAACTGTAGCCCAATGTAAAAATACCAAAGAACAACAAATGCTGGCGTGAATGGGGTGGAGAGATTGGAACTCATTCATTGTTGCTGGGTTTGTAAATACATACAGCCACTGTGGAAACGGATGTGGTGATTCCTGAAACAGATGGCAATAAAAACACTCTTAAAATACCATTACTGAGCATATATCCCAAAGAAAGAAGAAACAGATCACGAACACACATATGCTCTCCCAGGCTCATTGCAGAAGAGTTCATAATTGCAAGAAGTTGGAAACAGCATAAATTCCCATTAGTAGAAATTGGATTTAAAAAAAACAACTACGAGAAACAGCTTCGGTATATACACACAATGTAATACTATACATCTCTAAAAAGCCAGCAATGAAACTCCTGATGATATGGGGGAAAACATTATGCAGAGTGAAGTTAGTCAATCACAAAAAGACAAATACTGTATGAATCTACTCGTAGGGACAAGCACCAGGACAGCTCTTGCAGAGCATCCAGTCTGCTGATCAGGGCTGTCAGACAACCTGGCAGAGAGCTCGACTGATGCCAATGAACTACATAACATGCTCTCTAAGTGTAGAACTTGAAGGTCATTTACTGGAGGGATCTTCACATCAGCTGGGATAAAATTATCAAGGGAAGGGGAGGTGATGCTGACCACTTAGGGGCTGCCATGCAAAGCTTTGATGAGGTCCCCCCAGACAGGTAGACATCCCTATCAGAGGGATGAAGGATACTGATGGGAAAGTCAAGTCAGAAGCTGGGAAAGCAGATACATATGGGAGAAGACAAGTACATGTCTGTTGGTAGAAAAAGGGGAAAGGCCAACCACCAAAAAGGCACTAGATGCTGTATTAAAATATATATTATTTCAGCAAACCTGTGATTGACATTGTCAGTGAATATTATTGCAAATTTCCCCTGACAAGCAACTTCCATTTTTTGTGTATATAGCATCCAGCCATGTAAGGATTTATTCTGTACAAGTGAATAATTTAGGTATTGAAATATATAATTAGCCTATATTGGTTCAATATCTCTCATTCAACAATATTTTAAAAAATAGTACCAGTGGCTAATAAATGACAATATTAACAAAAGTTCTTTATGATCCAGGGAGTTGATTATAAGACTCTCTACCATAAATTACAAAGGAGATCTCTAAGGGCAGCCAAAGGCAGATTAAATAAAAGTAGAAACACGAATGAATTTTGGACTTATAGTAAATCATGGCTCTAATTTAAGAACAATTAGTTCTTACATCATGGCCCTACTCAATACTCACTCTCAGGAATGAAACACAGAAGATATGAATGCTATAATAAAGTGTGGTGGAGAAATTAGATGATGCCAGGCTATCAGATAAAATACTGTCTAGAGTTTTAAAAGTTTTTACCCAATCAAGCAGCTGTAGTATTAAATGGAAAATGGCGCGGGGGAGTGGGGGGGCCAGCCCCCACCTGCTGATCGCGGGTTCAGTAATACTACTTCTGGGTTCAGTAATGCACAATTGTACGGTTGAGATATATAAGCATTATATTAAAGTCATCGAGAGCATGAGAGATAATACAATAATACAGTCAGACATATTACATGGTAGCATTGCTCACCTCAGCCCAGCTTGGTGGTCCACGTGGAGAGAGGGGGAAGGGAAGGAGGGCAAGGGAACAAGGGAGAGGGGGAAGAGAGGGGAGTGGCCAGGGAGTAAGCAGCAAGGAGGTCAGAGAGAGATCTATATTGCTGACTCACACCTATATACATTTTGGGAGCAAGCCAGCCCACTAATTATAGGTAGAGACATACATCACAGGGAGGAGCTGCACTATAGGTTACAGAGCAATGAGTGGGTGGTCTAGGGGTTGGTCTCTGGGTCTCCATAGGAACCATTATCAGTAGGGTGAAAACTCCTCCTACAGGAACCTGTCCATTGTCCCCAGAGACAGGGAACAGGCCCACCCCTGTGGTGGGATGAGACAGCAGTCTGGCAACTGATTGCCTTCAGGGGAGGGAATGCCTGGGCATCTGACCTCCCCCCACAAGCAGCCATCTAAGTGAGATGTCAACAAAGTCCACATGGAAGAAGCACACCAACAGTAGTGACCCACAGATTATAAATTATATAATACAAAGTGGAAGGAGGATATAGTATCAGAGTTTAAATTGTGAGATGCTGGTTTTCAGATGGCTATGGACGACAGTGAAAGCCCAAAGCAATTTTGTGAGTCAAACATTGGAAATAAGCCTCCAGTGATTTCCCTCTATCCATAATGCAGGGATGGGGGTGGGGGGTTAACATACAGTGTGCATTGGAGCGATGACTAAAGGACATCAAAATGATAAACCTGACTCGAATGGTTAAAGCCTTACCACTTGATCCCCCTCTGACACAGTTTTGATATGATGTTTCAACTTTCTCTCTCTCTCTTTTCTTTTTCATATTGAGGTTTTTCTCTGATATATTTTGTCACTGTGGGAAGCTCTCTTGAATTTGTCTTATAACTTTTTCTGTTTATCAGTATATGAAATCAAATGCATATGAACCTGCAGAGGCAGTAAGTAGAATAACAGTTCCTGGGGTGGGGAGGGACAGTGGAGAAGAGAGTGTAAAGATGAGTTGATATCAAGGAGTTCAAGAAGGAAGAATATGTTTTGAAATGGATTTGATAGCAATTGTACAATGTTGCTTGGTGTGATGATATGGGATGATATATCTGTATTAGCTCCCAATAAAATGGTTTTGTACAACAACAAAACAAATATCAATAGGAATATATCATCCAGCATGAAAATAAACATGTTGAAAACATAATACTGAGCGGAGGACTTATTAATGAAAGCAGATGCTCTAGAATATTCATTTCACTGTCAACATGATTACTGATATCATGGACTCTTTTATCCTTTTCCAATTTCACATAATCTGATTTTTAGAGTAATGTTTGGTTATGTTAAGTGGACATCTTGGCAACAAAGTCCAATATTTTCAGATTTATTTCCATAGGGCTCATAGATCAATCATCACTTTAAGTCATCAACTTTGTCTGTAACATTAATATCAGTGAAATGGTAATACTTTTTCAATGATGTTTTATACTAATATAGTTATGTTTTATTTACAGTGGCCCCATAGCTTTTACTCCAGTGTAATTTTTAAAACATAATCCTGTATTTCTCCCTTTGGGGTGGCTACATGGAATTTCTCTCTCTCTCTCTCTCTCTCTCTCTCTCTCTCTCTCTCTCTCTA
>NW_022111372.1:6490494-6506967 GCF_000313985.2 Echinops telfairi | reverse complement strand
CCATCTAGCTCAGAAGCAACAAAGCCCACAGAGAAGAAGCACACAAGCCTGTGTGAACATGAGGTGTTGAAGGGATCAGGTAGCAGACACCAAAGAACAAAAACCATCATTGTGTGATCACCTTCCCCATAAATGCTGAAGACGAATGTGTGCATAAGTAAGTGTGGCGAAGAAGGCTGATGGTGCCCGGCTTTCAAGACCTATAGCATCTGGGGACTCAAAGGCTTGAAAGTACACAAGCGACCATCTAGCCCAGAAGCAACAAAGCCCACATGGAAGCAACACACGAACATGTGTGATCATGAAGGGCTGAAGGGACCAGGCTACAAGCACCAAAGCCGGGGGTGGGGGGGTGGGGTGTCATTTCATCGTGAATGAGGGTAATGCATGATGGGGACCCAATGCCCATCTGTAGACAACTGGACATACCTTGCAGATGGGTAGTGGGGAAGAGATGAGTCACTCAAGGTTCGGTGTAGCAACGATGAAATGCACAACCTTCCCCTAGTTCTTAAACACTTCCTCCTCCCATCTACCATGATCCCAATTCTACCTTGCAAACCAGGTTAGACCAGAGGATGCACAGCAGTACAGATGGGAACTGGAAACACAGGGAATCTAGGACAGATGAACCCCTCAGGACCAGCGGTGACAGTGGTGATACTGGGAGGGAAGGGGGGGAAAAGGGGGAATCGATCACAAGGATCTACATATAATCTCCTCTCTGGGGAAAAGGCAATAGAAGGGTGGGTGAAGGGAGACGCCGGGCAGTGTAAGATAAAATATAATAATAATTTTAAATTATTAAGGGTTCACGAGTGAGGTGGGAGTGGGGAGGGAGGGGGAGGGGAAAAAGGAAAATGAGGAGCTAATTCCAGAAACCCAAGCAGAAAGTGAATTTTGAGAATGATGAGGGCAACAAATGTATAAGTGTGCTTTACGCAATTGATGTATGTATGGATTGTGATGAATTGTATGAGCCCCAATAAAATGATCTTTTAAAATAAAAGAAGAAAGGAAATGTACTAAAAATGATGATGATAGCAATTGTACAATTATGCTTGATCTTAAGGAAGTATGGATTGTAATAATATGTCAGAGCTCCTAATAAAAGTTAAAATTTAAAAAAAGAATAAGCTAAAGGTGAGGATGTTATTGATATTATATTTGTTTTTCACTGCATATCAGATAAGTAAAGAAGAAAACAAACTGTTCATAACAAAAATGGAAACATATTACACTAAGATCAGTATGTAAAAATGATATGTGAGTTACTTTCTACTCAGAGTCAGAACAGTGAAGCAGGCTGATAAGGTTAGCTCCCTCTTTCACTAGTGAATATGAAATGATTTCAAATGAACAGAAAATGTCCTGTGACAAGCCAGAAGAAAAACGTTCTGTGTTACTCATTTCTGCCTTAAATTAAACAGATTTTACTCTTGTTGAGAAAGTCTAGTAGCACTGTGGTTCACAGCAAAGCTGCTATATAAAAGCTCAATGATCTGAATGAAGCAAGCTGGAAATCTGCAGGAGAAAGATGTGGTAGTCTGTGCCATAAAGCTTTCAGCTTGGGAAACTCTATGGCATCTTCTACTTTGTCTTATAGTCTGACTGAATCAGGCTCTACTCAACTTCAGTGGGTTTGGTTTGAATGGATAGAGAAGTTGGGTCTCTTTATTGGTTCTCAGCTTTATGCCGATATGTTGCATTCACCTCCTGGAGCACCAGGTTGATATCTGGTCTGGTCCCTCTTTTCCTTTGGAGATATAAACAAGGCTCTCCCCTTGGGTGGGTTAGTGGTCTGAGGGGCCGGCCCTAATTCCAACTGACAGCCTCCCTTACCCTCAGAAACACTTCAGAGGACAGGATGGAAGCTACAGATCAGGGAGAAGGACATGTCTGAGCAGAGCACACAGGAGCAAACGAAGGGAGAGAGAGACAGTGGAGCACATCTTGGCCCACCAAGCCCTGAGGACTATATTCCTGGTCAGAGCAGCCAATGCATAAGGTTGGCCCCACCACAAGACTAGACATTCCTCACTGACCCATAGTGCTACGGTAGACGACACTGGAGATACAGGGCAGGAATTGTGCCCAATCTGACCCCACTACACCGAGGCAAAACACTAAGGGTGTCTAACAGAATAGCAAGGGGAACAGAGCAATGAAGTCCCCAGGGAATACTAAAAGTAGAATTTGGGGCCAGGGCATGGCATTCCTTCAGACTTGACTGGAAAACAGTCCTAAACGTCAACAAACAGTCCTTGAACTAAGTACTGGCTTTTCTTTCTTTTTTCTTTTTCTTTTTTTATTTGTGTCATTGGTTTTGTTGTGGTTGTTTGGCTTTCCTTTGTAGCTTTGTTTTGTTTGTCTTGTTTTTGTACATATTATTATTTCTGCATATCTATCTAGATAAGATAAGTGGGACAAACAATCTGAAGGAGAAAACAATGGGACCCACGGTTCCCTGGGGGGACATGGGAGAGGAGAAGGTAAGGGAAACGAAGTGGGTGTTAACAAACCCAGGCAGAAGGGAACAACAAGTGATCCAAAATGGATGGGGAGGAGGATGTGGGAGGCCTTGTAGGGCTTGATCAAGGGCTATGTAACTAAGAGGAATTACTGAAATCCAAATGAAGGCTGAACATGATAGTGAGGCAAGAGGGAAGTAAAAGGAAATTGAGGATAGAACTAGGAGGCAAAGGGGATTTACAGAGGTCTAAATACAGGCATGTGCAAATGTAAAGATATTTATATATTTTGATGGGGGAATAGATCCATGTACATATATTTATAGTTTTAGTATTAAGGTAGCAGATGGACAATGGGCCAAGTACTCCCTTGAAGTAAGAACACTTTGTTCAATTAAACTAGCATTCCATGATGTTCACCTTCTTTACACGATTTCTGCAGACAAAACAGGTGCATAAGGAAATGTGGTGAAGGAAGCTGATGGTGCCCAACTATCAAAAGATATAATGTTTGGGGTCTTAAAGGCATGAAGATAAACAAGCGGCCAACTAGCTCAGAAGCAAGAAAGCCTACATGGAAGAAGCACACCAGCCTGTATGATCATGAGGTGTCAATGGTATCAGGTATCAGGCATCAAAGACCCTGAACAAAAAAAAGTCATATATTGTGAATACAAAGGAATGCAGAATGGAGAGCAAAAGCCCATCTGTGGGCAACTGGACATCCCCTTACAGAACGGTCGTGGGGAGGAGATAAGCCAGTCAGGGTGCAGTATAGCACCGATGAAACATACAACACCGATGAAACATACAACTTTCCTCTATTTCTTGAATGCTTCCCCCCACCCCCCAATATCATGACCCCAATTCTACTTTTTAAATCCAGCTAGACCAGAGCTTGTACACAGGGATGAATAAGACCTGGAAATACATACAGGGAATCCAGGAGATAAAACCCTCAGGACCAATATTGAGAGTAGCCATACCAGAAGAAGGCAGAGAGAGAAAAGGGGACCAAACAAAATGATCTATATATAAGCCCCTCCCAGGGCGATGGACAACAGAAAAGTGGGTGAAGGAAGACATGAAAAAATAATAATTTATAAATTATCAAAGGTTCATGAGGGAGGGAGGGGGGAAATGTGGAGTTGATACCAAGGGCTCAAGTAGAAAGAAAATGTTTTGAGAATGATGATGGCAACAAATGTACAAATGTGCTTGACACAATGGATGGATGTATGGATTGTGATAAGAGTTATAGTATGAGCCCCCAATAAAGTGATTTAAAAAAAAAAAGATGTTGACATGGTTTTCCATAATCCTTTATTATACAGCAGATAATGCATATGCATCTTAAATTTATTTGTTTAAAAAAAATTATTTCTGCCCTATAAAGTATTATCTTAAAGACATTTTATGATAAACACTTAATGTGATCTACATTTCATTGGCCTATATATCCTGTCACTAAACATCATTTAAACATGGGCAGATCATACATCCTGTCTGAAAAATATTGCCTAATGATAAGGTTTGAAATAATAATATATTTTCTCAGCTGTTTGGGAAAAAGAGAGGTTAAGCAAACAAACAAACAAACATAAAACAACTTTAAAATTTCAGGAATCAGATCCAGGCTTTTTATTAAGGATTTATGAGCAGATGCATAGATTTATGTGATGATTTGAGTTATGCAAGTGATTTTCTACTATATATGCTTTCTAAAATTCTTAAAAATACAACACTAATAAATACTTTAAGATTTTGTTTTCAGCAGATCGAGGCATCGTTTTGCATTTGATTCTCAGAGTTCTAAAGCAATCAATATCAAGTGTGAGCAAGGCTTAAGTGTAAATTATTGCTGGGTTAAAGTATTCATTTATCTAAAAATAAGTTTTTTCGTCTAGTTCAGCTAGAAGCTCACGTTTTCCATCAGTAGCAGGACGCAAAATCAGATTAGTTCTGCGATTTGCTTCCCCTTCTAAAGAAACATTAATCTCTGAAGCTGATTATGCATTTCCCTGTGTTTAGCGCTTGATGTTTTTCTCCGATATGGAGATGAATTCAAGTTCTGTGCCTTGGAAGTCAATTATAGTGATGCATTCACATTCAACAGTTGATTTTCCAGGCGATTAAGAGGCATGTGTTTGGGAGGAAAGTAAATTCTGAATACTGTGCCTTCCTTATAAAACATGTGAAATGCTTAAGCTTTGAGTGGTATCATAGTAAGGTTTTTCAAAAAGACTTGATGTTTTGCCAATATTGATTCAAACTCTCAGTGTCACTGGCGAAAAATAATAAAGTTCTGTGCTGCAAGGACCTGGAAAAAATGTTTGATTGATTCTTCCATTATCCAATGACAGCTATTATAAAGGAGAGAATGAAAATGGCAATTAGATTCTTAGTCTATGGGGGAAACATATACGAGTTTGTGTAAGTCTAAATATGCATTGATAGCACAAAATTCTCATAATTGAATGTCTGACTCTCAAAGATTAGAGTACCACAGTTATTTTCTCATTTTACAACATATAATCTGTAATTTGTTCTTTCAAGTATTTGCTTTTGTAAGGGGAAAACCTGGGTTTAATGTAAGTCATGAGGAGGAAGCATTCTGTAAACTTAATAGAAAAATTATGAAAACAAAATATTAATGATATTTTTATTTAAAAAGAAAGTTTATAAACATAATACTTAAAATATGTTATAAATGTGCTCTGATTCTTCTACTCTACAGGAGTAGAAATCAAATATAAAAATAAAGTACACCACCAATGATGTCTATTTGGAAAAAATATTGGAATGCACATTTATTGAAACTATCCTAACATTCTATTTGGTATATATCAGAATATATATAGCTTTTTACTGATAGGAATTTAGTTTTGAAAATTTTCTAACTAAATCAGAACAAAAAATACAGATCCCTTGCCATTGAGATAATTCATATTCATAGCTGTCGTACAGAACAGAGTAGAACTGGTTTTCCAAATGTGCAATCCTTGAAAAAGCAGACTACCATAGCTTCTCCCACAAAGTGATTGTTTGGTTCAAGCTACTGACCTTTTGTTTAGCAGCGATGCACTTGGCATTTGTTTAAAAAGCAATATGTATATGATATATTTCAATGAAACTGATACATGATCAATTTGATATGAGTTAAGAACAAGGGTATTTTTAATAGCATATTATAAAGTAAGTGACATTGATTAATTTAAAAAACTCACTGATATCAATTCACCGCGGCCTGAATGCACAGGGTGGAAGTGCCGCTGTGAGACTCTGGGACGAAATCTTTGTGGCCATGTAGCTCCTCTGTACCCCGTGGAGCCACTGGCCCTGTGGAACTGCTCCTCCCGGGGTGAGCAGCTTGATATGTGCATTGCTATCCCACCAAGGATCCTGGAGTCAGGTGGGTCTAGATTTTGAAAACACCAAGTTAAATGCGTCCTAATCTATTTTAGGACTTACAGATAAAAGATTAAAAAAAGATCGCTGTTTTATGATCACACATTTGAAAGCATTAATTCACTTATCTTACAAATATATATTTATCAACCAAAATATGGACAACCATTTCAAGGCACTAAATATAAGATGGGCAAATATCTGCTCTCATAAAGATCACAACCTATTATAAAGAGAAATGCAAACTGGAAAGATAAAAAGTTTTAATTCTCTGTTGAGTATAACATGAGTCTGCCCTTCTTCCTGCTCTTTCTATTTTTAAAATAATTACTTTAGATAATTGGTAATGATAATTTCTGTATTTTGCAAAGTAAAACTAAGATAATAACGTAAGGACCTGACAACAACCTCTTTGAAATAGAGCTACAGGTAAATCTTTACCTTTCAGTTTATAGAAGGAGGAGAGAGTGGAGCACATCCTGGCCCACCAGGCCTTGAAGATGATGTTCCTGATTAGAGCAGCCAGTCCACAGAGAGGACCACATGACCGGCCCCACTATGAGACATGACGTCTCTCCCTGACCCATAGCCCTCCAGGGGACAACACTGTAATCTCGTTTTCGATAGAAGAATTTGCTATTAACAAAAAACAAATGCCAAAAGTCTAATATGCGAGAGGGTTGTGTGTTATGCTTTATGCAACTATGTCCCCAACCAGTGACTACTGGACCAGGGCATCAGGATCACCTGGGATCTTGTTATAAATGTATACTCTCAGATCATGGGGTATGGTGACTTATATATTTAGAGTTATATATTGGGCTACTAACCACAAGGCCAATAGTTCAGCCAGTTGTTGCTGAGTGGAAGAATAATTAGGCTTTCTAGTCTAGTAAAGACTTACAGTCTTGGAAATCCACAGGAGCCGTCCTACTCTGTCCTTTATGGCCACGATGAGGCAGAATCAGCTTCATGTACAGTAACATTTTTGTTTGCTTCAATAATAACCTCCTTACTAATTCTCTGAATTTGGTTACTTTTGTTGATTATTACTCTTACTCCAGATACTAACTCAAATATAATTTCTTCATAAATCAATGATCTTGTGTCCTCTGCCTGCGTTTAATTCATGGCAGAGTGAAGCTTTCTGGTTATTAGTTATCAGGGTTTTATCCAGTATTTTATGAGTCTTTCATTGTCAAGTGTTTCCCCACTTGAAGAAATGATTCCAGTATGAATTTAGCCATCTAATCTCACCATAATTCATACCTTGACTTAGAAATAGTAGAAACTCAATAAAGTGCTTCCAGTGAAAAATAAAAATAATTTACAAATATGTTCAATCATGTTTTGTATTTCTGGCTAAGGTGAATGATTAATATGCTTGTATGCTAACAGAAACGTAAGAGCTTTGAGTCCACAGAGATGCACCTCAGACAATCTATTATTGGAAAACCAGCTGATGGTAACCTTGATGTAGCACTGCTTTCCTTTGACACATATGAGGCCACAATGTATCATAATTGACTTGGTGGCAACTGGAATTATTAGGTTAGTCATGCTTACTCATTTGAATTAAAATTACTGTGTATATGCTATATATACATGTGAAAATATTGATCAAAATGGGAAAAATACTACTGAAAGTTGTATTTATTATACCACATTGAAAATAGCATGCAATATAACTAGTACACAGTGTCTATAGTATTAAATTAAAAATGACGCCGAGGGAGGTGGGGGGCCAGACCCCCCACTGCTTGAATTCACTGGTTCAGTAATACTACTTCTCGGTTCAGTAATGCACAATTGTACGGTTGAGATATATAAGCATTATATTAAAGTCATCGAGAGCATGAGAGATAATGCAATAATACAGTCTGACATATTACATGGTAGCATTGCTCACCTCCGCCCTGCTTGGTGGTCCTTGTGGGGGGAACTCGGCTGCCAGAGCAGGAGCAGCCTCCCTCGGGGGAGCTGCCCTCTTGTCCACCGCCCTCATGGGAGCAGCCCCTCCTGAGAAGCAGCCCTCCTTCCTCAGCTGCCCTCTGCCAACCACTCCCAGCCAGCCACCTTCGACCAGCCACCTGCCGAGAACCAGGGAGCCTCCTTATTTATTGCTAACCACGCATCATATTACTTTAGGGGGATACATCACAGCATCATGCATCACAGAGAGAGGCAATACAATTCACAACAACCTGCGTCATAGGGAGGAATTGCAACATAGGCAATACAAGCTATAGGAGGGGGATGACCTAGTCATCTTAGAGTGGTCCCGGGCTTGCCTTTGGGCACTGCTTCAAGGGAACAATAACAGAAAGGAATGGGCCCTATTTGGGGTGAGTCAGACTATACAGTCTGGCCACTCTAGATGGCTGATGTTAAGGAGAATAACCTCTGACCTATTTTCGCTGCCTAAAGAACAGTCATTCTCAAGCTAAGTCTGGCATATATTTTGGGGAGACAACTTAAGAGAAATCCTTCTGTTCCTCACAAGTGTCCTCTTTTGTTTGCTATCCCTTTTAAATATATTTTCTCATCTCATCTTTTTATCTATTACTAATTTTAGTTTGCATTTTTCATGAAAGAGGAAGTGGCTATGCTTCAAAAATCAGTTTCTTTCAAAATCTTTTCTTTCAATTTGTAGCTACTTGTGGGGCCAGCAATAGCTAAAACAAAATTTCCCATAAAAACTAATAATGAATTTCAGTGTGATGGAGAGGAAAGTGAGGAAATTTATGAGTAAGGTTTAGAAGCCAATTTTGAATTGATGTATTAATTTATTATATCTTTTATGGGGGTGGGGGTGGGGGTATGACAGTTACATAATCTATTGTCAACTTGAAGAAGCGGTGGAGGCAATCAGGTTGCAGCTTGATGACCTCATTTGGAGACTTGATGGAGATAAATAGCAAACTGGCAGCCAGACACACTTTCTGCTACACATTACTGTTGACAAGCCACATGGAGCTATGCTGATGGAGCCTGAGCCCTGGAACTGGAGAAACCACATGGAGACCACTGCCAGCACTGAGATGCTTCCACTGCCACTGGATCCACAAGACTTTCCACTCACTGGCCTGTGATCATACTGAGCCATTACATGTGTTGTGTAAGTCTGAAAAGGAATTTATAGACTGGCATAGGACATATGGGCTAATGTCGGACTTATGGACTTGATCTAAACTGGGCTGGGATGTTTTCTTAATATACAGTTGCTCTTTGATATAAAGTTCTCTGTTACACACATGAGTGTCTCTGGATTTTTTTCTCTAGTTAACATGAACTAACACATGATGGTTCTTAATATACAATTACTCTTTATATAAATCTATTTCTTATATACATAGGAGTGTCTATGAATTTGCTTCTCTAGTCAACCCAGACTAACACAGAGGGTTTTATATTCCATTTCTGAGCTTCCATTTTTTGGAATAATATTTGTAAAAGAAAGCAGAAACACATCAATATTTGTTATAAACATAACAGACATTAGAAGTATAAAGTATAAAGATACATAAAAGTTCAGAGTTGTACAAAAAGACTCTATTCTTTGTAGGGTATAAAAGGGCATAATGTCTATATGTGACCTTCAAATTTGAGATATGATTTTTCTATTAAAGTATTGGTCTAATTAATACATCCCTATTGCAATTTTAAACCTGCTATCTCTGGGTTTTTAATAACCTTCATAATTTATGAAAGGAAACAGAAGATAAACCTATATTTGTTTTTAAAAAGAGGTGATGGCAAAAAGTATGACATAACTAGTGTTTTCATTACTTATATTTTTCTGTTAAAAAAAAACTCTCCAAAAATGTGTGAATTAGTGTTTACAAAAAACAAGAAATATTAACATGATGTAAATACTTTTAGACATTATCTACTTTCTCATTCATCAAACCAACAAGAAGTATTTTATAATTTTTCAGATATAATATAACAGTCCCAGCTACCAAGTATTGAGCTTCATCACAAGTAGATACTGGAACCATAATATTGGTCACAGTCTATGCCACAATGACTCATAGCTACAATTGGATTTTTGCTGTGAAAGTCTCAATTTGTTTCGGTTTTCTAAAGGAAAAGACCAAATCGATTTTGAGTAGCAATAGTTTTAGATTGAAGTCTTAACTTGATGCTCTCTAGCGAGAGTTAGATTTAAAGGATGGTTTTTGGTTGTTGGTTGGTTCTCATTTTTTATTTTACTTTGTTTTCTAATTAGTTCTATTTTCCACTCATGCTTAGATGTAGAATTTCCAGGGAAATATGTATGCCATGAGATACCAAGGGATATATCTTGCAAGATGACATTTTACTAGGCTAGTAAAAGGCGAAATTCCCCGAAGATGACAGAAAGCAATGTGTTGTTTCAACAGTTTTGTTACACTTACTTTAAATTACACTTGATGTTTCCCAAATGCATCTTGCCTTCACATATTGGTTTTTTATATCATGATATGTTAACACAATTTCTTCATCTTTTTTACTTTCCTGTCCAATTTATAATTATAAAATATTCCAGGTGCTCATCGGCATATAATACAGTCTATTATTTTCATTATCACAACTCTGTGTTTCCTTCGGTTAAGTTTCATTGGAATGAGAAGATGATTTATAAATATATTTACAAATTTACAGATGATAACTATGCTCTGGGGCTTGATAAAAATATAGAAATAAAAAACAGAAGTTGTGCATTATATATATATATATATATATATATATATATATATATATGAATCAAAAATGTGTTAACAATTAACATTTGAAAAGTGCACATCCAGCTGCCATGAGTAAGTTCACTTGAACGGCGACGGACAACAATGATTTCCAAAGTCAGTTGTGATAAGCACAATTAAAATCATCAAATAATTTATTTGATATTTTCATCGTGCATATTCATTCATTCACTCAATATTTTATTAAAGTCTGATGACTTTAATTTTAATGTATATGATTAAAATAAAAGTAAAATGTGCTGTCATTATAAGATCTAATTATTAATTTCAAACTGTTTCTTGTTAGAGACACTTGAATACTTATTTTAATCATTTAATTGATAATATATTTTCACTTTAAAGTGAAAAATGAATAAAAAATAACAGATCATCTTGAGATTATAAATTATATATATTTGTAATTCTAAATGAAGATGATTATATTATATTTTTCATGAACTTCATTTGTACCCATATGTTTAAAGAGATGATATTTGACATGCCAAATTATAAGACTCAGCAACATTTGACTTAGAAATATATACTGAAGTGAGGCTTGCAAAATAACAGAGCATATATTGAACCATAGCAAATGGTTGCAATGAGTGGTCACAATAGGAATATAAGAAAGAATGACAAACTATATGAATAAGTGTATTTTATTTAGGATATCTATTTTTAAATAAAAATTCACTCCATATTAAAAGAGGCATGCTTGTTATTTACTGTGAGATTCAATATTTCTAGATGTCAGAAATTATCACCTTTTTTTTCACAATTAAAAGCCATCTTCTGTAACATAAGGTAAAATCTTTAAGCTTTCTAACATTCCCCTGGGCTTTCTCCAAAAAGCAATTTCTATCAACTAGCAAGGTAATTAAGGAAACAGGTCACAATGCAAGTAGAAATGCATCCATTTATCAGGATACAAAGTCATATCAATAGTGTTGAATATGAAACTTTGATTTTCGAAGAATGTCATGACAATTGGCAACTGGAGCTCATTTAGGGTATCAGAAATATATATATATATATATATAGTTGTAAATACTGCATGTGAATATGTAGATATTTTAATGATATATATTATTAAAGTTTATTTTTTAAAATATTAATCAAAACAGTTTCTTTTTTCAGAAAAATAATATTGCACTCACAGTGCTTTTAGTAGGGTTTTCCTTTACTCGTGGAGTTCTAATATTTTAGATATTCTTTCCCAGCACATAGCTATCAGATTGTCATTCTGTGGTGGCTTGTGTGTTGCTGTGAGGCTGGACAGTATGTCACTGGTATTTTAAATGCCAACAGGACCACTCAGAGTGAACAGATTTCAGGGTAGTTTCCAGACTGAAAACAGACCAGGAAGAACTTGCCTGTCCACTTGGAAGGAAGCAGTCCCTGAAAACCTTATGCTTCACTTCCAGAAATTGAGAGATAATGAAAGCCTAATTATTGAAAGCAGAATATGCTTACAGATAGTGATAGATGACGGAACACTGAGAAGGCGTTAGGCAACTAGAGGCAGAAACTAGGGGTGCGCCTCTGCATGCTATGGCCTCCCTCCCCACCTTACAGGAAGGTGGAAGCTGATAAAGGCTGGAGGGCACGCACACATTCAGGCCCTTGAGCAAGGAAGCTGGTACACTGGGGAGGGCCCTGATCTAGGGCAGGTGGGCTTAATTCAGCCAATGAGGTCAACCAATACAGTCAGCCACTCCTCCCAGCGGAAAGCCCCCCAAAGCAGAGACTTTGAGCCCACCCCTGTCTTTTCCAGCTGGTCCTTGGCTTTCTCTGGCCCCAGGCTTCAGTGTGCATTCTTTCTCTTGTGAAGCAAATGACCGGGTCATGTCTCACCCTAGGAATCTAAGACACGTGAAATGTGACTCCAAAGGAATTGTTTTATCAAAGTAGAGTCAACCTTGGTGACGTGAATGGAGTAAAGGGGGTGGGAGTGGAGCCTTCAGGATCTTTACTTGTGGATGGGGCACAACTTAAGTAAGAAGGGACAGGTGAAAAAATCTAATCATTGAAAATTAGAATGTACGAGGTTTGAATCTAGGAATATTGGAAGTTGTCAAAAATGAAGTTGAATGCATAAAGATCAATATTCTGCATTAATAAGTTGAAATGGACTGGTATTGGCCATTTTGAAGGAGAAAATCATGTGTTTTACTATCCTGGGAATGGAAACCCAAACAATACAACTATTATTCAAATTTAGAGGCCAACTCCAAAAGTAGTAATGAAGAAATTGAAGACATGTACAATTATTTCATTGTGGATTACAAGGAAGGCACAGGCCTGGACAGTGCTTGGTTCTGTTTTTGCAGTCTTTGGGTGCTGTGGGTCAGCACCAACGCCATGACACCTCACAATGTAGTCACTTGGCAAATTACGGAAACACCCTGACTTAGTTTCCTTACCTCTAGGTGATAAAAATATTTCATTGTAGATATAGTGATGGATGTAATTTTGCAACAGGCCCTGGCATATTAGAAACCACATGCATGTAGAAATACAATTGTACATACTGTTGTTTTAAAGATGCAAATTATAGGATGGCATCATGGTTGTTTTCTCTTTCTCAGAAATCTCTTTCTAAAATACCATAGGGAAGTGTTTCAGGGAAGCTTCGGCACTATGCTCAAGTGCTAATTAGAGACAGCAGTCCTCTTGTTGCTGTTGCATTTCTAAAAGGGTGCCTGATCTCTGGAAAATTAAATTAATTTTAAATTAAATTCGACTCTTTTTTGAACTCTTTATTTTCTTCTTTACATTCATGGATCCCATGAATATTATGCTTTTGAGTATATTCTTGGCTCTGTTTGTGTGTAATTGACCTTTCTCATAATAGTAATACCTTCAGTCGATCCATTTCTGCATTTTTCCTCTCATCTTTCTTGCTATTTAATCTTGCTTCCACTTATACAACCCTTCTTACAATTAAAAGGATAAAAGAAAAAAGAGAGAGAAAATTTAAAAAGTAGCAAGATATTTTTGAAGCAAGCCTTTTTAAAGGTAAACTAATAATAATTAACAGTGAACACTCTTGTATAAATGGTCATTTAAATTGACTCAGAGAACAATGATCAAGATGAAAATTATACTCTAATTATGGAGGTATGGGTGAACCAATAGTAAAATTCTGCCTTCCACTTGCACTCACCGCCATGTTGTTGTTTCCAACTCAGGGGACCCTGTAGGGCAGAGTAGGACTGCCTCTTTGGGTTTCTGTGACTTGAAATCTTTATAAGAGCAAACGGTTTCTCTATTCTCCTGGAGAGTGTCAGATGAGTTCAAACTGTTGACCTTGTTATCTCAGAGTAACATGAAGCCCACTATGTAGCCACGATACCTTTTTGTCTTTCTTGGTGAGATCCGAGTTTGATTCCTGTTTAATGCATCTCTTGTGCACCATTATCACTTGTCACTCAGCGATGGGTGTTACTATGACACCGAGCAGACTTCAGGAGGGATTGTCACACTAAGAAGACTTGGGAATAAACAACTGGAAATCTACTTTAAAAAATGGAATGGATAACTTTATGAATCACAAAGGTTCTAATTACAACAGGATTATACTTATGGTGAAAGTCTAGACAGTGTTTCATTATGTATTGGCTCACCATGAGATGGAGACCATCTCAGGGGCACTTAAGAATCAGAAGTATATCATTAATGAAGATTAATTTTGTTTTTAAATTTTAAAAGTTCAGATATTTTTATTAAAACTATTGGGGGAAATTAATGAACTATGATATGCCATAAATTATGATTAAGATAAATTTTATCCTAAAGATAATTATCATTACTTTTTTCTTGAAAAGTAATTCATAAACACATGCAAAATAAATCAACTAGAACTATAAACTATATCAAATATCTCCGTTGTTTAGTTTTTGCTATCTTATTCATTATTTTTGTCTGCTGACTGTAATATGGTAAAATGTTCCACAGATATATTTATTTTTACTTTGAAAAAATTTAGGAGCTATTATTTTTAAGTGATTTTACTGGAAGATAAGTATACTCTTTGATCTCAAATTTATATTGATTACTACCTATTTCTTTTTCCTTCCATACATCATGCGTATGTTAATAGATTGATTCTTTTCTTAGAGTGTGTTAGAAATGCCAAGAATTTTAACTTACTTTCACCAGCCAAAGCTAAAATGTACTTTTTAACTTTCTGAAACAAGTGACATATTTCCATCTAAAGAGATACACTTGAGTTTTTCAGTTTCTTTAAAAAATAATGTTATTGTTATAAAATCCACATATCAAACACTTCTATAAGTAAGTTGCTTTTTAAGAGTTGTACATACATTTTTTCACAATCAGTTCTAGTGTTCTGTTCTCCCTCCTGCACTATTTGCTCCCCAATTCTGCTCACTCTCCCCACCCCCTTTCCTGAAACCCATTGCATTAGTCATTGTCTCTATACATCTACTCCTTCTGTGTTTCATTAACTGGGAATGAGAAGAGAAACAATAAAACAGAAAAAGAAAGAAAGAAAATAATAATAATATATACATAAAAATAAAGAGTAAGAAAGACAAGGCCACTAAGAATATTTAAAAAGTTGGAGAAGAAATTTCTGTCATGGGACAAGTGAGCAATATTCAAGCCTAGACCAAATTCTACTTGGGTCAAGGAGGAGGTCAATGAACCAAGTATCATATTATCCTGTAGTTTGACCCACCATAATTAGTTTGCAACAATATCTGTTTGTTAGTAGAGCTGCTCAAGTCCCTTGGCTAGAAGGGATCTGCCAAGGCTCAACCTGACTAGATAGTCTGCAGATTGATTTTGGGCTCCTACTGTCCTCCATGGACTTCTCCAATTTGGGTGTTTACAACTTAACTCTGATACTTTTCCTTTCATCATCATTGGATTTTGTTATCATCATCTTTGGATCACAAAGGCTGGTGTGCCACAAAGGCTGGTGGACTTAGTTGATACCTCACTTAGATGGCTACTTGTTTGAAAACAAGCTTTTAAGATCCCAGACACTATTCCAATTGCTAGCTGGACACCATCTGCTTTTTTCACAGCACTTAGCTATAGCACCTTATCTGCAGTGGTCACTTCATGAAGATGAGTATAGAACGGGGCCCGGTTATGATAACTAACTGTTCTTGGATTGGGGCTAAAATTAAGTGGGAGCACTGAATCCATCTGCTTATCCATGGGTTATGAATAAGTCTGGTGTACTTTAGTGGTCATTTTATCATTTTATGGCCAAAAGAAAAAAACAACAACATTACTAATCATTTTCCCCGGAGGGTTAAGCGGAATACACTGGTAGCATTAATGATTTATTCAATATCATAAAATTTAAGATACCATTGAGGAGTTGATGTGAATATAGTCAAGCCATGAGTGGCAGTACATAAGTTATTGTACAGCTTGAGTTCTTAAATGATTGAGCTTTGTTTACATTGAGCATGAGGGTAGGTGCTACGGGTAATTTTCCTATAACATTTCTTACACAGGCAGGTCCTTTGCTGTCATATTAATGTAGGGAGACAATTGAGACATTAAATATATGATGGTTCTGGATCCCCTTTTATTGGATGCCCCTAAGCCAGAGGACCCAGCCAAGGTCAAATGACTGGCATTTCTACTGTCTTTGTGTGACTCTCATATGCTTCCTCTCTCATCAGGGAATTTCACTCTTAAGACCAAGGGCTACCGACTCTCATGTACCTCCCCGTGTGTGTGGGCTATCCCCCCTCCATCCATCCACGACTTCACCCTTCCTCCGCCATGCAGATGCCCACTCCTCCACTCCCGTTATGCTGATTGTACTTACCTCAGGGGACTCATGTTATACCTGTCCTTTTGTTTTTGGCTTACCTCGCTTA
>NW_022111372.1:6461801-6486743 GCF_000313985.2 Echinops telfairi | reverse complement strand
AAAAAAAAAAAAAAAAAGACCAAGGGCTACAGGTAGTTTTGAGAATGGACCCAGTTCATTCAGTAGGGCTCCCACACCATGTCTTCTGTTATGCCCCATAGGGGATACTGTGTTCCCTGCAAATCCAGCATCTAAAGATAATTTGTTTCCATTTATGGTCATAGGTGTGTTTTGCTTGGGTTGCACATAATATTATTTGCATTTTGCAGGTGTTTTTATTGGACATATATATTTTCCTATTTTTTAAGCCATTATAATTTATAGCCTTGTGCAATAAATATCCACCACTTGTCTGTCAGTTGTACTATGGTGGTTTGTGTTTTTCTGTGATACTGGAACCCAGGTAATTCGTAGTTCACTGGCATTTCAAGATTTCCCAAAGTAAATGGGTTTCAGCAGAGCTTCCAGACTACAAACAGACAACAACAACAACAACAAAAATAGGGTGTCTACCTCAGAGAGATTAGCCACTGAATACCATATGGATAGTATTGAACCAGTGTCAGAGACTGACTGCTTCAAATAATGCTGGATGATGGGCTCCGCAAGTTGTAAGATGATCAAAATACGAATGAGGAAGACCTGCCTTTTCAAAAGAGAGTGTCTAATAATGACAAGAATGGAATGACTCAAATAAGGAGACATAGCTGAAGATATCTATTCATAGTTAGAAGGTATGAATCTTGGATTTAGGAAAATTGGAGGTCAAGAAAAAAAAAAGGAATGCATAAAGATCAATGTCCTAAGCATCAGTGACCTGAAATAGTATTGGCCCTTTTGAATCAGAAAATCCTATGGCTTACGATGTTACGGATGACAGATTCAAGAGGAATGGCATTGCTTTCATTGTCAAAAGGCCAGTTGAAAATCTATCTTGAAGTACAGGATTGTATGTGATAAGATAAATCTATCCATACACAAGGAAATCCAATCACTGTGATTCCTATTCAAATTTATGCAACAGTCATTCAAGCTAGTCAGGAACAATTTGAAGAATTTTACCAACATCATCAGTCTGAAATTGTTCAAATGTGCAATTACGATGCATTGATAAATATTGGTGATTGAATACAAAAGTTAGAAACAAAGAAGAAAAGATGGTAGCTTGAAAATATGGACTTTAGTGATTGAAATGAAGCTAGAAATGGCATGATAGATTTTGCAAAACCAATTGCTTCTTCATTACAAATGCCATTTCCAACAACACAATGACAACAATACACAAACTTTTCCAGATGGAAGATATGAAAATCAAATCGGCTATGTCTGTGGGAAGTGATGATGAAGTTCAATATCCCCAGCTAAATCCAGGTTAGGGGATGACTGTGTAATTGCTCATATGCAAGTTGTGGTTGAATCTAACAACACAAAAATTAGTACTTGAAAGCCGAAATATGATGCTGAGCCTATCTCACCTAAATTTGTAGATCATCTTAAGAGTAAATTCAAACCATTGAACAAAAATGACAGAAAATCCGATGAACTGTGAGAAGACACGAAGAACATAAAATACTAAAAAAAAGGGGGAGGGGGATCATTGAAAAGAGAAAGAAAAGAAAACATCAAAGTGGACTTTGGAAGAGATGTTGAAACTTGCTCTTAACCATAAAATAGGTAAAGAAAATGGGAAGAAATGATTTTAAACAACAGAACAGAAAATTTCAGACATCAGTTAAAGAACACAGACTAAAATATTAAAATGAAATATACAAAGACATAGAATTAAACAAAAAAGGTAAGAATAAGCTCAGCATATCTTAAACTGAAAGAATTCAAGTAAACATTTTACCTTTAAGTTGCATATTGAACAATTCTATAGGCAAAATATTAACCAAAGCAGGAAGCATCAAAAGAAAATGGAAAGAATACACAAGACACTGTACGAAACAAAACCAGTCTACTTTCAACGATTTCAAGAAGTAGCATTTTATCAATAAGGTGTGATATTGAAAGAAGAAGTACAAACTACACTAAAGGCATTAATCCAAAAGAAGCATCCAGAAACTGATGGGATACCAATTGAAATGTTTCCACAAGTTGATGAAGCAGTGAAGTACACTTGTGTTTATGCTAACAAATTTGGAAGACAGCTAAATGGCGAACTGACTGGAAGAGGTCGATATTGGCAGCCATTTCAACAGTGACCTAACAGAATTCTCAGATTATAGAGTAGCATTGTTAATATCACATACAAGTAAATTTTTGCTGAAGTTTATCTAAGAATGGTTATAGCAGTACATGGACAGGAAGTTGACAGAGGTTCAGGACAAATTCAGAGAGGACATAAAACAAGGGATATTAATTGCTGGTGTCAGATGGTTCTTGGTTCAAAGCAGTAAATACCAAAAAGATGTTTATTCGTGTTTTATTGACTATGTAAAGGTTTTGATTGTGAGGATCACAACAAACTATGGATGTCCCTGAGAAAAATAGGAATTCCAGAACACTTCATTGTACTCATGCGGAACTTGTGCACAGGCAACGAGGCAGTTGTGCAAAGAGAACAAGGGAATATTGCATGATTTAAAGCCATGAATTGTGTGAATGATTTCACCATACTTACCCAATCTGTATGTTGAGTAAATAATCAGAGTTTCTGGATTATATGAAGAAAAGTATGGCATCGGAATTGGAGGAATTCTTATTTACAAGCTTCAATATTTGGTGACGTAATCTTGCTTGTTGAAACTGAGGAGAACTTGAAGCGCTTGGTGATGAAGAAGAAGAATTGCAGCCTTCAATGTGTATTACAGCTTGGGGTAAACAAAACAAGAATCCGCACAATTAGACCAGTAGGTAACATCATGATAAATGAAGAAAAAAATTGTAGTCAAGAACTCCATCGTGCTAGGATGCACAATCAGTGCTTAGGGAAGTAGCAGTCAAGACAACAAATGATGTATTGTACCGGGGAAATGAACAAAATGCTGTAAAGTGTTGCAATTCAAAAAAACTACTTTGAGGACTAAGGTTATTTTGAGGACTAAATTTATGGAATTTTCAATTACCTCATAGCATGTGAAGTTTGGACTTTGGGTAAGGAAAAAAGACCAAAGAAACATGTATGCATTTGAATGAAGTGCTGGTGAAAATCACTGACAGTAGCATGGACCACCAAAGAAAAAACAAATCTGTGCTGAAAGAAGTACAGCCAGGGTGGTCCTTGGAAACAATGATGGGTAAACTAGTCTCATCTATTTTAGATGAGATATCAGGAGAAACCTGTCCATGGAAATATGCTAGATAAACAGAGGGACAGAGAAAAAGAAGACCCAAGATGGATTGACACAATGGCTGTAGCAATGGACTCAAAACATAAGAACAATTGTGTGGATGACACTTTATTTTCTTCTTTTGTACACAGGGTCAGTATGAATCAAAATCTACTTTAAGATACCCACCAACAACATAATAAAATGTTATATGATTGATTATACTCAGCTCTAGAATTATCTGTTATGATAATTTAGGGCTAAATATATATATCTTCAACAGTCAAAGATAAGAAAAGTATATCCCACATATGATATACATTCAACTGACAACTTCTCATTGTGATATTCTTACTGAAGAATAAAAATGCATAAGAAATTTCAATACTTATATTCAACTTATATTGTTTGCAGTTACTCTTGTGAAAAGGGGAGGGAGTTGCAATGACATATCGTATAACCAGGCACCTGGAAGGGACATGATGAGACTGTTGAGACAATAATGTTACAGGCATTGAAATGAGAATGGGCTAGGGAAGCAGGCCCCATGATTGGATTTCATGCAGTATATCATTGCCAACCAAAGAGGGTCTCCTGCAGTATCCTCCCACTGATATCAAGCTGATTCTGACTCATAGTGTCTCTACGGGATAGAATCTAACTGCTCCTCAGGTTTTCTAAGGCTGTAAGTCTTTATTAGAGTAGAAATTCTCATCTTTCTCTCCTGCCTGCTGCACCAGAGGAAATGGAAAATGGAAAAACATACTTTCAAACAGTAGGTCTGTACCCTCCTGAAGGCAATGCTGCCACATCTCTTAACAGTCTGCAATGAGCTCCTGTGGCTCAATGGTTTATGTGTTGGACTGCTAACAAAAAGGTCAGTGGTTCAAATTCATTAACCAGAAGAAAGATGAAGCAATAATTTTCTATGAACATTATCAGCCTCAGAAATCATATAGGGCTAGTTCTACTACAGGGAGAGAAGAACAATTCATTGCATAACTATCCTGATCTTTTCTCAGCAATGCAGACTTCAATGTTCTTAAAACTTCTTTATACTAAGCTTGCAATATCATCCTGTATGTTCCTTTTGGAATCCTCCCTGCCCCTTCTCCAAAAAAAAAATACAGTCACCAACAGCTTTGGTGCTAAACTTTTTGTCTTGAATTTTAACAAACCTCTGTACACAGCGTTTGGTTGGACCTTTCCTGAAAGCACAGGACGTGAAGTGTATTACTGAGAGAACTTATCTGCAGCCATCTACTGACCACTGACACATGTTTCAGTGTACTGTGTTTGAAATAGGCTCTTTTTATTTGAAATGAAATGAAAGCCTAGTAATAATCTTTTTTCTGTATCCTTGCACATGAAAACTTAGTAATAATTTTTTATTTATCCTTGTACGTCTCCTAGAACATACACATTTTATAAAATGATATTTCAGGTGGGATGTCCATCTACCACCAGAATCCTGCAGAGGGAGGATTTGTCATACAGGATGCGTGAAAATATCACCCCATTAAATAAAATATGATGCTGTGTCGCTAAAAGCTAGCATGCAAAAGAGCAAAGGGTGAATGATGAAAAAGAAACCACTTATAATGACTCTTTCTGACCCGTTTGATAAATTTATGCTTGAGACCTTTACAGTGTTAGGCTTCTAACATTGGTTTCTGAGGTTAGTGGTATGTGGGAATGAAATTAAACCCATGGTTAAATTAATCCCTCATACCTTAAAAAAGGAAAACCTGTGATACTTGGACATGTGTAAGACACATCTGGGACGGAAGAAATACTATCATGTTTTCTACTAAGAAGAAACATTTTTAAATTGCAAGGCTCTACCTGTCAAAGGCCGAAACTTGAAAATCAGTGAAACAAGGCAGTCTTACCAAGCCCTGGCTCGGAACAGCTTCCCCTGTTCTAGGATTGCTGTCTCATATTTTTAAACCATATACCGATAAACTCTTGTTCAAAAGAGTGTCACTAAGTCAAAGTTTTCAACCATTGTTATTTTGATGAGCTAGGATAGCTGACAGGAAGCAGTATTTCTCAAATTTGAAATTTTCACAGCAGTGGCGTAGTGTTCCCTTGACTGGTAATAGCTGCAAACAAAAGCATGTTCATATAGCTCAGTAACGGATCATATAGCTCAGGATTTAGGGCCCAAGTATAAGCAAGTCAGCCTAGAGTGCAAGTGATATAGAATGCCAGTATAATCCCCTGAATAGATTCTGATCTATGATAACCTCATGCATGTCAGAGTAGACTTACACACAAAAGACGACGGGCTGTGTTTTGTAGAGGACGCCTCCGGGTGGACTAAGATATCCAATGTTCACCCGAACTGCCTGTGCCTCCCAGGGACTTCAACTATTAATTAGGTAATAGAAGACCCTAATTAGTAATACGCATTATAACTTCAGAATTAGCTGCAGCAACAGACTACAATCTATTCCACTAATATCCCATGTGGTAGATTTTAATTTTTTAATAGAGATCATCATTAACAATTACACTGAATTACAGTGTCGATTTAGTATAAAACATATGCAGATAAAAAAATAAAGGGAATATTTACCAACAATACCTGTTCAGACCACTTCTGCATTCATCTGAAGCTTCTGTAAACCCTTTCTTCCGTTCAAACAACTTTCTACCATAAGTACCTGGACCTTTCTCTACTCCCTTTCCTGAAAAGCTTTTGGAGCATCATGAAACCATGCTCTGAAATATCCAAATGCTGATATTTATTCCACTGGGGCTAGCTGTCAACTAATAAGAGAGGTACCCACACTGTGAGTGAGAGTGGAAGCCCCAAACCCACGTACAGAGTCCCTGAATGGAGTAAGTCCCTGGTAAATTCCCACTGCTCACAAACTAGGAATGTGAACAGTCTTGGACAAAAACATTGTAAAAATGTTCTTAGCAAATGTACTTAGACTGGAATGTAAACTTTGCCATTAGATCTACATTTGGACCCACTTCTAATTTATCCTACAGTTTTAATATTGTTTTCTTTTTTTTTTCCCCACTGTCCTGAATGGTGTATTAGACATGAGCTGTACATACATGACTTACATTAGCTGTAACGGTGAAGCTGCCTGCTGGGTGGTGCGCCTTTTCCAAGCAGCAGCGTGGTGGGAACCACGGATCCTGTGGTGGCAAGTGTGGCCTTTTCCTGGGCCACCGCTCTTGCGGCCAGCAGACGTCAGCCCCCGCATCTCTGTGCTTGTGGACTGGCTCAGTCACCTACTGGGTGTCAGGATTTCATCTGATCGCTTTGTGGATAACTTCAAACAATGTGTACGTGGAATCTTCACCAACCCAGTAAGAATTCGGAGCTCTAGGGGCTCCCCAGTGGAGCCCAGCTCGCTGCTCAGCACCCGATTGAAGGCTTCGAGAGCAAACTTCAGCTGGTGAACACCGTGATGGACGGGTCTGCCATAGGTTGCACCTATGGGCACTGGCCGTTTGCGATCACGATGGACTGGAATCAGATAGATGACATGGCCTTGCTTGGCCTTGTAGCCCAGTGCTTTGTCGGGCCCGGGCCGTGCTGCCCACCGCGGAACGCAGGAGAAGGCGCATCCCGTCTGATAGCCAGGTCCCGCACAGCTCCTGGGTGCACTTGAAGGCAGCCATCGTGGCTCACCTGATGGCCGCCACCAGACGGAAAGCCCTGTTTCTTAAATTGAGGTCTTTCACTGTTTTATATGATCATGGTTTCTAGGTCTTGTTTATTTTTCTGCTGTTCTTTGTACTTGTTTTATATGTCTGTCTATAAGGGAAGCTAGGATTTATGAAGACAGTAACGGAAATAATAATTATCTTAGAGTACAAAAGAGGGGGAAATGGGACTACATACCAATGGGGACAAGAAGAAAGTAAATGTTCCCTTGATTGTGGTGATGATTGTACAACACTTATTAATATGATTGAACTATTGAATTATATGGTGTGTTAATTATAGCTCAATAAAACAAAACCCGAAAGAGAGAGCAAACGGCTTCTCTGGCTTTCTCGGGAAAGTTATTCTTCTATAATTTCTTTTTTTTCAGTTTGCATAGAGACTGAGGCATTGTTAATCCCAGTATTGCTCCTAGTTAATGGATCTTGTATTATTTTTCTCCCCTTTTACATATCACAATGCCTAGTCCGGTGTGCTTTATGAGATCACCTACTAAATAAATAGCTGAAACCAGTCTTATTTCACTGTCTGATTTGTGGTAAGAATTCACAAAAAACAAATTTATCAGTTCAGAATCATTTGTGATTTAACTGATCATTTTAGAGAAACTTTTTGTAATTTAATTTTGAATCAATACTCATGAATCCATACTAAATTATCATCATTAGTGATATAAATCAAATCCCCAAAGCAATAATATTTCCTCAGGAATTGGGGCAAAGAATGATTATAAACCTCATTGCAGAATATTTCAGTATTTCAATTAGCAAGAATGGTAGTAAGAATAATAATCCTGCCACCAAGATGTCCACATTCTAACTTCAAAAAACTGTGAATGTATTTTATTATATGCCAAGAAGAATTAAAGTAGCACATGTAAAGAAATGCAAGTAGCAGATGTAATTAAATTTTCTTACAAGTTGATCTTATGATTTAGACGTTTCCCAGCATTCTGTGATTGGGATAAATGCAATTAATATATCCAAGGAGCTCACCCTATCCAGTCAACACTGATTTATAGAGACTTTCTCACTGCCATCGAGTCAATGCTGACTCATACCAATCCGCTGTGAGTTTAGACACTGTGACTGTTTATGGGAGTAGACAGCCCCATTTCTTCTGTGGAGCTGCCTGTGGATATGAACTGCCAACCATGAAGATCGCGTCCCAGTGCATAACCATTACACCACCAGGGCTCCATATAAAGGGGCCTAAATTTCTTAGAGAGAACAGAATCCACTAAAAGATTGATCCCAGATGACAAAGACCTAGATGCTATAATTGAGTTCTATAACTCAACAGGCAAAGGTAAAATAAAAATATATTCAAGTTATTATATGCATTAATAAAGAAATTACTGTTTGCCTTCTTTTAACTGGAAAATAAAAGCAAACCTTTTCTGCAGCTTCCAAGGAGTGTAGTTTTGCCAACACTTTGAATTTTGCCCATTTTAGCATAATAAATTCGGTTTATGATAAATGTGGCATCTTCATCACATAAGTTGGTGGCAATTTAGTGGTAAAGTAAGTATGGCTCTAACTTACCCGCCACTCTGCAGGAGAAAGATGTTAAGAATCTGTTTCTGTAACGGTTCCAACCTTCAAACCCTTATGGTGCAGTTCTCTTCCGTCCTACAGGATCCTTATGAGCCAGAGTAGACTGGATGACAGGTTTGGAAGATTGTAGCAATTTATGCCAGAAACAATCTATATTCTTCATAATGTTAAGGCATTTCTTATTGCCTCACCAGATAGTTTTCTATGCAACCATAATAAAATACTATTATGTTGACTTATACAATGTGATTAAATAATTATTTCCTATAGTTTTATATTACTATTACTTAACACACCAGAGAGAAGAGGGGAAATGAAAGCTGATTTTCAGTGCACTATGTAGCTACACTTTACAAACAAATGATTGCAAATCTTCTTTTGGTAAGGGGTATAAGTGTGGATATTATTTAGGACAGAGCTTATATATTTCATGTGTGCAAGTCATAGATTCACTGAAGATATCCACTCTTTATCTCATACAATTTGGAAGGTAAGGTTGATAAAGAGCTCCTTTTCATCCTGAAGTAGCACAACATGTACTATCTTTCCCAAGTAGAAGGTATTAATCCCATCAAATCCTTTCCTTTTGAATTTATATTTCAGTTTCAATGAATCTGCAGCCCCTTGAAAGTGGTATTAAATGTTAAGGCACAGAGAGCTGGTACATCAATGTATCAATTAGTTAATAGCCTTTCAGGAAAGGAAGTCAAATGATTTATGTATTTTGAATAATTGAATCTTTAAAAACCAGTAAATCATTTATAATAACTTATAAAGTGATTCAATAGGAGACAAAGAATAAAATTGTGTTTTTTTCAGCATTATTACAAAAAGGGATTTCACTTCAATGTTTAAAATTGGGTAGAAAAAATTAGGACACAGTTTATCTTTACTTCATATAAACAATTTCTTGATTATTTGGGGAGGAAAAAAGATGTGTCTCATAATTTCAGTCACATGTTTCCAGGGCCGAAGATGCGGATTTTGGAAACAAGTCCATATATCTGATGTACTGAACAAACATGACAGTAAAATTAAAGAAGAGACAATTTGATTTTTAAATGTATCCTGGATAGTGAATGTGAGAGTTGTAAACATCCCAGGCACTACTTCAAAAATAGAAACAGAACTCTGATGAACAAAAAGTAAGAGAGTCCTAAGACTTTTTAGCAGGGTTGTCATTTTGTCTCTATATTTTAGACAGGCCCCATTTATCTGGAGACACTGGCCAACATACATCTTGGCGCCTCAAATATTAGACTTGTTTCTGTATATATGTATCCTGTTGATTCCAAAACGGTAGCAGTTTTCTGTTATCAATTCTATTTTTTGAGATACAGAACATATGCTATTTACCAGTCTTCACTCTGCTTGCCCATAAAAAGTCAGGATACTTTAATGTACTATTTAAATTAATATGTTTTAATCATGAAGGAAGCTTATTAAAATTAAAAGAAAATGCACTACATGAAAATCATATTTCATACGCAAAGGATAGATAGAATCCTGATAAAAACTCTTCAGTCAAACACAGGGAATCCAGGGCGGATGATCCCTTCAGGACCAGTGGTGTGAATGGCGATACTGGGAGGGTAGAGGGAGAATGGGTAGGAAAGAGGGAACCGATTACAAGGATCTCTATGTGACCTCCTCCCTGGGGGACGGACAACAGAAAAGTGGGTGAAGGGAGATGTGGGACAGGGCAGGATATGACAAAATAATAATTTATAAATTATCAAGGGCTCATGAAGGAGGGGGGAGCGGCGAGCCAGGGGAAAAATGAGGACCTAATGCCGGGGGCTTAAGTGGAGAGCAAATGTTTTGAGAATGTACAATGAATGTACAAATGTGCTTTACACAATTGCTGTATATATGGATTGTGATAAGAGTTGTATGAGCCCCTTATGAAACGATTAAAAAAAAGAAAACTTGAAGTAAAAAAAAACCCACAAAACTCTCTAGCCATTCAACACCCAAGAAGCATCTTTGTAAGACTTCTGAGGGGGATTGGCCAGGACAATCCCCCACATGATTCCCAGTCTGCAATCATGTTCCCCCCGGCCCCCCCAACTCTTCTTTCTTAGTATATGGCTTCCAATGTGTGTTTTTTAAATACATACCTTGTTTAAATCTTTCACTTTGTTCTTTGCTTAAGTCACCAAGGTTGTCTAAAAGTCAACTAAGTGACTATTCAGATAATGGACTTTTAACACTCACGTTACAGTCGAACCTATTGAAATGAAAAGGCATTATCCTCAACCAATTGTGTGTAGTTGCCTGTTGCCAAGAAAGTTCTTCACAACAAAAATAAATGAAGTGGAGAGAAAATGTTTTGAGAATGATGTACAAATGCGCTTTACACAATTGATGTGTGTATGGATTGTGATAACAGTTGTATGCGCCCCTAATAAAATGTTTAAAAAAAATAAAAAACAAAAATAAATGAAGAGCAGACACATCATTTGATTTGATTCATTGATGCTTTAAAATGTGGGTCATTTATAAATTGTCTGATCTGTGATCCATCAAAATTTATTGTCTTCTGTTTTTGCATGGTAAACCCAGATAAATTATTTGCTGTATATTTTTCAAGGCCTTTATAAATTACTTCTTCAGGCCTAGTTTTATATGTAGTGATGGCAATATGCTTCTTTTTAAAAATATGTTTGAAATGAACTTGTTTGTCCCTAAAGACTCAAAGTCCTCTCAGTTTTACTTTCTCTCCCCAACCCCACTTTTTTAAAAAAATTACTCAGAAAAATATTAAGGTATGAGAGATAAGATAAGGAAGTTGGAGAGACTTTTTTTTAAGACACACATTGTATAAGTTACACCAACCCTGTCAGCAAATAGAATTAAGAAATGATATCCTATTAAATGTGGTTAAGCCTCCATAATGTGGTTTTCCTTCTCCCCTCTTGCTATCCATCCTTCTTCCCCCTCAATATCCCATGCCTCCCCTTTCCCTGTTCCTTCCCCATCCCTGGCCCCCTTGTAGTTATCAAAGTGTTGTCTTTTGATGTATAAAGCAGGTTTCTTCTTCTTTTTTTCCCCTTACAATAATGGTGTTATTAAATATTTATCTTGTTTAAAGTTGACAGTTTTCTAAGCACAAAATTACTGGTTTTGTTCATGTCTTGCAATATTTAAGAGTCTTCATTGTTTTTTTATTGTTGCATAATAGTCCATTATATGAATGTATGAGAGTGTGTTTATCCATTACTCTATAATATGAGTTTTTGGTTGTATCCTTATTTTGTTATTATGGAAAATGCTTCAAAAGGCATAGCTGTGTATATGTCTGTTCATATTGTATTCTTTATTTTTTAAGGGTATATACCCAGTAAGAGATTTCTGGAACATAAGCTACTTGGGTTTGGATTTGTTTACCGAAGTGCTTTATTGATTTCCAAAGTAGCTGAACAATTCTATAGCCTCACCAGCAATGTAAAAATGTTCCAGTCTTTCCAGTATTTATTATGTGTCAGTGTGAGGTGGTATCTCAATGTGGTTTTCATTTGTATTTCTCTTATTGCTAGTGATCGCGAACATCTTCATATGGTTATTGGTCATCTGGATGTTGTCTTTATTAAATTGTCTATTCATGCATTGTGTCCATTGTGTCCATTTTTATTGGATTAATTTTACTTTTCCTATTAATAAGTTGTAGTTCTCTATAGATTTATCTGATGTATTGTCACTGAATATTTTCCCCAATCTCTGTTAGATATTTTGATATGCATAAATGTTGTATCTTTATCTATAGTGGGGATGTTTTTAAATTATATTCAGTAGTGCATTTATACCTTGTAATAGAGTCTTAAGCTTGTTCTTATTTTTTCACTGATACTATTTATAACTGTGTACTTTATATTTAAGCCTTTGAGCTATCATGATTTCATTTTAATACCTGGTGTGAGGTATGGGAAAAGGATCTCTCTTCACCATTTAATGGGTTTTAGTCCTTTGTCCGAGATTTGGTGTCTATAGGTAGTTGGTTGTATTTCTGGGTTCTCAATCTATTCCATTGATCTTCATATCTATTGTTGTACCAGTCCCAGGTTACTTTAATTACCATGGATATGAAGCAAGGTTTAAGGTCTGTTAGTGAAAGGTCATCTGTTTTTTGTTTTTTAATGGTGATTTAAATTTCCCAAGTTCCATCTGTTCCATATAAAGTTGGTGATTCACTCTTACAGTTCTTTGAAGAATTGTGGTGGTATTTAGATCAGAATTGCATTGTTTTGTAGAGTATTTTGGGTTATATTGACATTTCCAGAATGTTTAGTCAGTGATAGCAGAATGATTCTATCCCATGCTACCAAAGGTCTTTCACTGCTTTTTGTCTCCTACCACCTCAGAAGGCAAACTTTTCTTGCCCAATGTTTATTTTTGGCTGTACTACTCCCAAAGAAATGAAAAGCAAGGGTACTTTGTGTATCGTCTTTATTGACAAAGACTAAAATTAACCATATTCAAGTCTACACAAACCACACATTGATGTTCCTGGTAAGATGTCTTTTCCATGATGAAAGAGATGGCCTTGTAAATTATATCAAAGAGTAATTGTATATACAGAAAATAATCCAGCCTAGTCCAGATCAAGTACATAGTCTGATATGAGCCTGTATGTCTGATATGAATCCAGGAATTCCTCTTCAGATTCATGCAGCACATGCAATAGTGCCAAATGCAGGACAATCACAAGTAAGTGTGTGGAAAATCTTGTGGATCTAATGATGATGTAAGTATCTCAGCCTGGCTCCTTCAGCTTTCTGAGTGTAGCTTCGCAACAGGAAGGTGAAGCAGAGAGATCGTGTGTTTCACCTCCCTGGAGAAAGAGAGGATGTTCCCAGAATTCTCATGAGAAGACCACACCCACAAGGAGACATCATCAGGCTGTGACCTGATTGACAGGCTAGACTCCATGCCTTCATTCTTAATATCCTCAAGGTGACACAAGATTATGTAACTACCACAGAATAAAAACACATTTTAAGCCATTATTTAAAAAATAAACATTTTCAGCTCTTTTGAACTGTCAAAGACTATACAGCACTCATTTGGAGTGTATTCTGAAGACTAGATTTCTTCAGAAGGGTGCTGATGTTATTGCAAAATACTAGGTTGTAGTCTTCAGTAAAGAATAGCAGCAAATCTGTTTTTTAAATAAAATGTAATTTTTGTTCCAGGCTGAAGTATATTTTTCCTTTAGTCTTGGGGGCAAGTAAGTCAAAAGACTCCTTGGAAATATTTAAGTCCCTGATTCAGATCAATCAATTCATTCTGATCAAAATGTTCACTTTGTGAAGCTGTTTGGAAATCACTTGCTTTACATTCTGTGATACCAGATATGCAAGATTCATCTTCTAAGGGATGTGGTAGTTCACAGAAAGGGGTAAAGGGCACAAGACCCAAATTTGGAACAGTGTGCAGTGTAGGAAAGAAGATAAATGAATAGCTGTGAAACATAGGTCATTATAAACACAAAAAGTGAGTAATTTAAATATATAAATTTCTCATTCAAATTGGCTTGTTAAAACATCCCAATTATACAGAGGATATCATTTAAAAAGCAGACTTAAACTTTATAAATTCAACCATAACTAATAAACTACAGCTAATATGGTCTATTCAATGCAATTTTCTGAATCAGTGCCCCAAATAACCCCCAGAACAGGCCTAAAAAGCAAAACACCGATACAATAACTTTTTGTTGGGCTGTGTAATTTAATCATTAGCAATAATCATAGTGAAAGAATGATTCCATATCCAAAGCACTGTGGAAGGTGCTCTCATGATGCTTTCTAAATCTTCCCAATAACTGATTGATGTCAGGATCATTATTAGCTCCACTTTGAAGAATAGGAATATGAGTTCCATCAATAATAAGTCACTTGGAAGGCTCAAAAAAAGATAATGTTTAGAAATTGTTGATGCCAATAGTTGTGCATGTCCGCTTGAGGTAACAGTTGTATGGTTTGTTATACTATATGTAGGAGTCCCCATTAAAATGATTTATTTAAAAATATTAAGTCACTTGCTTAATGTTACATATAAAATATGTGGCAGAAGTGGGTACAAATTGAGGAGTCTGAATACAAAATTCTTGTAATACCCTTATATTGCTTGTCCATTTCATTTGGGTTTTGTTGTTGCTTTATTTTATCTTATTCAATAAAAATAAAATAAGTTGAGGAGCATCCGTTAATGGCTAGAGTAGAAGTGAATTCCATAGGTTTTCTTGCCTGTGATTTTGGCAACAGCAGCTCACCAGTCTTCCTTTCATGACTGTCAGCTGGGGTTAAACTGTGCATCTTTGAGGTATGAGGTGAAAAATTAGACTGAGAAGTTTTAGACAGATTATTTTTAAGAGATAATGTAAGACATAGGGAATTACTAATCAGGAAGATGAAAATATAATTGATATTAATAAATTCCCTCTACGTAATTTGGAATTATATGATTGCTGTCAGCATGAAATAGATTAATGAAACAGTTTTAAGTCCTATACAGTGTAGTTTCAGTGGTTTTACTCACATTCCAGTAGTAACCCCTTACTAATTGTAAGTATCATAAGTGTAATGGCATTTACAAAGAAGTTGCGAAGAGAAAAAAAACAGATGTATTGAGTCTAGAAGGTATACCAAGACTATTCAAAACATTAAAATTTATTTGTGTTTGTATTTTTAGTTATTGGATTTCTGTGAAGCTTATATCATTATACTATTCATTGTACACATGAGGAAACTGTATGGTTAAATAATTAGAGAGGATGCTAAAATAACATTTAACCTTGCCTGAGAACCAATAAGAAATTACTTTGGGCAATTCTATATGCTGTATTAGAAAGTAAATGATAATTTTACATCAATGGAAAAATAAGAGAGAAGTCACAAGTCAAGTCAGCAAATTTGCCAACTAGTTCCTCTCTAGCCCTTATCCCAACATCCAGGCCATTATGAAATCTCTAGTTCCATATTAATCAATAAAGAAAATCTATGTCTGTGGCAGAAATCGTCAACTTATATTATCAATATACTGTGCTTATGAATTTTAGCTAAATATAGTGCAACTAGACAAAAGGAAATTAAGACAATTAGAACGAGCTAAATGTAGAGAAACAAGCAGAACTAAACACACTTTAACCTGTGGTCACACATTATTTTTTATGTTGTTTAAAATAATAATTATAGAAGCATATATTGACATTCTAAAAGAGTTTCCCTTCTATTTTCTTGCAAATATAACCAGTAGAGGCCTTTTATTCTTTGTTTACTTGTTTTTGAAAATATACTCAGCATAATCTACATCAATTGAACAAGTTCTACACGCACAGTCCAGAGTCTTGGGTTCTATTTTTCAAATTGCATAACCATTGCCTTAGTCTAATTATTCTTTGCCCATTGACACAAATTATTTTCCCCAAGCATATTGTGAACATTTCTAGTGCATGTTCTCGGTTGATCACATAAAAATAGGTGTTTTAAATAATCCAATACTCAGAGTAAACATTCTTTCCACTTAGGCTAAGGGTAAAACTAAAACTCACAGGCACGGAGTTGTTTCCAACTTCAAGCTACCCTGTAGGACAAGCTTGAAGTGCCCTGTTGCGTTTCTGAAACTGTTACCCTTTACAAGAGTAGAAAGCCTCGTCTTTCCCCCAAGGTGTGGTGGTTTCAAAGTGCCAACCATATGGGTAGCTGCTCAATGCTTCACTGCAACGGTACAGGTCTTTTCCTGAAGACCGGCAAATGACAAGGAACACGCATAACAGAAGGGAAGGTGGGTTCAGGAGAAGAGAACATTTCTTTAAAAATAGTTTTTATTCCTGGCCTGAACCCTTTCTCAGGAATCTCAATGGCTTTATCAAAGCCAGAGAAGAATCTGGCAGAGCAAAAATGGGCAAACAGGTTAAGGATGGAATATTCCTGTTTAATTATATAGGCAGAACTCCCCTTTAATATGTGTTGATCATTTGGATTTGCATTTGATCATTTGGATTTCATGTGTTGATCATCTACAATAATTCACCTTCACAAGAGATACTTTATTTTGGATATATTTTCAAAGCTAGAATGTTTTTTACTTTTGAAAGTATAGGGAATTCAGGATGGTTGATAGCAACAGGGTTAATTACCTGGGGACGTGGAAGGGAAGAGTGTGGGAATTGGAGAATCCACAGCAAAGGTGATAAGAAGAAAATAAATGATCCAAAGTTCATTGTGATGATTGCACATTCCTTCTCAATATGACTGAATTTTCAATTGTATGCTGCTAATAATATCTCGATAAAAAAATTTAAAGTATGGTATCATATATATACACACACATATATATATATACACATATATGTATATATATATGATATTCAGGTTTTATTCTCCAAATAAAGAAAATTCCGAAAATTACTTCCTGAAAATCACTTACGGTACCAAAGAAAATGGCCATAGAGAACGGGTCTTTGTACATAAAACGCCATACCGCATTATGCACACTAAGGTCTGCCAACGTGGAGCATTACTAAAGTATGAACCCTTGAAAGTGCATCAGTCCAAGCATGGACCGTCAGAGCATTCTGCCGTCAAGATCTCAATCCTGAGTCAGACTCCTAGTGGTAAGCTTTGGGGATGAATGGAAACATTCACGTTGCCCACTCAGCCATTTTTAAATTGATGTTTGAAAATTACAATGACAACACTACCATAAGAGTGGAGAATGTACAAATTATTTTATTAGACTATAATAAAGTTTTAGGATCTCTGCACAGGTGAAAGACAGGCTTTCTACTCCTGTAAACAGTAGAAACCCACAGGGGCTCTCTTACCCTTTATAGCATCTCCATGGGTCAGAATCAACTTGATGGCAGTAGTGGTTTTGTGAGTTAATAAATGTTTTTGAAAAAACAAAGATTTTCGTTGCAAAATAAATATGGATAAGAAAGCTAGTTAAAAATGTTTCATAAATATATCATCAACATCTACACTTTAAACATTTTGTTGTATCATAGCTAATATTTAGCATTGTCTGAGAATGTTTCTTACTCATTTTAATTTGCACAGTGCTTACCACATTAAAAGTACTAAATAATTGTTGAATGATGTACAATTTTAATTAATGAATGACTCTATGTTCACATTATTTTTCTGACTCTCCTCTAGGCCTGAGGGACCAAAGTACTTTTGAAAAAAATATGAAGAGACACATTCAAATAAAATTAACTTTTTCTAGTACATATTCATGATTGCGAATTTTCACTTGATTTTTGTTGTGGGTCACTGATATTTGATTACTGTCTCAAAGTCTCATCATAAACTCTCCTTTCTTCTTATGCCAAAATCTTCACCCTTATTCAACTGAGGTCATTGCCTATTTTATTGAGAAAAGATTGAGATAATCTATCATTAAATACTTCATTAACCCTCATATTTTCTTTAATGTAAAGTAACCTTTTAGTAATTGTTTCATTCTTAACCAACTAAATTGTGTGTGAGAGAGAAAAAAGGTAATGGAGAGAATACAAGATTTTCTCTATTCCAATAAGGACTGAATGTATTATATTCCAAAATTATACTTAACTTCCTTACTACTGTACTTATGTTTATGATAATTTTCTTTTCTTATATAGGGCCAGAAAACTTCAAGACATTGTTTATGATTCTAGTGGTTTTTTTTTTTTTAATTCCCATGTTAAATTTATTGTTTCTTTTTCTGAAATGCCACTTTTCCACTTTATCTTGCATTTGGAATAATTGTGAGGACTTCAGAAAGAAATAATCTCTCAAAATGCTAAATTCCAGAAACAAAATAATAGGCAAACTAATATTTCAAAAGGCTTTTAAAAGAAAGAGTGAAAAATGATTGAATAAAAACAAAAGGGGAATCAGATTAAAGAAAAAAGAACAGGAGAAAGCATGTTGAAAATGTTTGCTAGTTGATGTTATTAGATGATTATATATTTTGAGAAACGAATGATTATCCTTTATCTAAAGGGCATATGTAAAATACAAGACATTCTATTGTGTAAGCTTGTGCGCCACCTATATTAAGGGAAAGGGAAGTTAGTATCTGTTTGTAAGCTCTATTTGACCTTCATGTTTCATGCAAGTTGCTATGTAAAGGACATGTATGATTTTTTAATTATTTATTTTATTTTATTAATTTTTATCATCATAGAGGACACACAGCAGCATAGACATAATTCCAACATGCTCTACATGTGGACTTGAGTGATTTCAATTACAGGCTTCAAGCTGTGCGACCATTCATACCTCTTTTGGGAAACCGTTCCTCCTTCACAAAGTAAATTCATTTTGCCCAAAACTTGTCTAATCTTTTGAGCTGCTATTTTAGTTTGATCCTATATGGATATTTCCTTTATTGTTTACCCCCAAACTATTTTTTAGGTGTTAATTCAGGTATCCTACCATTCTATAGTTCAATCACATCAAGCAGTAATATATAAATGCTACCCAAACCAGTTTTAAAACATTGTCCTCCTTTTTAAACTCCTTGATATCAGCGCTCCCTTACCCCCGCCACCTCCCTACTATATCACTGTGTCCCACCCAGGGACCCTTATTCTAGTTTTGTCTCTATGGATTCACCTTTCCTGAGTTTCATATACCAAAAACATAGAGAAACACATAACAAAAGTTGAAGAAGGCTACCAACACTACAATAGAGAAAAATCCCAATATATATTAAAAAACAGAAACATTATGAACCATATCTAGCCCAAAGTGAATCAGACAGGAGACCAAGTGACAAAATTCTAACCATAATTGAAACATGGACATAACCTAGTTATCGGATAGATTGTATTAGAGAGATGACTTCTATATTAAAATGATAAATTTGACTTGAACATATTTTCCTTTATAAAACCTTTTATTGACTTATGCTTTGTGCATGACACAATTCAAAGACATAGCTGTGTTAAAATGAGTTGTGCGAATCAACACCACAGTCACTTTTGAATAACTTTCTTCATTCTTGTAGCTATCGCTCTTATCTCTCCATTTCCCCGAGCCTCCCTCGTTGTCACCCCAGTGATCTAATTATTATAGCTATAGAGTCACCTATCCTAGATTTTCTATAAAAAGAAGCAAACACACCCACACCCACACCCCAAAATCAGCAAAAATGAAATAAATTGCAAATCAATTCCTATCCAAAAGAAAGCAGAAAATAATAAGAAGTAGAAGAAAGTAGTGGGGCAGAGAAAGAAAAAGGAAGGTCCTCAACCAGGTGGAGGGACACAACGCCAGCAACAATGGGCTCAAGCCTAGGGACAATTATAAGAACGGTGCGCAACAGCAGAGTGTTCCGTTTTCTTGTGCGTAAAGCCACTGTGGTTTGGAACTGACTCCATGCATGCCACCTAACACAAAACAGCAACAGAACACATTTAAAATGGGTCAAAAGAGAAAACCAATAGTAAAATGTTCACTTTTAAACTAACTGTATTTACAATAATCCTCTATCTAATACACTCTGTCTGAAAATAAAATAATAGATATATCTGGACAAATTTTGAGACATTTAAATGGAGACAATCTACGTGGGGACTTTGCAAATGAATTTTTGGCTTTCACTGCCATTCATAGGATTCTGTAAACCAGGTGCTCAGAATATATGCTCTAATTCAATTCCTCCCTTTGGCTGTGGTTTTATTTTATTTTCAATCCTTAGATAGCACAGGCTTGTGTGCTTCTTCTGTGTGGACTTGTCCAACATCACTCTCAGATGGCTGATTATTTTAACACAAGCCTTTAAGGCCTCAGGTGCTATTCTTTTTGATAGCCAGATACCATCTACTTTCTTCACCATGCTTTGCTATATCACCTATATCATCAGTAACCACATTATAGAGGCAAGTGTTGAGCAGGGTAAAATAATATGAATTAATTGTTCTTAAATTAAGGCTTATGACTGAATTTGGGCTCAAAATTCATTGTTATGTCTAATATTTATATATATCCGAAACCATTTTACAGACGTTATCATCTTTTTAAGAAATAATATTTTGTATTTCTAATGATAGTATCTAGCAAATAATATAATATTAGTATTATATAGCCAATAATATTAATCTAGCTTCTAGGATAAAATTTAAGATATTAGTGAGAAAAGAGAAATATAAATATATAGGAAAGCTTATTCGATTAAATTCCATGGATTGATCACATATACAGATTAAAATTGTAAGTGACAGAACATTGCTTGAGGTAAAAAGTGTCAGGCCCACGGCAAGCTATTTAGAATGCTCATTCACTAAGGGGAAAGAATACCTGCAAAATAAAGTTAAGTTGCAAAAAGCAAAGAAAATAGCAACTATGTGTATGTCTTAAATTATCACTTATTGGACAACCTTCAAACCAGGAGATCTGAACCAAAGTTCAATGATTTCCAAAGCCATAAAGCATTGAGGCAGTAGCCATCTGCTTCTTCTACCCATTGGGTGTTTCAGCTTCACTTCAAAGGAGCCTTTCAGCTCCCTTAATTTACAACAGGAATTTTTAAGTAAAATCCCCATTCGTTTAGAGGGATTTCCAAGTCAGATCTTTCTTCTCATGTGTCCTATGAAAAAGTGCTATACACCTCGAAAAGCCAAATTCTAAAACTCCAGTATTTTGTAGCACAAAGCCTACATTGTCGGGACAAAATGGACATTTATTCAAAAACATATGACTAGAAAAGTACCACAGGGTGGATTTTCCCATCAGATTACACATGAGTTGTTATGGTTAGGGATCTCCAAGCCCGTTAGAGACTAGGTTCAACCGAAAGAAATGGTATACTGTTATCAGGACCTGCCACCTAACAAGAGTAACAACAATCTGTATAAATGATAGAATTATCCTACTCTCTATAAGAACTATATCTTGTTTATATATTTTTTAAATCTGGAAATTTAAAAAATATTAGGTACCTTTGAAATTTAGTGGCAATATTTTCCAAATTTAAAATGCAACAATGGATATTCCATAGTTTCCTTTCCTGGAATTCTCTCACAATTACCTTGTCAAAGAGGTGGTTAGAGAGAATGTGGGGGCACATAGAGGATCATAAATGATTCTATAGAAATCATAAAATTAAAAACAAAAAGTATCAATTAAAAAAATCAACAAGGCAAAACCTCCAATAAATATTATGACTACTAGTTGTCAGTAGCTGGGTAGCATGTGTGCAGTGAGTTGAACACCAATCATAAAGGACAATATTTAGAATACAGAAGTTTTCTAACAGAAAGGTTTTCTCTGATATGTAATTGTGTGCACTTATAACAAATTTCAAATAAATGGAGCTTTTATTTACTTTTTTCATGTATTGAGAAATCCCAAGACAGATTAGTATACCAGCATTTATTCAGCAGCCCAATAATATTAGTTGCAGATTCTGGTAGCCTGGTAGACTAGAGAAACAAATCCAGGCTGCCTCATATGTATGTGAGAGAGAACTTTTTATAAAAGAGCTATTGTATATTAAGAAGTCATCCCAACCCAGACATTCCATAAGTCTGATATTAGCCCATATATCTGATACAAGTCTATAAATGCCTCTTCAGACCCACACAACACATGCAGTGATGCCAAATACAGGAAAATCACAAGCCAGTGGGTGGTAAATGGTAAATCTTGTGTATCCAATGGCAGTAGAAGCATCTCAGTGCTGGCAGGGGTCTCCACGAGGCTCCTCCAGCTCCAGGGCTCTAGCTCTATCAGCATAGTTTCATGTGACTTGTCAACATGAATGTGTACCAGAGAGTATGGGTCTGGCCTACAAAGAGATATTTGTCTCAGTAATGCCTTCAAATGAGGTCATCAAGCTGCTGCCTAATTGACAGGCTAATCTCTACCCCTTCAATCTTAATAGTCTCAAGTTGACACTATATAATGTAATTACCACAAAGATTCACTTAGATTATATTTTTGACATCAAGAAACCTTATGATTATCCATACCAAAAAAAAGAGGAAAGAGCAAGATGATAGCAATTGTTATATCAAATTATAAAATATTATTTAAATAAGTAAGTATCAAAGCAAAGGCCAGAGTATTTAAATACAGTAGAGGGGGAAAAAGTAAAATTTATTTATGTCAGAGCAGATATTGATAATTAGTGAGTATAATATGTGTTTCATAATAAAAAGCAACTGGTTTGCATCCCTATCTTATATTGTGATCCATAATCAAGTTCAGGCAGGTAAAATTCTTAAGTGAAAGGGTCACAACTTTCAAAAAACAATAGAGGATTATGTAGTCATAATATCAGAATAACAAACTTTCTCTAAAAGGCAAAATCGTGCAAAACATAAATATTGTAATAAATCTATTACCATCACAGCTATGAATTTCTGATTGGGTAGATATCATAAAAATCATAAAAATCAAAATCCTAAATAAGAATACCCACCCATGAACTATGAGAAGATTGAGTGAAGGGGTGGAGTTTAGCCTGTCAATCAGGTACAGTTTGATGACCTCATTTGGAGAAGTTAAGGAGATAAATAGCTCTTAGGAGGCAGGATGCGCAGGCTCATTCCCTGAGACCAGGTCACTCTAATGAGCAGGCACATGGAGCTATGCTGATTGCAGCCAGAGTCCTGGAACTGGGAGAGCCACGTGGAGACGCACCCCAGTGCTGAGGTGCTTACAAAATCACTGGATTCACAAGACTTCCCACCCACTGGTCTGTGATCTTCCTGCATTTGGCATCATTGCATGTGTTTCATGAGTCTGAAGAGAACTTTGTAGATTGGTATTAGACATATAGGCTATAATATCAGACTTATGGACTTGAACTGGATTGGGCTGGGGTGCTTTCTTAATATGAAATCACTCTTTTATATAAAAACCCTTTCTTATGCACATGTGAGTGCCCATGAATTTGTTTCTCTAATCTACCCAGAATAACACACAGTTGTAGCAGTCACTGTGTCCGTCCATCTTCTTGAGGGACTTCCCATTTTCTGCTGCCCTTCTACTTTACCAAGCATGATGTTCTTCTTCAGGGACTCATCTCTCCTGACAACAGGTTCAAAGGATTCAAGATGAAGTCTCACCACCCTTGCTTCTAAGGAGCCCTCTGATCTTACTTCTTCCAAGACAGATCATTTGTCCTTTTAGCAGTCCATATTACATTCAACATTCTTCCTAATCATCATATCTCAAATGCATAATTCTTCCTCGGTCTTTCTTATTCAATGTCCAACTTTCACATGCATGTGATCCAATTAAAGTATTATGGCTTGGGTCAGGCTGATCTTAGTCCTCAAAGAAACATCTTTGTTTTCCAATATTCTGAAGATGTCTTGTGCAGCAGATTATGGATCCAAGCAAGACAAATTGTTCACAACTTCAGATTGTCTCCATTTATCATGATGTTACCTATTGGTCCAGTTTTGAGGTTTTGATCTTTGAGTTGTAATTCATATAGAATACTGTAATAACCCTTGATCTTTATCAATGAGTGCTTCAAATTTTCCAAATTTTCAGCAGGCAAAGTTGTGTCATCTGCATATTGCAGGTTGTTAATAAGCCTTCTTTCAAACTTGACGACCATTCTTCTTAATATGATCCCTCATCTCCTATGATTTGCTCAGCATACAGGTTGAATAAATATGGTGAGAGGATATAATTTTGTCGCACATCTTTCCTGATTTTGATCATACGCTCCCTCCTGAAATGGTGGAATATTGACTGGTTCTTTTTGGTACAGAGACTGTGTATTCTTTCCACCTTCTTTTGATGCTTCCAGTATAATTCAATATTTTTCCAATAGAATAGTTCAATTTTGCAATTTGAGGCTTGAGTATTTTTCTTGACTTTTTTCCCTTTAAGATATACTGAGTCTGTTTATACTTTTTTGTTTTCTAATTATAGGTTTTTCACATTTCACTATAATATTTTCTTTTTCTTCTTGAGCTATCCCTTAAACTTTTCTATTGAGCTCTTTGGCTTCGTCATTTCTTCCTTTTGCTTTAACCAATCTATGGTTAAGAGCAAGTTTCAGAGTCTCTTCTGACATCCACTTTGATCTTTTCTCTCTATTTAATGACAATTTTCTTTCTTCAGAGGTAGTTAAATGATTTTATGTCAACTACACACTTCTAGCTAGATGTGGAGCCAAACTTGTCAATCAGATCAGCCTGATGCTGTCTTCTTCGGGGTGTGACCTTTCCCTTCTCTTTCTTCCACTTTGCCTTCCTGTTCTGTGGCCACCCTAAGAATTACGTGAGTCCTGCAACGTTTCCATAGATGGTGGATTCACATGATTCTGAACATACTTGCCTATGATATTCTTGCAGTCATCATTACACGTGGCTGAGTGAGTATGATGAGAGACTTATGGAACAGTATCAGATTTATAGACATAAGTTTGCTTTTGCTGGAATCCTTTCTTGAAATGTAATTATTTCTAGCTTATAGAGTAGCATGATAACACTTAATCTTGTACCATTAATAAGTAAATTATACTT
>NW_022111372.1:6461276-6461495 GCF_000313985.2 Echinops telfairi | reverse complement strand
AATCCTTTCTTGAAATGTAATTATTTCTAGCTTATAGAGTAGCATGATAACACTTAATCTTGTACCATTAATAAGTAAATTATACTTCAGTATCATATTTTAGGTTAGAAAAAAACAATTAAAGTTTTCCACTATTCAATTTGAACTATGTGATTATATTTTATTGGCAAAAGACAATAACAAAAACAGAAATTCTGAAGAATTTATTAATATAAGAAA
>NW_022111372.1:6459811-6460862 GCF_000313985.2 Echinops telfairi | reverse complement strand
AACTATGTGATTATATTTTATTGGCAAAAGACAATAACAAAAACAGAAATTCTGAAGAATTTATTAATATAAGAAATAATTTATCATGATGTTACCTATTGGTCCAGTTGTGAACCTTTTTGTTTTCTTTATTTTGAGTTGTAGTCCATAGTGATTGCAGCAATTCTTGATCTTCATAAACAAACAAGAAGCAGTGGTTACTTAGGGAATATTCTGCTTATTCTGAAGAATGCTTGTTTGGGATATCTTGTAATAGTTTTTTAAATATAATAATAATTATAAAGAAGCTTCATTGTCAAATTAAAATTATTAAATTCACTAGTAAAAGAAAAAACCAAGATGAAAACAATAGATCAAATAAAAATATTCCATGAAAACTTAAACATGTTAACATATATTTATGTATCTTAATATACACGTTATACGGAGTAAATATGAAGCATTGTTTCAAAGACCCCAGTTCAGGTTGATTTCAAATAAAGCTTGTTTCAGCTTTATTTATTTATAATGTCTCTTGGATCAATGGATGGCTGAAGATAAATTTACTGGTATATTGCTCTTTGTCTACATTCGATACTTAAAAAAAAAACTTTTTTATCAAAGCAATGCCTCAGAAGGAATTTATAGGTTGAAATAAATAAAAGCTAAAGAAATCAACTCAAAAGGTTATGGTAACTATTTTTGGATTTTTGAAAGGGTTTATTTTGGTAAATTTTATCAAAGGAAAGAGGTCAATCATAAGGTATTATTAGGAAGAGTTTTGAATGAAATTGGAAACAGGAGCCCTGGTGGCATAGTGGTTATGATTTGTGTTGCCAACTGTCAGCAGCCTACAACTACTAGATGCTCAGTGGGAGAAGGAAAAGGTTTCCTACTCCTGTAGAGAGTTACCATCTCAGAAACCCAAAGGAGCTTTATTCTTTTTGTTAGGGTATATTTCTTTTTGTGTATGACCATTTCTTCTTTTTTTTTTAATTAATCGTTTTATTAGGTGCTCATACAACTCTTATCACAATCCATACATACATCAATTGTGTAAAGCACATTTGTA
>NW_022111372.1:6436616-6459322 GCF_000313985.2 Echinops telfairi | reverse complement strand
GTCTCCTCCCCAAGACACCTCTGCAAGGGGATCTCCAGTGGCCTACAAATGGGCTTTGAGTCTCCACTCTGCACTCCCCACCTCATTCACTATGGTAAGATTTTTTGTTCTGATGATGCCTGATACCTGATCCCTTCGACACCTCGTGATTGCACACACAGGCTGGTGTGCTTCTTCCATGTGGGCTTTGTGGCTTCTGAGCTAGGTGGCCGCTTGCTTACCTTCAATCCTTTAAGACCCCAGATGCTATATCTTTTGATAGCCGGGCACCATCAGCTTTCTTCACCACATTTGCTTTTGCACCCATTTGTCTTCAGTGATCGTATTATGAAGGTGAGCACACAATTATATGATTTTTTGTTCTTTGGTGCCTGATAACTGATCCCTTCAGCAACTTATGATCACACAGGCTGTTGTGCTTCCTCCATGTGAGCTTTGTTGATTCTGAGCTAGATGGCCATTTGTTTACCTTCAAGCTTTTAAGACCCCAGATGCTATATATTTTGATAGCCAGGCACCATCAGCTTTCTTCACCACATTTGTTTATTCACCTGCTTGTTTTCAGCGGTTGTGTCAGGAAGGTGAGCATCACATAATGCCAATTCAATAGAAGAAAGTATTCTTGCATTGAAGGAGGACTTGAGTGGAGGCCCAATGTCCCTCCCCTACCCTAATACTAAACCCATAAATATATGCACAAAGATCCATTTCCCCATCCTCATACATAAATATATCTGCATATGTATGTCTCTATCTAGACCTCTATAAATACCCTTTGCCTGCCAGCTCTTTCCTCTATTTCCCTTGATTTTCCTACTGTCCCACTATCATGCTCAGTCCCCACCAGGGTTTCAGCAATTCCTCTTGGTTACATAACTCTTGATCATGCCCTACCAGGCCTGCCACACCCACCTCACCACCAATTTGGATCACTTGTTTTTCCCTTGTCCCTGGGTTTGTTAATACCACTTCCTTTCCCCCCACCTCCCACTCTCCCATGTTCCCCCGTAACTGTTGGTCCCATTGTTTTCTCCTCCAGATTGTTCATCCAGTCTACCTTATTTAGACAAATCTGCGGAGATAATAACATGCACAAAAACAAGACAGAGCAAAGCCATGGGTACCTCGCCACTCCATTCCCTTGCTGTTCTGTTGCACCCCCTTAGTGTTTTGCCTCAGTGAGGTGGGATCAGATCAGATGCTATTCCCACACTGCGTCTCTGGTGTTGGCCTCTGTAGGGCTATGGGTCAGTGAGGGGTGTCATGTCTCATAGTGGGACTGGCCATGTGGTCCTCTCTGTGGACTGGCTGCTCTAATTGGGATCATTATCCTCAAGGCTTGGTGGACTAGGATGTGCTCCACTCTCTCCTCTTCCCCCTTCATCTGCACCCATGTGGTCTGATCAGATATGTCCTTCTGCCGGAGCTGGAGATTCAATGCTGTCTTTTGAAATAAATTCTTCTGGGGGGAGGGTCAGTTGTCCACTTAGTATTTGGGATTGGGGCCGAACCCCAGACCTCTCCACTGGTTCCCTATATCACGCCGGCATGTTGCATTCACATCTTGTAGCACTAGGTTGAAGTTTGGTTCTCTCTTTCCCTGTGGAGATATAAACAATACTCTCCCTTTGGGTGGGTTAGTGCCCTGTGCCCCCGCTACCCATTTCTTTTTTATTATTATTTTTTTTTCCTTTCCCCACTCCTTTTTAGTTGTCTACCATGTGTATCCCTGTATTTGATCTGGTCCCTGCCATATTACCTGGTCCTCACCCCAGGAATGTTTGTATACAGTAGCTTTTTCCCTATACCCCTTTTGCATTTTTTTTTTAAAGCTTACCTCAGCAGACTCATGTTGTACTTGTCCTTTGGTGCTTGACTTACTTTGCTTAGCATGATTTGCTCCAGTTCTTCCCATGCAGCAATGTGCTTCATACGTTCATTACTGCCTTTAGGCGATGCGTAGTACTCCATTGTATGTATAGGTGGGCTTTGGGGCCAGGGCATGGTACCTCAACAGACTGGACTGGAAAACACTCCTAACGGCCAACAAATGATCCTTGAACTAACTACAAGCTTTTCTTTCTTGTGTTGTTTTTTTTTGTCATTGGTTTGTTGTTGTTGTTTTGTATATTGTTGCTTGGTTTTGCCAAAGGAGCTTTTAAGTCTCTAAATAAAGTCGGAAAATATTTTATGGGAGTGACTTTGGTTTGAAAGGGGCTATCTTGATATATTTTATCAAAGGAAACTGGTCAATCATAAGGGACCATTGGGGATAAATTTGAAAACTGATTTAGTGAGGAAAAAAAGCCAATAAATTTGTGTGGAGGATTATTTTACCTCATAAGAATGCACTGCAAAATCGTTGAGAGTAGAAAGGGCTATCATATGAGTATTTAACTGGAAACTGCAACCCCTCACTCTACATCCTTGGCCTTTTCCCTTTTGATATTTTATTGTTTTTCCCTCAAATGCAAATAATATTTAAAAGTAAGTTTACTGAAACTGCCACATCACACCTTCTAGCCAACAGTTCTCAACCCTGTGGGAGTCAAATGACCCTTTCACAGGGGTCACCTAAGACCATCGTAAAACACATATTTCTGATGGTCTCAGCAACTGAGACACTGCTCCTCTGTCCATCTCCAGGTGGGTCCGCCCACATGCAAATATGACCACATATGAGTACCCAGCGAGAAGACTGCTACCCATGCTACACCATGCTTCAAGACAAAATTTCATTTATTTGTAGTTAGAAATACATATTTCACAATAAATAATTACATATTGTTTTTGTGATGAATCACTCTGATTTAATTATGTTCAATTTGTAACAATGAAAATACATCCTGCTTTATGTATAGATTGTGATAAAAGTTGTATGAGCCCCTGATAAAATGATTTTTTTAAAAGAAAATAGATCCTGTATATCAGATATTTACATGATGATTCATAACAGTAGCAAAATGACAGTTATGAAGTAACAAGGAAAATAATTTCATGGTTGGGCGTCACCACAACATGAGGAACTGTATTAAAGGGTCCCAACATTAGGAAGATTGAGAACCACTGTTCTAGAGAGATACACTGTCATTCTGTGCAAGTGTCAAAATATACTATCTATCTATCTGTCAGCTATCTATCTATCGTGTGTGTGGGTTCTACCCTTTTCTACAGCTCTCGTGTTCAGACTCCACATCAATGAGTTGGTTGATTACTCCCTGGAGAATTTCCTTTTGCCATTTCCTTATTGTTTATTTTCCTTTCATTCTCAAACATTTCTTAGAATTTTTCTATGTTGGGCTAAAGAGATGGAAGCATTGCACTTAAAAATGTACAGCTCATAACAGAGTATATGTAGAAAAAGAAATAGTTCACATTTTCATATTTATATTTAGTAAATGTTTCTATGATTTGATAGCAATATCTGTTTATTTACTATTACAAAGATGATTAAAATGTGAAAACATTATTTTTTTATTTTGTTATATTAATTCAAAATTTTTGTTGAGTGAAAAGATATATGTGCTTTATGACCAGATATAACAAATGACAGAAGATATATGATCTTAAATATTTAAGTTTTATATAGGCTTATTTATTTGTTTTTCCTAAAGGGTGCTTTATTAATCTAGTACAACCAAGTAGTATACAAAATACAATTTTTAAATGATTTAGACTATTTTGTAATAATTACCAAGAGAAGAATGGGATACATATTCTATGAATAGTGATCTACACAGTACTCCTAGTGCCAAAATATCCTTTCTAGAGAAAGCTTAGGGTGTTTCACTGTTTGCTTGTGTTTTGTTTTGTATTTTTAATTTTGTCTTGAGGGTGTCAAAAAATTCCATAATGGATAAAATGTCTGGGGAAAATGATACAAGATGAATGTAACTTTCTTCGTAATGTTTGTCCAATTTATAATGAACTCTGAATAAGTACAAATCTATTGTTTTGGAGAGTACAAAACTGTCACTGTTAGTTTAATTTATAAGTGATATATGACTGCCCACGTGTATTATAATGTTCTCTTTAATATTAGGAAGGGTATACTTATTAAATATCAACTATGTAGCAGAAAGGGCCCTGCTGATGTAGTGGGCAACACATTGGTCTGTTCATCATAAAATCAGCAGTTTGAAACTACTAGCTCACTCTGTGAGAGAAAGACTAAGCTTTCTACTCACTTAAAAGTTTATAGTCTCAGAAATGGACAGGGGAGTTCTATTCCATTCTATAGGGTCAATATGAGTTCAAATAGATTAGATGGCAGTGGGTTTGATATTGAGTTTTTGAGATGCATGTTCTGTTAATTTGTTGTAATGTGGTGATTTGTAGGTGTTGCTGTAATGTTGAAAGCTATGTCACTGGTATTTCAAATACTGCCAGGCTCACTCAAGCTGAATACATTTTAACAGAGCTTTCAGATGAAGAACAGAATCAAAGAAAGAATACGTTTTCTGCTTCTGGGGAACCAGTCAATGAACTCTTTGTGAATAGCAGAACACTGTCAAATATAGTGATGGAAGGTGAGCTCCTCACAACCGAAAGCAGCGAAACTATCCCTGATGAAAAGAAGCATTATTAAAATAGAGTCTATCATAATGATGTGGATAGTATAAAACTTATACTTATAGAGCACAACCCAAATGAGAAGAAACATCTTAACACATATATGGAATCTATAACATATTCATCTAGGAAAATGGACGTTATGAGAAATGAAATGGAATGCAGAGAGAATGTTTTCATTGGCAGTAGTGAGCTGAAATGACCTGTTATTACTCCCTTAGAATCACACAAGCAAATGGCTTACGGGGCTGGAAATGACGAATTCAAGAGGAATGACATCACATTTATGTCAAAAGGATCATTTCAAGCTCTACCATGAAGTTTAATACTGTCCATGATAGGATAATATCTTTAAAAATATGAAAAAATCCAGTTGATATTACTATTATTCATGTTTATGCACCAACAATTAAAGGTGGTGATGAATAAATTGAACTTTTCCAGTCTGTAAGTGACCAAACATGCAAACAAGATATTGATAATTATTGGTTACTTTAATGCAAAGTTGAAAACAATGAAAATGTAGTTAAAAATAATACCTTGGTGATAGAAATGTACCTAGAAATTTCATGATAGAATTTTGCAAGGCCAATGAGTTAGTTATTCTTTGGACATATCTTTTTTCGACAACATCCATGTCTACAATACCTGTGGACATTGTTAAATGGAATACACAGAAGTCAACTTGAATACATTTAAGGGAAGAGAAAGGGAAACAAAAGTATTGAAAAATATTGAACAAGAAGAACACCACTGTGAGGACTAAGGTGGACCTGAATCAGGACATCGAATTGTCAACCACTGCAAATGCACATGAAAGTTGGTCATTGAATAAGGAGTTGATGCAGTTGAGTTACAGTAAACAAACAAACAAACAAATCTGTCTGGGGAGAAGTAAAGTCAAAATGTTCCTTTGAAGCAAGGATGGTGAGATTATATATCAATAATTTGGACATGTCATCGCGAGAAATCAGTCCCTGAAAAAGAACATCATTCTTGGTAAAGGAGAAAGGCAACAAAAATGAGGATCCTGGATGAGACGGATTGACCTATGGCTGCCAGAATGGTCTCAATAGAACAGCTGGGATGATGGCTCAGGACCAGGCAGTGTTGCACTCCAGCGCAGAGAGGGTTGCTATGAGTCAAGGTGAATTCAGTGGCTATGAACTACTGCAATCCCTGCTTCATTTCACCCCCTTTCCTTTTTAAATGCTAATTCTAATCTGTTACTCTCAAGTAAATTCTAACTCAAAGATATACTGTGGGTAAGAGTAAAATGAACTCATAGTTTTTCTTGGGCTGTGAGGTACTTATTGTGCCAACCTGGCCGATAAACAAATGTGGGGTTAATTGAAGGGTGGAGGGTTAAATGGCTCAGTGAGCCTCACCTTTCTAGTTCTCCTGTCTCTCGCTTTCTGATGGTCGGACCAGGATGCAGCTGCCTTACCAAGTTCCCTGCTTCAGCTAGCAAGGCTCACTTCCTGCAAGACATCCCCGAGGAGAAGCCACATGGACCTACGCCGATACAGCTCTGGGTGCTGGAGCAGCCACGTGGAGACCCCTGCCAGTGCTCAGATATTTGCACATTCACTGACTTAGTTTTCCTCCTGCAGTCGGCATCATTGTGTCTGTTTTGTGAGATGGAGGAGGACTTTGTGGATTGGTGTTGGACATATCAGTTAATGGGTTACTGTTGGACTTGTGGGCTTGGGCAGCACTGGGTTGGGATGTTTCTTGATGTGCACTTAATCTTTATATAAAGCTCTCTCTTATACATGAGTTTCTGTGGATTTGTTTCTCTAGAGAACCCTGTCTAACACAGGCTGTAATCTATGGAAAGGAACCCTGTTGTCACATGTAAATTTGGATCCTAAACACTAAACACTCCCCAAGAGAAAGATAAGGCAAACCTGAAAAACCTACTGGGCAGATATACTCTATTCTATGGCATCTCTCTCAGGTGGAATCAATTCAACAGTTGCATATTTGCTTTGTAGTTGTTACTTAAATGTTATAAAAGCATATTGCTACACCTTTCTCCCACAGAGCAGCCTGGTGGGTTGAAGCTTTGGATAGATTTGATGACTCACACTTTGGCTAGTAGCCAGGCCTTTAATCTTTGTACCCCCATGAGTCACTAAATGCTTTTCCTAGTCCCTTTTATGTGGACATTCAAGTGCTACTTCTTAGTGTGTCATATAATGATCATCAATCATTTGTATGCCTCAGTTTTGTTTTACAAATTCAAATTCAGGTAATATTTCTGCTAGGATATTTAAGGTATGTGATAGGCAAGGCATTAAAGGCAATTTGATCAAACTTGGATAAAGACCCTGTATTAAAATGTCTATCCTTAAAACCAACAAATCATTTTCAGCAAGAAGAATTTGGAAATGTTATTATTGTTGTGGAAGTGGTAACGAAACATTTAGACTATCTCATTTTCCTCCATCCGCACCCTATGGAGCATGCTTAGATTTATTTCCTTTCCTGCTGGTTGCTGTTTCTTTAAAGAAGGTAAATTGACAACTTTCTCATGATTCTCTTTCCAGCATTGAAATACCCAACATGTTATTTCATGTTTATGTGTGGCTGCTTTGGGCACCTTAATAACACTGCAGGTTTTAAAATATACAACACTGCACAGTATGAATTTAGCAATGGAGATCAATAAATGTTAGCTTTTTACTAACCATCATTATTCCAGTGTTAATGGATTTTCCTCCTATTAATAGCTGTATATGAGGTTTTTCATGAGAAGATCCAATAAAGCCTTTATAGTCAAAGATTCAAGGTATAATTTATAGCCAGGAAACTTAATTATGTTTTTGCTTTGTTTTAATCTAGTTTTTCTATTAATACATCACTAGGTTAAATAATTAAAATGAAAAATACAGTGGAAAATAGCCCTCCCATTTTTGTTTGCCTATAGTCCATTTTCCTAACTGACAATTCTCCCCCAATAACACACTCAGGTGAGCCCAATTTTTAGAATTTATATCTTCTTCCAGAGACTTCTTCTAAAGTATGCATAATAAAATGAATGTATAGTCTTATTTTCCTTTTTATTTACACAATAGAAATAGTTCCATTTTGCTTATTTCATCCTATTAAAATTTCCATATCACAACGGATTCTCATCATATTTTAAGATAAATTCATACAATCTATTGTATGAATATAAATTGATTCATGTAAACCAAGCATTGCTTAAATCTATTATCTATCTTTGTTTAATACAATCAATCTTACAATAAATTATCTTTTACAAGTGTCATTTCATACATCTCATCATATTTTTAGAATGAGTCCCCAAACACAAATGGAATATCCATTAGTAAATGTTTCAGATTTTTTAAATACCCTAATATATATTTTAATCCTAAAAATCATACCAATTTGGACACCCATATTGCAGGATCAGTATTTGAAAATGCCTATTTCTCTGTAACTTTGAAAATTAGTAAATTACTAAGCACTTACTTTTTTTGTCAATTTGTCCCAATTAACCATTTCTTACACTCTGTTTGCCTTGACCACATTGCACTATTTTCTTGTTGTTTATATCTTTAGAGTCCATTTCTGGTTGATAGATTTTCACAAACTATTTATAACAGGACTTAAACTCGCTATATTTTCCAAGGAAGGAACTATTTTATATCTGATCTTATTTTTGCTTCCTCTCAAAATTCTGTATCACTCAACACAGGAGCTAACATCACATTTCCATTTTCTCTCTTTTCTTTAAAAAAGAACTTTGTTCACTATGAAGTCTGAGCAAGAAATAAAATGAACCCTAATCATGCCCCAAACAGCTTAACCCGAGAGCTGGCAGACCACAGTGAGACACTTCTCTCAGCCTTGCTCAAGGAGCCTGTTTGCATCCTCCATATACGGCCTACACTTTCCTGACTGTAAAGTGCTTCTTAATAACATATAAAACAAAAACATTTTCCTATTTGATTTTTAGACACAGATTTCTGAGATTAAAGCATCCTCTATAATACAATAACCTTTCCTTCTCAATAAAGCCTTTCCTCTAAATCCAGATTTATTTCAGTTGACGGACACATCAACCATTTCCAATTCTATTTGGCTAATTCTCTCTCTCTCTTTCTCTCTCTAAATAGATAGGTAGATAGATAGATAGATAGATAGATAGATAGATAGATAGATAGATAGATATACACACATACACATATATACATAACATAAACATATATTTGTATCAAATATTTATAATGTTTCTTAGAATAGGCTGCAATAAATATCACTCTATTCTCAGTTTTTCAGTTTGTTTTTTAATTCAGTATGACTTTATAATTCTAATAAACAGGAGAAATAAAAAAACTTGTAAGAAAATATGTACTTCTGCATTTCAATGTCTACATGATATTTCATAAGTAGTTATAAGTAAGTAGTGAGTTGGCTGTTCACTCAGAATTAGATATCTTGTTAGAGGTATGATGTGCCATCATTTAGATATATTCAGTGGGATTTCTCATGGTTGACACAATATTCCAAATTGTAGAAAGTTTATTTAAACTTTGCAAAAAACCAAGCAGGCACATATAAGGTAGTTCTTTTGCAAAAAATTTAAACATAATTTTAATTTCCTCCTCTAAATATATTCTGAAAGTATATGAACAAGAGATAGGTTCTATAAATGTAAATGCATAATTATAACCATCTCTCTAAATGCATAAAAACCTTTTAAAATATTTGGAAAACATGTGAGGACAACATACAATTGCATCTCATTTATAAGCCTGCACCACTAATTTAGATGAAGTTTGCTGCTAAATGTTAGTGTCTTGTCTTCTAGATATATGCTAGCTCCTTAGTAATTTTGATAACCAGCAATTCTCCAAAAATATATATAACACTCTCCATTGTTCACTAAAATTAAAATGGTCAGGAAAATAATATCTCAATAAATGAAACTTTATTTTTCTCTTTTTATTAGTGAAATTTATATTGTTAATATGTTAAAAGTCATACTTTTTTGTAACATTCATCTTAATGTTTTTACTAATATTTATAAGGTAGTTTGTATTTTTTAATGAATTTCTGTATAATTATTGCATATAATGTAAGCTAGCTTTTTCTGATAAAGAATTGCTGAATTTTCCAATTTTCCTTTTGTTTTGATAAGCATTGTTTTTGTTTCTGATCCTACATTTTTTTCTGTTTGTCTTTGCGTTGTGTGTTTGCTATTGTTTTTTATTATATTTCATTTTTTAATTTTCTACTTCTCTTAGTTGGTTATATATTTATTTCATTCTTAACTTACTAACAATATGTGAATTAAAGTCTATGAATATTTTTCCTCTTAGAATTCCAGGAGATGATATGGAACAAGGGATATCAGATGGATCGTGTAAAATGAATAGCTTGTCCTCAGGTAGAATGTATTAGAAAGTGGATTTCTACTATTCCTAGTATTACTCCTAGCCAGTCCAGGGAAGACGCCCCTGGCTAATAAAGACTTGTCTGGCTGTGCCCTTCATGGAATTTGGGCTATTAGAATGTGCATAATCATTTATCATATTCTAACGGCCTTTGTTTTAGGGCCCGGGACCAATCTTCTTAAGCTTTCCTCTCTAGAATGGTGTATACATCTCAATTATTATCCCTTTCCCATGTCCACAGTTGTTTCCTTTGTACTTCCACATCCTATGTAAACAGCCATGTTTCTGTAAACCCTTAGATGCCAACATGCCTATATGTTGTTGATCTCCTTCACCATTGTATTGTGACTTTCTCTTTGTCCTGGCTGAAATTTAATAAATACATCTATATAAATTATATTTGTATTTGGGGTCCTTTTCCTTCCTTACAACCAAGAAAATGAATGCATCTTTTGAACATTAAATTTTTGAGCATTTCTGAGATGCCCTGCTCATGATCCTTCCACAAAGTCTGGCCTGCAAAGTCTGGCCTGCCATTATGAATACTTGACTTACACTAGTTTTACTAAAAATTGATATTGATCATTTTTGCACTTTTATTTTTGAGAGAATTGTTTGATTTGCAAAAGAAATGGAAGGATGTTGACTTGGTCACAATTAGAATGAAATTTCAGGTTATTTTTAATTCATATAACTGCATTATTTTGTTTTCCTTTATTAGTCAAATTATCATTTGAAAAGTTCAGAATTTTAGTCACCTTGATATGGGCCACAGTAAAGAAAATTACCTGTTTTATCAATAATTATTTATATCAGAGTTTGAAATGGAGTATTGAATTTCTCTGAGCGTTTTATTTTTCAGAGATAGGCATAGACCTTAAAAATAACAGGCACATATTTATGATGAATTGAACTTTCTTAGATGCTTTCTTTCATTTTAGAGTGAGAATTTATAATACTCTAACTTAAGTATAGGACAAGTATGTTTTTAAGTACTTAATACAGACATATTTTGTTTTTACTTAGTTTGTTGAACTTTTTCCTTATGATCAATTAAGGATTAAAAGTACCTTTAATTTCAAATTAGTAACTTAAATATTAATTTCATTTATTTTAGAAAAATTACAAAATAAATAAATATTATTTTAAAAAGCATTGTATGTCAGAGAAGCATTCCTACAACACACTCCTAGTGTTCCAACTAATATATTGCTTGTTCAAATTTATAGCTGTCTCTTTGCACAAGGCTGCAATTTTACTCAGGTTTTAAATGAGTAAGATAAGAGTAAAACTCAAGAAAAACCTCAGACTAACATATAATTGGAAATAGAATCTGAATGTATTCCAAACAGACAATTGTGGCTTTTCTTGCATGCAGTAGACATTTTCATTAAATAGGTTCCTCTGTAATAAATTGTATATTTACATGGGCTTTGTTTGCAGTGTCCCTATGAGATGATACATCAAGTGCAGATGCATCAATAAAAGTGACTTTAATGTCCAGAAAAATACTGATGCAGTTGTTTCTTCTCTACCCGTGCCAGGGGCTCATAAATAACAAAACAGCTCAGGCAGACCTTGTGCAAAGTGGCTATATTATCTTTTCGATGGCTCCAATATTAGTTACTGACCTCACATTTCTTAGAAAACCTCCCTCGTATTTTCAAACAATGTTGAATGCACAACAAAAGCCACAGCAAAGTAAGTATAATAGTAGTAATATTAGTAATTCACCAAAGAGATGATACTTCTAAGTTGAATAATGTTGAGCTTAGATAATCTCAAAAGTATGTGTTATTGTTTAAGGAAGAGAGTTTTCTTTAATCTGCCTCACCTGAACAAAATCAATTACATTAAAATGCAATCAAGGAAAGTATGCCCAAAGTAAAACAAAATGAAAAAATACTGAACAGTGTTCTTAAATTTAATCAGACACTGATCACAGAGGTCAAGTTTTAAATATTTGACTTTACAAAGCATCTACTATGTTTGTATGGTTAACTATTATTGCCCCAGCAAAATATGTATTTTTCTTGCCCCAGTGAAATATATGTATTTTGTTACTTGCCATAGAGTCATAAATAGTGTCAGAAACAAAAAAAAAATCTTAACTGCTGTCTTGAAGCGATATTAAAAATATATTTCACTAGAAATATATTTTGACTTTTATATACATCGAATTTTTACTTCTACTTTCCATCTCACCACAAGGCTACTTAATTATGTAACAAAGGTTGCTCACATAACTTCCAGAAGTTTTACCACCGTAGTAAATTCCACATAAATAAGTCCTTCTTCATCATTTTCCAAAATTATGATCTTCTGTATCAACTTAGTGTATTTCTCACCCATATTCCTGGGAGAAATAATTCTTCTGACAAGATATCTTCTTAGTAATCCTGAAATCCAAGGCTGTATCTTCTGCCTATATATTGGGGCCCCTTTCCTAGTAGCTGTTTTATATATATATTACTCCCTGCCAAGGTCATGGGAAATTTTGTGAGCAAAATCATTAATATCAGTCTCATTTAAGACACATTCAATTGGCATTATATTTATAATTTTAGTGAGTCTAAGCATATTTTGTAAACCAGTACCATCTGGCATTGTGTTTTCTATTTATCATAACAAATAATATGGTACTATGAGAAATAGTTTGTGTGTGCGCGTGCATGTGTGTTTAGAAGAATCCATGTCAATAAGATTATTTGGTTGAGGTGGAGAAACTACTTATTGAATTATAAATCCTATAATTGGATCTGTCTGTTTGTCTATACTCTCCTCTTGAGCTACACCTAAGGGACATTAAAATCTTCCCCGCTTTGGATATGTGTGTTCCTTATCACTCACATTACAGGCAAGCCTCTTACCCATCTAACAGACTGAATTTCTAAAAGTTTTTTGGTAAAAAGGAAAAAAAAAATTTTTCACTTATGTAAAAGAAACATTTGAATCACTCAAGCCCCCTCCTATTAGGTAGCTAATACAAAGGCTTCAGTATGCATAATTGTCACCTTGTAAATTCCATAGTTTTAAGAACAAACTCCAAGTCTTTTATCTGTGAGAGTATCCAAAAGTATTATAAAATGGAAGTCTATCAAGCAATTATTTCTAAAAATATAAACCTTTCTTTGTAAGGTTCAACAAAAAGAATATAAATTTGACATTAGTTTTAAAGTTTTAAATACTCAGGCATCAAATTTTAATTCCTACAATAGTTTACAGTAAGTGTTAGGGTATAATTTATAGTGACATATTCATTTTTAATCTATATCTTCTTCACTAGTACAAATTCTGATGTAAAATATGTCATGGAATTGGGTACTTAGAACTACATGCCTGTATTTGTATACTTAATTTCCGTCTATCTTTTTATATTTGTTTTTAGGGTAAAATGATTAGAAAAAATAATAAATACTTCATTTGTTTCTAATATATGCCATAGCCTTTCTTAGCTGAGTTTCATTCCTATACCATGGAGATGTCAATAATATTGCCATTTCAGGAAACATGAGAGTAATAATAAATAAATTGGCAATGTCACGCAATTAGAAAATGGCATCATCATCTTTGAACACGGGTCTATATGACATTGTAAAAGCTTTAAAAACATTTTCTCTGATCTTCCAGTGAAGTAGGAGCTAGTTACTCTCAGGTCAGCAATTCAAAAATCACCAGCAGCAGTGCTCTCTGCTTCCTTATAGAGTAAGGTCTATGGATCCCACAGGGACAGGGCTATCCTGTCCTATGGAAGCCTGTGTGTTGGAATCACAGGCTAGCAGTAAGAAGCTTTCTCTAAAGGAGCCCTGCTGGCATGGCTGAGTTCTTTGGATTCTTCCTTAATCTTTAAGACTAAGATTAAAGATTAAGGAAGAATCCCCTGGTGAACCAAAGGTAAAATGCTCACGTGCTCCCTGAAAGGTCAATGCTTCAGCCAATCAACATCTCCAAAGCAAACAAGACCTGCTGCTTTTGTGTCCAATCATTATTACAGATTAGGAGATTCTATGAGGCAATACTGTTCTGTCCCATTGGGTCATCTGGAGTTGGAATTGATCCATGGTACATCACCACACAACAATTTTCCAGTGGCAGTAAACTGAAACTTTATTCATAATAAGCCAACATCTGGGTATTTTGTGTAAGATTAATTATTCCATTAGTTATTCTCATAATACTTGAGATAAAATATAAAAATTTCACTGTAATATTACTATTATAATCCAGTGTTTTCTCTTCTTTTGCATCATCTGCCCTCACTCTTTTTTGTTTTTGTAGCATATAGTCACAACATATTCAAGTCTTCCTAGGTTCAATCAATTTCCTGTGATCTTTGTTTTGCATAAAACCAGTGTTTCTCAAAGTGGGTGACACTGCCCTATGAGAATCTCTCACATAATCCAGCGAGGTCGCAAAAGAACACACTTGCACTGTTTCCTAGATTATGTATTTATAATGCGTAAATTTTAAATTCCTGGATGATTATGAGTATTCTTTTTTTTCCTGAAAGGGGACAGCAGGCCAGGTAAGTTTGGGAGCCTATGGTGTAGACTCTTCTCTATAAGCTGAGTAATATTTTCATTTCTATTATTTCCTAGCTTTTTCACCCCTCTTCAGATCTTCATTCCAATATCTCTCTAAAATAACACTCTGGGTCAGATAATGCCCCCAGAAACAATGCATGAATTACTTCCTTTTCATTCATGACAATTTCACAGGTGGTAACTATTAATCATTTGTTATTCTGTTTAAAATTTATTTTCTTTGGTCCTACTGTTGAGACTGTACAGAGAAGAATAGACACCAATTCATTATGTCGACATGTAAAGTTCAATGATGAGGATTATAAGCTTTGAGTTGAGCAGTCATGCTCTCCTTCCTTTGTCATGCTATTTTCTGCACATTTTCATAGACACAAGCTCCTGGAAATTTCCCATCAGATATTTGAAGTTTCTGATGTCAGTTTGATTCCATATGGACAGATCAAAAAAAGAGCACAATGCTCATGGTAGACGTCTCCACTAGTTAAGCTAAATGAGTGTCTGATCCTAAAGATACTTGAGAGGGTTTTGTTTTCTTCTAAAGATTATCTTTCAGGGCAGCTGTTTCAGAGGTTTAGCCAGTCTTCATGACTCCAAAAGACTTACCTCTGCCTAAAAATGGGCTAACCAAAACCAAACCACTGCTAGTGAGTCTATTATGATGTAGAGTGATGTCCTGAGGGTTTCAAGACTGGAACTGTTTACAGCAATAGCCCAGTCTTCCTGCCATGGCTGCTGGTGGTTTTGACCTCCCAACCATGCAGATTGCAGCCCAACACTCAACCAGTACATTCCAGAGCTCCTGAAAATAGTAAAATAATAAGGTTGGGTCTTATGTCTGGTTTTAATGACAATGAAAGAGAAATATGCCAGCATCACAATTTGTTGTCCATTGTAGTCATCTACCCTTGTATTCTAGATTCTACTTTTGTGGATAATTTTCCACAGACACACACAAAAAGAATCGTCAAATTTACCTTATCTATTAGTACCATTAAATAGCTACCCATCTTTGGATATGTGGACAAGTTGTCATACCAGCCAGAGTGAAAATGATCAATCATCTGTACAAATCCAGCAAGAAAATCATAAATAAGAAGACTTCTACAGTCTGTTTTATCCTCTGTGAGAAACTCAGAGGAAATTTAAATAAAGTAGCCAAAGAATTAAACCTCAAACAAAACCTTCATTTTGAATAAATAATCTTTGAAAGATGAGTAAAGAGATCAGACCCATAGTACAAGAACCAAGCAATATAAACAGATAGTTTATAGTTCCAGAAGATAAAAAGAGCCTCTGGAATATAAAATTATAGGAAAGGATGAAAGACAATATATAGAAAATATTCCCAAATAATAAATAAAATAAAAAGATAGAAGGTAGATTAAAATATGAATTTAATACATTTGAATGGACTAAGGTATTTCACTATAAAAAGTAGGAAGAGGGAGATATAAAACAGAAGAGATGAAGTTGTGCACTACCAAAACCAAAAACAAACCTTACTGAACCTGAGGGAAATTTGAGCAAATTCTGAGATACAACAGATTTTTTAAAAGGGAATTAAAAATTATGCATGGCATGTTAGGTTGGGTTGTCTAGGGAAACAAGATCAGAATAACTGGCATATGTATAAGGAAGAACTTTATATAAAGAAATAATTTCATATTAAGAAGGCATGCAACCTCAGCCCAATTCAAGTTCATAGGTGTAATGCTAGCTGGCTCCTCTTAAGACTCACCTAGAATGACCTGAAACTGAAGCTGGGAAGCAGGAGGATCACAGACCAGTGGGCACAGAGTCAGAGGAATTCAAGGCCGGTGAGAACAGGGCAGGTTACAGCCAGCTTGCAGATTGGTACTCAGGGCTCATAGCCCAGATGGGGTCCTCCATGAAGGCAGACAGAGAGTCCTAACAGCAGAAAGGTTACAGGCAAAGGGAGAGAGAAGAACCCGTAATGTTTCTCATAAAAAGGCCCAACCTTGCTGGAGGCGCCATCAGGCATTGCCTGATTGATAGATTCGACTCCGCTCCTGCACAACTGCAAGCTGACATAAATCTAACTGTCACACACACCTTAGAATAAATAAAAGACCCCAACTCTAAACTTAACAAAGAAAACCTAACATACAAACAAATAAAAAATACCAAAAATAATTAAAGGGACAGTGGTGTCAATAACAAAATTATAACCCAGAAGTCAACCGAGTATAGGCTTCAAAATTCTGAAGGGAATGATTGCCAGAATGAAAATTTAAATCTATTCCAAAGATATAACCAATTACTAAGTACAAGGCTCTTATTTAGGTATTGAAACAAATTCATTCTATCCTTTTATCATCTATTTATACTTCTCATGAGACTATCTGTTCCTACTCATAAAGACCTAAAAAGATCCTATAGGACGAGGTCGAACTACCACATAAGGTTTCTTAAATTGCAATCTTTACAGGCACGTATCTCAGGTAGCAAATGAGGGATTCCTGCCAACAATCTGTTAGTCAGCAACCGAGTGCTTAGGCGCTATGGCATTGGAATTTCTTGCCATGGATTTAGCTAAAATGTTTTAAACCAATTTTTCATTTTTGTCTTTCATAGTGTTTCTGCTGTTCTAAAACATCTTACCCAAATCAAGGTTACCTAGATTTCATCTTATACCCATGTACATATAAATAACAACAACAAATCCTCACACATGGGCAAATGAGCAATGTCATGGTTAAACAGAGAACAGATTGAAATTTTCTAGGATGTCCTTTTATTTCAATCCACAATCAATTCTAATAGAAGCTGTAGCCAGGAAATCAAATGACACATTGCATCAGGAAAATTGGCAAAATATTTCTTTAAAGTGTTAATATGCGAAGCTGTCACTTTGAAGACTAAGGTACTTAGAAGAAGAAAAAAGTATTTTCAATCGCTTTCTTTGCATGTGAAAGCAGCAGTGAAGAAGGCATGCAGAAAAAGTATGATGTTGGTGAAGAACATCAAATGCACCAGAGACTGCCAGCAGAAGAAGCACATCTATACTGGAGAAAGTGCAGCCAACATGCTTCTTACTTATTTAATTATGCAGATACATGTTTAAAATCTTAAATAGAACAAAGATAAACACAAATCATCCAGCTGAGAGAGTCCATCAGCAAGAGATCATAGGATTGTCCAAGTACTCACAGAAATGTGGCCAGTAAAATAGATATAGAAGACAAAAAAAACTGTCATAAAATCATAATTGATGACAGATCACTTCATCACACTTTCATGTTTAGAACCAAGGATGATTATAATTCATCTCCTATATTTTTAACATGCCATTAAGAAGAACCAGTCCCTAGAGAAAGGTATCAAGCTTGGTGAAGTAAAAGAAAAGCAAAATCGATGAAGATATTCAATGACATGAATTAGCTCAATGAGTGCAATAGGCTCAAACAGAACAACACTTATGAGGTTAGCATAGAAGCAGGCACTGTTTCATTCTGTTGCTGTGAGTTGGAACTGACTGAAAGTTACCTAACAACAAGAACAACAGTTTTGGAAGGTATTGTGGTTTACCACTTTACATTTAGGTTTGTGATCCATTTTGAGCTAATTTTGGTGGAAAATGTAATTACTGTGTGTATATGCACATACTCATGTTTACATATGGATGTCCACTGTGTGCGCTCCATTTATTTTCTGTTTTTGTAAATAAATCTGTTGATTTTGTTTCTGTAGATCTACTTACAGACTTGAAATTTGTTCCATTTTTTCTATTTGTTTCTTTTGTTTCTAACACTTCCTTGTCTTGAGTACTGTAATTTCATAGTAAGTAATTAAATTAGGCAGTGTCAGTACTCTGATTTTGTTTTTATTCTCAGTATTATATTGCCTATTGTAGATCTTTTTCCTTCCCTAGTAACGTGTTGCCTATTGTGGATCTTTCACTTTCCCTTCTACATCTTGTAATTGATTCATAAATATCTGTGAACTAACTTGCTTTTTTTTTTTGCAAAACCATTTTATTGAGAGTTAATACAGATATGTCATGCCATAGTTCAATCACATCAAGCAGTATTGTATGACTGTTATCACAGTAAGCTTTACAACATCCTTTACCTTCTTGAACTCCTTGACATCAGCTCCCTTTTGCCCCCAAACCAACCACTATACGCCCCCCACCCCTCAAGTAACCCTTATTCTACTTGCTGCCCCTATAGTTTCATCAGTTCTGGGTTTCATATTCTGAAAAACAGAAATATATATATATACCAAAAATTTAAGAGGATCACCCTAAATGACAAAATGCATCTGAGATAAACTCCAATATTAATAATCAAAACCCCCAAAATCACAGAGAATTTTGAAAACAAGATAAGGCCTAAGGTGCATCAGAGAGGGATAAACTGAAAAGGTTTTAACCATGCAAGTCAGTTTTCTCATTTTGACCTTCTATAGTTTCTTCCCATCCTCTATCCTAAGACATAATACCTGAGGCTTATTTCCTATGTAGATCCCACAAATTTATCTTGAGCTCCCACTGTCATCCATAGTCTTCTGCAAACTAGATTCTCACAATTTAGGCTCTGATACTATTCCCTCCTTCATCTACGGAGTATATGCTTTACCATACTTCAGTCACTGATGTTGGTGTGCTTCTACCATGTGGAATTAGTTGACCTCTCAACTTAGATGACTGTTTGTTTGGAAACAAGCCTTTAAGATCCCAGATGCTATCATATCTGATAGCTGGTCACCATCTAGTTTGTTCACCACACTTTGCTATAGCACCAAATTTTCTGTGTTCCCTTCCTGAGGGTGAGTATCAAGCAGGGCCATGATGTAAGAACTAATTGTTCTTAGATTAAAGTTAGGATTTAGTGCAGTGTTAATGTGATACTTTACAATAGAATGAGTTAGGGGAAATATTCTCTACTTTTACTTTCTTAACAAGATTGTAGATAATTGGTATTTATTCTTCAAATGATTGGTAGAGTTTACCAGTACTATATCTATCTGAGTATGGCACAAATGTTTTAATGGTTATAGGTCACTATCCTGTATATTTATAAATAATGGTTCATTTCCTTCAATTTCTAATTTGTATTTATGTAGTTTTTCCTCTATGTTCTGATGTATGTTAGTTCTCTTTCGATGTTTAAGGGATTGATAGCAATTTCCTCTCTTCTATATCTCAGGCTAATATGTTGTCTTCTTAGATTTATCCAAAAAACAATCTTCAAATAAACCGAGAGCTTGTGTTAAAGCTCTGATCTCTATCTCATCTGTGTGTGTACCACATACTCTACAGCTCTGTGAGAGTCTGGTTTTGAGAGGTTTTGTTTGTTGGTTTGTTTTTTCACTATTAGGAATAGGGAATATCTGGGAATATGATGGACCAGGCAGGCACACTACAGAGACACTCCACAAAAATCAAGAGGAACCAAATTATAAATGAGAAGTTAGAAGTAATAAAACACAGCAAATAGAAATCCAGAAGACTATCACCATGTTTTCAGAAATAACTGATACATTGTAAGTGCAAGGAAAAAAATTGAACAATGGAACGCTGAATAATGAGCTTGAAGACAAATCTCTAATTAACAACCAGAGAGTGGAAGGATTAGGGGGTAAGAAGATCCAAAGAGAGCCTTAGAGTTATGTGGGACTTCAAGAGGAATAATTTACTTGTAAAATGAATTCCAAAATAGGTAGAGATTATGAAAGGAAAAGAGAAAATTGCGGATATGTTGTTGGAAGAAAGGTTCACTAACATCAATAAAAGACAAGAAGACGTGTTCAAGTTGCTGAATGAACTAAAAATAAAAGAAACCCCAAAAGAAAATCAAGACATATCTTAATCAAACTTTCCAAAACAAAATGATAAGAGAAGTAATCTAAGAAAAGCTTTGAGAAACCAAGATGATACCTGCAACAGAGCACCAACAAGACTAAGCTCTGATTTCTCTGTAGAAACTACAAGAAGACAATAAGGTAACATAAAATTCTGAGAGGAAAAGACAAAAACATGCCAACCAAGAATCAATCATATATTCAGTAAAGCTATCTTCCAAATACTCTGTATGAATTAGAACACCTCTACAAAATAGGACTTGGTAGAGTAGAGGGGCATAGACAGAGAGGTAGGTCCTCAATGAGACGAATTGGCACAATGGCCACCACAATGGGCTCTAGCATAGCAACAATTTGGAGGATAATACAGGACAAGGCAAGGTTTAATTCTGTTGTGCATAGGGATACTATGGGTCAGACCCACTAAATGGCGCCTAACACATACAAAATTCAGAATTGACTCATGGCAGTGAGTTCAGTTTGATAGAAAGTGAAACAAATTCAAATCAAACAGAACACTGTCACGTGTAGTAAAACATTATAATAATACCAAAGAGACATATAAATTGAATAATGTACAATGTTCATAAATAGGAAGACTTAACATTGTGAAAATGTCAATACTACCCACAGGGATTTATAGATATCCTGAAATCCTAATCATCCAGATTCCAACATCATTCTTTAATGAGATATAAAAACTAGTGATATAGTTAAAGTTTATTGTGCCAACCTGGCCGATAAACACATGTGGGATTAATTGAAGGGGGGAGCGATTAAAAAAGTCTCAGTGAGCCTCGGCTTTTTAGTTCTCAGGTCTCTTGCTTTGTGATGGTCGGACCAGGGTACAGCTGCCTTAGCAGTTCCCTGCTTAAGTTTGCAAGGCTGACTTCCTGCAAGACATCCCCAAGGAGAAGCCACATGGACCTACCTACCCCGATGCAGCCCTGGATGTTGAAGCAGCCTTGTGGAGATCCCTGCCAGCGCTGAGATGCTTACACATTCACTGATTCGACTTTTCTCCTGCAGTCGACTTCATTGTATGTATTTTGTGAGATGGAGGAGGACTTTGTGGTTGGTGTTGGACATACCATTTAATGGGTTAATGTTGGACTTGTGGGCTTGGGCAGCCCTGGATTGGGATGTTTTCTTGATGTGAACTTACGCTTTATATAAAGCTCTTTCTTATTCATGAGTTTCTGAGGATTTGTTTCTGTAAAGTACCCAGACTAACATAACTAGTGACAGCTTTATACAGAAAGGAAAGAGACCGTAGATAACCAAAGTCCTACTAATGAAGGAGAACAAAGTGAGGCCTTTCACTTTTCAATAAAACTTACCCCATAGCCAAGGTAGTCAAAACAGCCCATAAATGGTAGAAAAAAAGACACATAAACCAAGAAAATACGACGGAGAATTCAGAAATAAATTCACTCCTGGAGATCTGATCTTTGAGTGAATTAAATGAGAAATTGTTAGTCTCTTTAATAAATAATGCTGGTATTTGAAAAAAATGTAGCAGTACCAATTTCCCACACCACATACAAAAATGAATCCAAGGTGGATCAAAGATGTAAATGTAAAACTGAGATCAATCAACAGGATCAATAAAACACAGTACCGAACTTAAGGACCCTAAAACATGGCATAAACATACTATCAAACATAAAACATGCAAGCAGCAAAAGATAAACTATGTGAGTGTGATACTGAAATTAGAACCTTATGCTCATCAAAATATGTCAAAAAAAGAGAACTGGGGAAATTTTTGATAATGACAAGGGACTAATCTCTAAACTTTGCAGAAAACATCAATGAGAAAATGATAAACCAGTAAAAAATGGACGGAATATTCGCCCCCACACAGCCCAAGGACAGGGATAGTAGGTATGCACACCCTTCCCCCAGCACCAGGTGGATATGTCACAGGAACAGCAGGAGCTAGGGTTGGGTCACACACAGGATGACATTTTCATGGGTGTGTATTTGTGTGTTTGCCTGTTTTCCAGAGTCCTTCTTTAGAGATGTGCCTGAAACTATCTGGCATTAACAAACTCTATACTGAAGCTTAAACATCCATGAACATAATCTAGCATGTGACTGGCTGTTTAATTGACTGCATTGGAACCTAATATCCAGGGTATTAAAACTGATGCTGGGTAAAAGATGTGCAGATAAACAGAGAGTTGAACAGCAGGATCAAACTTAAGCTTTGAAATCTGCTGCATGACAATAAGTTTTCAGATATGAAAAAAGATACATTTGGGACCAGAATTCCCAATGATGCAGAAACAAGAATTCAAGTAAAATGTAATTTCGTTCTCAAAATAAGGAAGGTAAGATATGTCCAAAG